>NC_136507.1:45099142-45459142 GCF_053919585.1 Euprymna scolopes
TTTCGATAATTAATTACTGAGAAAAATAGAAAAATGATACAAAATGTTTCGTTTCATTTCGATAATAAATAACTGAGAAAAATAGAAAAATAATACAAAATGTTTCGTTTCATTTCGATAATAAATAACTGAGAAAAATAGAAAAATAATACAACATGTTTCGTTTCATTTCGATAATAAATAACTGAGAAAAATAGAAAAATAATACAAAATGTTTCGTTTCATTTCGATTAAAAGTAACTGAGAAAAATAGAAAATAATACAAAATGTTTCGTTTCATTTCGATAATAAATAACTGAGAAAAATAGAAAAATGATACAAAATGTTTCGTTTCATTTCGATAATAAATAACTGAGAAAAATAGAAAAATGATACAAAATGTTTCGTTTCATTTCGATAATAAATAACTGAGAAAAATAGAAAAATGATACAAAATGTTTCGTTTCATTTCGATAATAAATAACTGAGAAAAATAGAAAAATGATACAAAATGTTTCGTTTCATTTCGATTAAAAGTAACTGAGAAAAATAGAAAAATAATACAAAATGTTTCGTTTCATTTCGATAATAAATAACTGAGAAAAATAGAAAAATGATACAAAATGTTTCGTTTCATTTCGATAATAAATAACTGAGAAAAATAGAAAAATAATACAAAATGTTTCGTTTCATTTCGATAATAAATAACTGAGAAAAATAGAAAAATAATAAAAAATGTTTCGTTTCATTTCGATTAAAAGTAACTGAGAAAAATAGAAAAATAATACAAAATGTTTCGTTTCATTTCGATAATAAATAACTGAGAAAAATAGAAAAATGATACAAAATGTTTCGTTTCATTTCGATAATAAATAACTGAGAAAAATAGAAAAATAATACAAAATGTTTCGTTTCATTTCGATAATAAATAACTGAGAAAAATAGAAAAACAATACAACATGTTTCGTTTCATTTCGATAATAAATAACTGAGAAAAATAGAAAAATAATACAAAATGTTTCGTTTCATTTCGATTAAAAGTAACTGAGAAAAATAGAAAAATAATACAAAATGTTTCGTTTCATTTCGATAATTAATAACTGAGAAAAATAGAAAAATAATACAAAATGTTTCGTTTCATTTCGATAATAAATAACTGAGAAAAATAGAAAAATAATACAAAATGTTTCGTTTCATTTCGATTAAAAGTAACTGAGAAAAATAGAAAAATAATACAAAATGTTTCGTTTCATTTCGATAATAAATAACTGAGAAAAATAGAAAAATGATTCAAAATGTTTCGTTTCATTTCGATAATAAATAACTGAGAAAAATAGAAAAATAATACAAAATGTTTCGTTTCATTTCGATAATAAATAACTTAGAAAAATAGAAAAATGATACAAAATGTTTCGTTTCATTTCGATAATAAATAACTGAGAAAAATAGAAAAATAATACAAAATGTTTCGTTTCATTTCGATTAAAAGTAACTGAGAAAAAAAGAAAACTAATACAAAATGTTTCGTTTCATTTCCATAATAAATAACTGAGAAAAATAGAAAAATGATACAAAATGTTTCGTTTCATTTCGATAATAAATAACTGAGAAAAATAGAAAAATGATACAAAATGTTTCGTTTCATTTCGATTAAAAGTAACTGAGAAAAATAGAAAAATAATACAAAATGTTTCGTTTCATTTCGATAATAAATAACTGAGAAAAATAGAAAAATAATACAAAATGTTTCGTTTCATTTCGATAATAAATAACTGAGAAAATAGAAAAATAATACAAAATGTTTCGTTTCATTTCGATAATAAATAACTGAGAAAAATAGAAAAATAATACAAAATGTTTCGTTTCATTTCGATAATAAATAACTTAGAAAAATAGAAAAATGATACAAAATGTTTCGTTTCATTTCGATAATAAATAACTGAGAAAAATAGAAAAATAATACAAAATGTTTCGTTTCATTTCGATTAAAAGTAACTGAGAAAAAAAGAAAACTAATACAAAATGTTTCGTTTCATTTCGATAATAAATAACTGAGAAAAATAGAAAAATAATACAAAATGTTTCGTTTCATTTCGATAATAAATAACTGAGAAAAATAGAAAAATAATACACAATGTTTCGTTTCATTTCGATAGTAAATAACTGAGAAAAATAGAAAAATAATACAAAATGTTTCGTTTCATTTCGATTAAAAGTAACTGAGAAAAATAGAAAAATAATACAAAATGTTTCGTTTCATTTCGATAATAAATAACTGAGAAAAATAGAAAAATGATACAAAATGTTTCGTTTCATTTCGATAATAAATAACTGAGAAAAATAGAAAAATAATACAAAATGTTTCGTTTCATTTCGATAATAAATAACTGAGAAAAATAGAAAAATAATACAAAATGTTTCGTTTCATTTCGATTAACAGTAACTGAGAAAAATAGAAAAATAATACAAAATGTTTCGTTTCATTTCGATAATAAATAACTGAGAAAAATAGAAAAATGATTCAAAATGTTTCGTTTCATTTCGATAATAAATAACTGAGAAAAATAGAAAAATAATACAAAATGTTTCGTTTCATTTCGATAATAAATAACTGAGAAAAATAGAAAAATGATACAAAATGTTTCGTTTCATTTCGATAATAAATAACTGAGAAAAATAGAAAAATAATACAAAATGTTTCGTTTCATTTCGATTAAAAGTAACTGAGAAAAATAGAAAAATAATACAAAATGTTTCGTTTCATTTCGATAATAAATAACTGAGAAAAATAGAAAAATGATACAAAATGTTTCGTTTCATTTCGATAATAAATAACTGAGAAAAATAGAAAAATAATACAAAATGTTTCGTTTAATTTCGATTAAACGTAACTGAGAAAAAAAGAAAACTAATAAAAAATGTTTCGTTTCATTTCGATAATAAATAACTGAGAAAAATAGAAAAATGATACAAAATGTTTCGTTTCATTTCGATAATAAATAACTGAGAAAAATAGAAAAATGATACAAAATGTTTCGTTTCATTTCGATTAAAAGTAACTGAGAAAAATAGAAAAATAATACAAAATGTTTCGTTTCATTTCGATAATAAATAACTGAGAAAAATAGAAAAATGATACAAAATGTTTCGTTTCATTTCGATAATAAATAACTGAGAAAAATAGAAAAATGATACAAAATGTTTCGTTTCATTTCGATAATAAATAACTGAGAAAAATAGAAAAATAATACAAAATGTTTCGTTTCATTTCGATAATAAATAACTGAGAAAAATAGAAAAATAATACAAAATGTTTCGTTTCATTTCGATTAAAAGTAACTGAGAAAAATAGAAAAATAATACAAAATGTTTCGTTTCATTTCGATAATAAATAACTGAGAAAAATAGAAAAATGATTCAAAATGTTTCGTTTCATTTCGATAATAAATAACTGAGAAAAATAGAAAAATAATACAAAATGTTTCGTTTCATTTCGGTAATAAATAACTGAGAAAAATAGAAAAATGATACAAAATGTTTCGTTTCATTTCGATAATAAATAACTGAGAAAAATAGAAAAATAATACAAAATGTTTCGTTTCATTTCGATTAAAAGTAACTGAGAAAAATAGAAAAATAATACAAAATGTTTCGTTTCATTTCGATAATAAATAACTGAGAAAAATAGAAAAATGATACAAAATGTTTCGTTTCATTTCGATAATAAATAACTGAGAAAAATAGAAAAATAATACAAAATGTTTCGTTTCATTTCGATAATAAATAACTGAGAAAAATAGAAAAATAATACAACATGTTTCGTTTCATTTCGATAATAAATAACTGAGAAAAATAGAAAAATAATACAAAATGTTTCGTTTCATTTCGATTAAAAGTAACTGAGAAAAATAGAAAAATAATACAAAATGTTTCGTTTCATTTCGATAATTAATAACTGAGAAAAATAGAAAAATAATACAAAATGTTTCGTTTCATTTCGATAATAAATAACTGAGAAAAATAGAAAAATAATACAAAATGTTTCGTTTCATTTCGATTAAAAGTAACTGAGAAAAATAGAAAAATAATACAAAATGTTTCGTTTCATTTCGATAATAAATAACTGAGAAAAATAGAAAAATGATTCAAAATGTTTCGTTTCATTTCGATAATAAATAACTGAGAAAAATAGAAAAATAATACAAAATGTTTCGTTTCATTTCGATTAAAAGTAACTGAGAAAAAAAGAAAACTAATACAAAATGTTTCGTTTCATTTCCATAATAAATAACTGAGAAAAATAGAAAAATGATACAAAATGTTTCGTTTCATTTCGATAATAAATAACTGAGAAAAATAGAAAAATGATACAAAATGTTTCGTTTCATTTCGATTAAAAGTAACTGAGAAAAATAGAAAAATAATACAAAATGTTTCGTTTCATTTCGATAATAAATAACTGAGAAAAATAGAAAAATGATTCAAAATGTTTCGTTTCATTTCGATAATAAATAACTGAGAAAAATAGAAAAATAATACAAAATGTTTCGTTTCATTTCGATTAAAAGTAACTGAGAAAAAAAGAAAACTAATACAAAATGTTTCGTTTCATTTCCATAATAAATAACTGAGAAAAATAGAAAAATGATACAAAATGTTTCGTTTCATTTCGATAATAAATAACTGAGAAAAATAGAAAAATGATACAAAATGTTTCGTTTCATTTCGATTAAAAGTAACTGAGAAAAATAGAAAAATAATACAAAATGTTTCGTTTCATTTCGATAATAAATAACTGAGAAAAATAGAAAAATAATACAAAATGTTTCGTTTCATTTCGATAATAAATAACTGAGAAAATAGAAAAATAATACAAAATGTTTCGTTTCATTTCGATAATAAATAACTGAGAAAAATAGAAAAATGATTCAAAATGTTTCGTTTCATTTCGATAATAAATAACTGAGAAAAATAGAAAAATAATACAAAATGTTTCGTTTCATTTCGATTAAAAGTAACTGAGAAAAAAAGAAAACTAATACAAAATGTTTCGTTTCATTTCCATAATAAATAACTGAGAAAAATAGAAAAATGATACAAAATGTTTCGTTTCATTTCGATAATAAATAACTGAGAAAAATAGAAAAATGATACAAAATGTTTCGTTTCATTTCGATTAAAAGTAACTGAGAAAAATAGAAAAATAATACAAAATGTTTCGTTTCATTTCGATAATAAATAACTGAGAAAAATAGAAAAATGATTCAAAATGTTTCGTTTCATTTCGATAATAAATAACTGAGAAAAATAGAAAAATAATACAAAATGTTTCGTTTCATTTCGATTAAAAGTAACTGAGAAAAAAAGAAAACTAATACAAAATGTTTCGTTTCATTTCCATAATAAATAACTGAGAAAAATAGAAAAATGATACAAAATGTTTCGTTTCATTTCGATAATAAATAACTGAGAAAAATAGAAAAATGATACAAAATGTTTCGTTTCATTTCGATTAAAAGTAACTGAGAAAAATAGAAAAATAATACAAAATGTTTCGTTTCATTTCGATAATAAATAACTGAGAAAAATAGAAAAATAATACAAAATGTTTCGTTTCATTTCGATAATAAATAACTGAGAAAATAGAAAAATAATACAAAATGTTTCGTTTCATTTCGATAATAAATAACTGAGAAAAATAGAAAAATAATACAAAATGTTTCGTTTCATTTCGATAATAAATAACTTAGAAAAATAGAAAAATGATACAAAATGTTTCGTTTCATTTCGATAATAAATAACTGAGAAAAATAGAAAAATAATACAAAATGTTTCGTTTCATTTCGATTAAATGTAACTGAGAAAAAAAGAAAACTAATACAAAATGTTTCGTTTCATTTCGATAATAAATAACTGAGAAAAATAGAAAAATAATACAAAATGTTTCGTTTCATTTCGATAATAAATAACTGAGAAAAATAGAAAAATAATACACAATGTTTCGTTTCATTTCGATAGTAAATAACTGAGAAAAATAGAAAAATAATACAAAATGTTTCGTTTCATTTCGATTAAAAGTAACTGAGAAAAATAGAAAAATAATACAAAATGTTTCGTTTCATTTCGATAATAAATAACTGAGAAAAATAGAAAAATGATACAAAATGTTTCGTTTCATTTCGATAATAAATAACTGAAAAAAATAGAAAAATAATACAAAATGTTTCATTTCATTTCGATAATAAATAACTGAGAAAAATAGAAAAATAATACAAAATGTTTCGTTTCATTTCGATTAACAGTAACTGAGAAAAATAGAAAAATAATACAAAATGTTTCGTTTCATTTCGATAATAAATAACTGAGAAAAATAGAAAAATGATTCAAAATGTTTCGTTTCATTTCGATAATAAATAACTGAGAAAAATAGAAAAATAATACAAAATGTTTCGTTTCATTTCGATAATAAATAACTGAGAAAAATAGAAAAATGATACAAAATGTTTCGTTTCATTTCGATAATAAATAACTGAGAAAAATAGAAAAATAATACAAAATGTTTCGTTTCATTTCGATTAAAAGTAACTGAGAAAAATAGAAAAATAATACAAAATGTTTCGTTTCATTTCGATAATAAATAACTGAGAAAAATAGAAAAATGATACAAAATGTTTCGTTTCATTTCGATAATAAATAACTGAGAAAAATAGAAAAATAATACAAAATGTTTCGTTTAATTTCGATTAAAAGTAACTGAGAAAAAAAGAAAACTAATACAAAATGTTTCGTTTCATTTCGATAATAAATAACTGAGAAAAATAGAAAAATGATACAAAATGTTTCGTTTCATTTCGATAATAAATAACTGAGAAAAATAGAAAAATGATACAAAATGTTTCGTTTCATTTCGATTAAAAGTAACTGAGAAAAATAGAAAAATAATACAAAATGTTTCGTTTCATTTCGATAATAAATAACTGAGAAAAATAGAAAAATGATACAAAATGTTTCGTTTCATTTCGATAATAAATAACTGAGAAAAATAGAAAAATGATACAAAATGTTTCGTTTAATTTCGATAATAAATAACTGAGAAAAATAGAAAAATAATACAAAATGTTTCGTTTCATTTCGATAATAAATAACTGAGAAAAATAGAAAAATAATACAAAATGTTTCGTTTCATTTCGATTAAAAGTAACTGGGAAAAATAGAAAAATAATACAAAATGTTTCGTTTCATTTCGATAATAAATAACTGAGAAAAATAGAAAAATGATACAAAATGTTTCGTTTCATTTCGATAATAAATAACTGAGAAAAATAGAAAAATAATACAAAATGTTTCGTTTCATTTCGATAATAAATAACTGAGAAAAATAGAAAAATAATACAAAATGTTTCGTTTCATTTCGATTAAAAGTAACTGAGAAAAATAGAAAAATAATACAAAATGTTTCGTTTCATTTCGATAATAAATAACTGAGAAAAATAGAAAAATGATTCAAAATGTTTCGTTTCATTTCGATAATAAATAACTGAGAAAAATAGAAAAATAATACAAAATGTTTCGTTTCATTTCGGTAATAAATAACTGAGAAAAATAGAAAAATGATACAAAATGTTTCGTTTCATTTCGATAATAAATAACTGAGAAAAATAGAAAAATAATACAAAATGTTTCGTTTCATTTCGATTAAAAGTAACTGAGAAAAATAGAAAAATAATACAAAATGTTTCGTTTCATTTCGATAATAAATAACTGAGAAAAATAGAAAAATGATACAAAATGTTTCGTTTCATTTCGATAATAAATAACTGAGAAAAATAGAAAAATAATACAAAATGTTTCGTTTCATTTCGATAATAAATAACTGAGAAAAATAGAAAAATAATACAAAATGTTTCGTTTCATTTCGATTAAAAGTAACTTAGAAAAATAGAAAAATAATACAAAATGTTTCGTTTCATTTCGATAATAAATAACTGAGAAAAATAGAAAAATGATACAAAATGTTTCGTTTCATTTCGATAATAAATAACTGAGAAAAATAGAAAAATAATACAAAATGTTTCGTTTCATTTCGATAATAAATAACTGAGAAAAATAGAAAAATAATACAAAATGTTTCGTTTCATTTCGATTAAAAGTAACTTAGAAAAATAGAAAAATAATACAAAATGTTTCGTTTCATTTCGATAATTAATAACTGAGAAAAATAGAAAAATGATACAAAATGTTTCGTTTCATTTCGATAATAAATAACTGAGAAAAATAGAAAAATAATACAAAATGTTTCGTTTCATTTCGATAATAAATAACTGAGAAAAATAGAAAAATAATACAACATGTTTCGTTTCATTTCGATAATAAATAACTGAGAAAAATAGAAAAATAATACAAAATGTTTCGTTTCATTTCGATTAAAAGTAACTGAGAAAAATAGAAAAATAATACAAAATGTTTCGTTTCATTTCGATAATAAATAACTGAAAAAAATAGAAAAATGATACAAAATGTTTCGTTTCATTTCGATAATAAATAACGGAGAAAAATAGAAAAATGATACAAAATGTTTCGTTTCATTTCGATAATAAATAACTGAGAAAAATAGAAAAATGATACAAAATTTTTCGTTTCATTTCGATAATAAATAACTGAGAAAAATAGAAAAATGATACAAAATGTTTCGTTTCATTTCGATTAAAAGTAACTGAGAAAAATAGAAAAATAATACAAAATGTTTCGTTTCATTTCGATAATAAATAACTGAGAAAAATAGAAAAATGATTCAAAATGTTTCGTTTCATTTCGATAATAAATAACTGAGAAAAATAGAAAAATGATACAAAATGTTTCGTTTCATTTCGATAATAAATAACTGAGAAAAATAGAAAAATGATACAAAATGTTTCGTTTCATTTCGATAATAAATAACTGAGAAAAATAGAAAAATAATACAAAATGTTTCGTTTCATTTCGATTAAAAGTAACTGAGAAAAATAGAAAAATAATACAAAATGTTTCGTTTCATTTCGATAATAAATAACTGAGAAAAATAGAAAAATGATACAAAATGTTTCGTTTCATTTCGATTATAAGTAACTGAGAAAAATAGAAAAATAATACAAAATGTTTCGTTTCATTTCGATAATAAATAACTGAGAAAAATAGAAAAATGATACAAAATGTTTCGTTTCATTTCGATTTAAAGTAACTGAGAAAAATAGAAAAATAATACAAAATGTTTCGTTTCATTTCGATAATAAATAACTGAGAAAAATAGAAAAATGATACAAAATGTTTCGTTTCATTTCGATAATAAATAACTGAGAAAAATAGAAAAATAATACAAAATGTTTCGTTTCATTTCGATAATAAATAACTGAGAAAAATAGAAAAATAATACAAAATGTTTCGTTCTATTTCGATAATAAATAACTGAGAAACATAGAAAAATAATACAAAATGTTTCGTTTCATTTCGATAATAAATAACTGAGAAAAATAGAAAAATAATACAAAATGTTTCGTTTCATTTCGATAATAAATAACTGAGAAAAATAGAAAAATGATACAAAATGTTTCGTTTCATTTCGATAATAAATAACTGAGAAAAATAGAAAAATAATACAAAATGTTTCGTTTCATTTCGATAATAAATAACTGAGAAAAATAGAAAAATAATACAAAATGTTTCGTTTCATTTCGATAATAAATAACTGAGAAAAATAGAAAAATGATACAAAATGTTTCGTTTCATTTCGATAATAAATAACTGAGAAAAATAGAAAAATAATACAAAATGTTTCGTTTCATTTCGATTAAAAGTAACTGAGAAAAATAGAAAAATAATACAAAATGTTTCGTTTCATTTCGATAATAAATAACTGAGAAAAATAGAAAAATGATACAAAATGTTTCGTTTCATTTCGATAATAAATAACTGAGAAAAATAGAAAAATAATACAAAATGTTTCGTTTCATTTCGATAATAAATAACTGAGAAAAATAGAAAAATAATACAAAATGTTTCGTTTCATTTCGATTAAAAGTAACTGAGAAAATAGAAAAATAATACAAAATGTTTCGTTTAATTTCGATAATTAATAACTGAGAAAAATAGAAAAATGATACAAAATGTTTCGTTTCATTTCGATAATAAATAACTGAGAAAAATAGAAAAATAATACAAAATGTTTCGTTTCATTTCGATAATAAATAACTGAGAAAAATAGAAAAATAATACAACATGTTTCGTTTCATTTCGATAATAAACAACTGAGAAAAATAGAAAAATAATACAAAATGTTTCGTTTCATTTCGATTAAAAGTAACTGAGAAAAATAGAAAAATGATACAAAATGTTTCGTTTCATTTCGATAATAAATAACTGAGAAAAATAGAAAAATAATACAAAATGTTTCGTTTAATTTCGATTAAAAGTAACTGAGAAAAATAGAAAAATAATACAAAATGTTTCGTTTCATTTCGATAATAAATAACTGAGAAAAATAGAAAAATGATACAAAATGTTTCGTTTCATTTCGATAATAAATAACTGAGAAAAATAGAAAAATAATACAAAATGTTTCGTTTCATTTCGATAATAAATAACTGAGAAAAATAGAAAAATGATACAAAATGTTTTGTTCCATTTCGATTAAAAGTAACTGAGAAAAATAGAAAAATAATACAAAATGTTTCGTTTCATTTCGATAATAAATAACTGAGAAAAATAGAAAAATGATAAAAAATGTTTCGTTTCATTTCGATAATAAATAACTGAGAAAAATAGAAAAATAATACAAAATGTTTCGTTTCATTTCGATAATAAATAACTGAGAAAAATAGAAAAATAATACAACATGTTTCGTTTCATTTCGATAATAAATAACTGAGAAAAATAGAAAAATAATACAAAATGTTTCGTTTAATTTCGATAATAAATAACTGAGAAAAATAGAAAAATGATACAAAATGTTTCGCTTCATTTCGATAATAAATAACTGAGAAAAATAGAAAAATAATACAAAATGTTTCGTTTCATTTCGATTAAAAGTAACTGAGAAAAATAGAAAAATAATACAAAATGTTTCGTTTCATTTCGATAATAAATAACTGAGAAAAATAGAAAAATGATACAAAATGTTTCGTTTCATTTCGATAATAAATAACTGAGAAAAATAGAAAAATAATACAAAATGTTTCGTTTCATTTCGATAATAAATAACTGAGAAAAATAGAAAAATAATACAAAATGTTTCGTTTCATTTCGATAATAAATAACTGAGAAAAATAGAAAAATGATACAAAATGTTTCGTTTCATTTCGATAATAAATAACTGAGAAAAATAGAAAAATAATACAAAATGTTTCGTTTCATTTCGATTAAAAGTAACTGAGAAAAATAGAAAAATAATACAAAATGTTTCGTTTCATTTCGATAATAAATAACTGAGAAAAATAGAAAAATGATACAAAATGTTTCGTTTCATTTCGATAATAAATAACTGAGAAAAATAGAAAAATAATACAAAATGTTTCGTTTCATTTCGATAATAAATAACTGAGAAAAATAGAAAAATAATACAAAATGTTTCGTTTCATTTCGATTAAAAGTAACTGAGAAAAATAGAAAAATAATACAAAATGTTTCGTTTAATTTCGATAATTAATAACTGAGAAAAATAGAAAAATGATACAAAATGTTTCGTTTCATTTCGATAATAAATAACTGAGAAAAATAGAAAAATAATACAAAATGTTTCGTTTCATTTCGATAATAAATAACTGAGAAAAATAGAAAAATAATACAACATGTTTCGTTTCATTTCGATAATAAACAACTGAGAAAAATAGAAAAATAATACAAAATGTTTCGTTTCATTTCGATTAAAAGTAACTGAGAAAAATAGAAAAATGATACAAAATGTTTCGTTTCATTTCGATAATAAATAACTGAGAAAAATAGAAAAATAATACAAAATGTTTCGTTTAATTTCGATTAAAAGTAACTGAGAAAAATAGAAAAATAATACAAAATGTTTCGTTTCATTTCGATAATAAATAACTGAGAAAAATAGAAAAATGATACAAAATGTTTCGTTTCATTTCGATAATAAATAACTGAGAAAAATAGAAAAATAATACAAAATGTTTCGTTTCATTTCGATAATAAATAACTGAGAAAAATAGAAAAATGATACAAAATGTTTTGTTTCATTTCGATTAAAAGTAACTGAGAAAAATAGAAAAATAATACAAAATGTTTCGTTTCATTTCGATAATAAATAACTGAGAAAAATAGAAAAATGATAAAAAATGTTTCGTTTCATTTCGATAATAAATAACTGAGAAAAATAGAAAAATAATACAAAATGTTTCGTTTCATTTCGATAATAAATAACTGAGAAAAATAGAAAAATAATACAACATGTTTCGTTTCATTTCGATAATAAATAACTGAGAAAAATAGAAAAATAATACAAAATGTTTCGTTTAATTTCGATTAAAAGTAACTGAGAAAAATAGAAAAATAATACAAAATGTTTCGTTTCATTTCGATAATAACTAACTGAGAAAAATAGAAAAATGATTCAAAATGTTTCGTTTCATTTCGATAATAAATAACTGAGAAAAAAAGAAAAATGATACAAAATGTTTCGTTTCATTTCGATAATAAATAACTGAGAAAAATAGAAAAATAATACAAAATGTTTCGTTTCATTTCGATAATAAATAACTGAGAAAAATAGAAAAATGATACAAAATTTTTCGTTTCATTTCGATAAAAAGTAACTGAGAAAAATAGAAAAATAATACAAAATGTTTCGTTTCATTTCGATAATAAATAACTGAGAAAAATAGAAAAATAATACAAAATGTTTCGTTTTATTCGATAATAAATAACTGAGAAAAATAGAAAAATAATACATGTTTCGTTTCATTTCGATAATAAATAACTGAGAAAAATAGAAAAATGATACAAAATGTTTCGTTTCATTTCGATAATAAATAACTGAGAAAAATAGAAAAATAATACAAAATGTTTCGTTTCATTTCGATAATAAATAACTGAGAAAAATAGAAAAATAATACAAAATGTTTCGTTTCATTTCGATTAAAAGTAACTGAGAAAAATAGAAAAATAATACAAAATGTTTCGTTTCATTTCGATAATAAATAACTGAGAAAAATACAAAAATGATACAAAATGTTTCGTTTCATTTCGATTATAAGTAACTGAGAAAAATAGAAAAATAATACAAAATGTTTCGTTTCATTTCGATAATAAATAACTGAGAAAAATAGAAAAATGATACAAAATGTTTCGTTTCATTTCGATTAAAAGTAACTGAGAAAAATAGAAAAATAATACAAAATGTTTCGTTTCATTTCGATAATAAATAACTGAGAAAAATAGAAAAATGATACAAAATGTTTCGTTTCATTTCGATAATAAATAACTGAGAAAAATAGAAAAATAATACAAAATGTTTCGTTTCATTTCGATAATAAATAACTGAGAAAAATAGAAAAATAATACAAAAGTTTTCGTTTCATTTCGATAATAAATAACTGAGAAAAATAGAAAAATAATACAAAATGTTTCGTTTCATTTCGATAATAAATAACTGAGAAAAATAGAAAAATAATACAAAATGTTTCGTTTCATTTCGATAATAAATAACTGAGAAAAATAAAAAAATGATACAAAATGTTTCGTTTCATTTCGATAATAAATAACTGAGAAAAATAGAAAAATAATACAAAATGTTTCGTTTCATTTCGATAATAAATAACTGAGAAAAATAGAAAAATGATACAAAATGTTTCGTTTCATTTCGATAATAAATAACTGAGAAAAATAGAAAAATAATACAAAATGTTTCGTTTCATTTCGATAATAAATAACTGAGAAAAATAGAAAAATAATACAAAATGTTTCGTTTTATTTCGATAATAAATAACTGAGAAACATAGAAAAAAAATACAAAATGTTTCGTTTCATTTCGATTATAAATAACTGAGAAAAATAGGAAAATGATACAAAATGTTTCGTTTCATTTCGATAATAAATAACTGAGAAAAATAGAAAACTAATACAAAATGTTTCGTTTCATTTCGATAATAAATAACTGAGAAAAATAGAAAAATGATACAAAATGTTTCGTTTCATTTCGATAATAAATAACTGAGAAAAATAGAAAAATGATACAAAATGTTTCGTTTCATTTCGATTAAAAGTAACTGAGAAAAATAGAAAAATAATACAAAATGTTTCGTTTTATTTCGATAATAAATAACTGAGAAAAATAGAAAAATGATACAAAATGTTTCGTTTCATTTCGATAATAAATAACTGAGAAAAATAGAAAAATAATACAAAATGTTTCGTTTCATTTCGATAATAAATAACTGAGAAAAATAGAAAAATGATACAAAATGTTTCGTTTCATTTCGATAATAAATAACTGAGAAAAATAGAAAAATAATACAAAATGTTTCATTTCATTTCGATTAAAAGTAACTGAGAAAAATAGAAAAATAATACAAAATGTTTCGTTTCATTTCGATAATAAATAACTGAGAAAAATAGAAAAATGATACAAAATGTTTCGTTTCATTTCGATAATAAATAACTGAGAAAAATAGAAAAATAATACAAAATGTTTCGTTTCATTTCGATAAAAAATAACTGAGAAAAATAGAAAAATGATACAAAATTTTTCGTTTCATTTCGATAAAAAGTAACTGAGAAAAATAGAAAAATAATACAAAATGTTTCGTTTCATTTCGATAATAAATAGCTGAGAAAAATAGAAAAATAATACAAAATGTTTCGTTTCATTTCGATAATAAATAACTGAGAAAAATAGAAAAATGATACAAAATGTTTCGTTTCATTTCGATTAAAAGTAACTGAGAAAAATAGAAAAATAATACAAAATGTTTCGTTTCATTTCGATAATAAATAACTGAGAAAAATAGAAAAATAATACAAAATGTTTCGTTTCATTTCAAAACAAATAACTGAGAAAAATAGAAAAATGATACAACATGTTTCGTTTCATTTCGATAATAAATAACTGAGAAAAATAGAAAAATGATACAAAATGTTTCGTTTCATTTCGATTAAAAGTAACTGAGAAAAATAGAAAAATAATACAAAATGTTTCGTTTCATTTCGATAAAAAATAACTGAGAAAAATAGAAAAATGATACAAAATTTTTCGTTTCATTTCGATAAAAAGTAACTGAGAAAAATAGAAAAATAATACAAAATGTTTCGTTTCATTTCGATAATAAATAGCTGAGAAAAATAGAAAAATGATACAAAATGTTTCGTTTCATTTCGATTATAAGTAACTGAGAAAAATAGAAAAATAATACAAAATGTTTCGTTTCATTTCGATAATAAATAACTGAGAAAAATAGAAAAATGATACAAAATGTTTCGTTTCATTTCGATTAAAAGTAACTGAGAAAAATAGAAAAATAATACAAAATGTTTCGTTTCATTTCGATAATAAATAACTGAGAAAAATAGAAAAATGATACAAAATGTTTCGTTTCATTTCGATAATAAATAACTGAGAAAAATAGAAAAATAATACAAAATGTTTCGTTTCATTTCGATAATAAATAACTGAGAAAAATAGAAAAATAATACAAAAGTTTTCGTTTCATTTCGATAATAAATAACTGAGAAAAATAGAAAAATAATACAAAATGTTTCGTTTCATTTCGATAATAAATAACTGAGAAAAATAGAAAAATAATACAAAATGTTTCGTTTCATTTCGATAATAAATTACTGAGAAAAATAGAAAAATGATACAAAATGTTTCGTTTCATTTCGATAATAAATAACTGAGAAAAATAGAAAAAAAATACAAAATGTTTCGTTTCATTTCGATAATAAATAACTGAGAAAAATAGAAAAATGATACAAAATGTTTCGTTTCATTTCGATAATAAATAACTGAGAAAAATACAAAAATAATACAAAATGTTTCGTTTCATTTCGATAATAAATAACTGAGAAAAATAGAAAAATAATACAAAATGTTTCGTTTTATTTCGATAATAAATAACTGAGAAACATAGAAAAAAAATACAAAATGTTTCGTTTCATTTCGATAATAAATAACTGAGAAAAATAGGAAAATGATACAAAATGTTTCGTTTCATTTCGATAATAAATAACTGAGAAAAATAGAAAAATAATACAAAATGTTTCGTTTCATTTCGATAATAAATAACTGAGAAAAATAGAAAAATGATACAAAATGTTTCGTTTCATTTCGATAATAAATAACTGAGAAAAATAGAAAAATAATACAAAATGTTTCGTTTCATTTCGATAATAAATAACTGAGAAAAATAGAAAAATAATACAAAATGTTTCGTTTGATTTCGATAATAAATAACTGAAAAAAATAGAAAAATTATACAAAATGTTTCGTTTCATTTCGATAATAAATAACTTAGAACAATAGAAAAATGATACAAAATGTTTCGTTTCATTTCGATAATAAATAAGTGGGATAAATAGAAAAATTATACAAAATGTTTCGTTTCATTTCGATAATAAATATCTGAGAAAAATAGAAAAATAATACAAAATGTTTCATTTCATTTCGATAATAAATACCTGAGAAAAATAGAAAAATAATAAAAATTGTTTCTTTCATTTCGATAATAAATACCTGAGAAAAATAGAAAAATAATAAAAAATGTTTCATTTCATTGCGATAATAAATAACTGAGATAAATAGAAGAATAATACAAAATGTTTCGTTTCATTTCGATAATAAATAACTGAGAAAAATAGAAGAATAATACAAAATGTTTCGTTTAATTTCGATAATAAATAACTGAGAAAAATAGAAAAATAATACAAAATGTTTCGTTTTATTCGATAATAAATAACTGAGAAAAATAGAAAAATAATACATGTTTCGTTTCATTTCGATAATAAATAACTGAGAAAAATAGAAAAATAATACAAAATGTTTCGTTTCATTTCGATAATAAATAACTGAGAAAAATAGAAAAATGATACAAAATGTTTCGTTTCATTTCGATAATAAATAACTGAGAAAAATAGAAAAATAATACAAAATGTTTCGTTTCATTTCGATTAAAAGTAACTGAGAAAAATAGAAAAATAATACAAAATGTTTCGTTTCATTTCGATAATAAATAACTGAGAAAAATACAAAAATGATACAAAATGTTTCGTTTTATTTCGATTATAAGTAACTGAGAAAAATAGAAAAATAATACAAAATGTTTCGTTTCATTTCGATAATAAATAACTGAGAAAAATAGAAAAATGATACAAAATGTTTCGTTTCATTTCGATTAAAAGTAACTGAGAAAAATAGAAAAATAATACAAAATGTTTCGTTTCATTTCGATAATAAATAACTGAGAAAAATAGAAAAATGATACAAAATGTTTCGTTTCATTTCGATAATAAATAACTGAGAAAAATAGAAAAATAATACAAAATGTTTCGTTTCATTTCGATAATAAATAACTGAGAAAAATAGAAAAATAATACAAAAGTTTTCGTTTTATTTCGATAATAAATAACTGAGAAAAATAGAAAAATAATACAAAATGTTTCGTTTCATTTCGATAATAAATAACTGAGAAAAATAGAAAAATAATACAAAATGTTTCGTTTCATTTCGATAATAAATAACTGAGAAAAATAGAAAAATGATACAAAATGTTTCGTTTCATTTCGATAATAAATAACTGAGAAAAATAGAAAAATAATACAAAATGTTTCGTTTCATTTCGATAATAAATAACTGAGAATAATAGAAAAATGATACAAAATGTTTCGTTTCATTTCGATAATAAATAACTGAGAAAAATAGAAAAATAATACAAAATGTTTCGTTTCATTTCGATAATAAATAACTGAGAAAAATAGAAAAATAATACAAAATGTTTCGTTTTATTTCGATAATAAATAACTGAGAAACATAGAAAAAAATACAAAATGTTTCGTTTCATTTCGATAATAAATAACTGAGAAAAATAGGAAAATGATACAAAATGTTTCGTTTCATTTCGATAATAAATAACTGAGAAAAATAGAAAAATAATACAAAATGTTTCGTTTCATTTCGATAATAAATAACTGAGAAAAATAGAAAAATGATACAAAATGTTTCGTTTCATTTCGATAATAAATAACTGAGAAAAATAGAAAAATGATACAAAATGTTTCGTTTCATTTCGATAATAAATAACTGAGAAAAATAGAAAAATGATACAAAATGTTTCGTTTCATTTCGATTAAAAGTAACTGAGAAAAATAGAAAAATAATACAAAATGTTTCGTTTCATTTCGATAATAAATAACTGAGAAAAATAGAAAAATGATACAAAATGTTTCGTTTCATTTCGATAATAAATAACTGAGAAAAATAGAAAAATAATACAAAATGTTTCGTTTCATTTCGATAATAAATAACTGAGAAAAATAGAAAAATGATACAAAATGTTTCGTTTCATTTCGATAATAAATAACTGAGAAAAATAGAAAAATAATACAAAATGTTTCATTTCATTTCGATTAAAAGTAACTGAGAAAAATAGAAAAATAATACAAAATGTTTCGTTTCATTTCGATAATAAATAACTGAGAAAAATAGAAAAATGATACAAAATGTTTCGTTTCATTTCGATAATAAATAACTGAGAAAAATAGAAAAATAATACAAAATGTTTCGTTTCATTTCGATAAAAAATAACTGAGAAAAATAGAAAAATGATACAAAATTTTTCGTTTCATTTCGATAAAAAGTAACTGAGAAAAATAGAAAAATAATACAAAATGTTTCGTTTCATTTCGATAATAAATAGCTGAGAAAAATAGAAAAATGATACAAAATGTTTCGTTTCATTTCGATAATAAATAACTGAGAAAAATAGAAAAATAATACAAAATGTTTCGTTTTATTCGATAATAAATAACTGAGAAAAATAGAAAAATAATACATGTTTCGTTTCATTTCGATAATAAATAACTGAGAAAAATAGAAAAATAATACAAAATGTTTCGTTTCATTTCGATTAAAAGTAACTGAGAAAAATAGAAAAATAATACAAAATGTTTCGTTTCATTTCGATAATAAATAACTGAGAAAAATAGAAAAATGATTCAAAATGTTTCGTTTCATTTCGATAATAAATAACTGAGAAAAATAGAAAAATGATACAAAATGTTTCGTTTCATTTCGATAATAAATAACTGAGAAAAATAGAAAAATAATACAAAATGTTTCGTTTCATTTCGATAATAAATAACTGAGAAAAATAGAAAAATGATACAAAATGTTTCGTTTCATTTCGATAATAAATAACTGAGAAAAATAGAAAAATAATACAAAATGTTTCGTTTCATTTCGATTAAAAGTAACTGAGAAAAATAGAAAAATAATACAAAATGTTTCGTTTCATTTCGATAATAAATAACTGAGAAAAATAGAAAAATGATACAAAATGTTTCGTTTCATTTCGATTAAAAGTAACTGAGAAAAATAGAAAAATAATACAAAATGTTTCGTTTCATTTCGATAATAAATAACTGAGAAAAATAGAAAAATGATTCAAAATGTTTCGTTTCATTTCCATAATAAATAACTGAGAAAAATAGAAAAATTATTCAAAATGTTTCGTTTCATTTCGATAATAAATAACTGAGAAAAATAGAAAAATAATACAAAATGTTTCGTTTCATTTCGATAATAAATAACTGAGAAAAATAGAAAAATGATACAAAATGTTTCGTTTCATTTCGATAATACATAACTGAGAAAAATAGAAAAATAATACAAAATGTTTCGTTTCATTTCGATTAAAAGTAACTGAGAAAAATAGAAAAATAATACAAAATGTTTCGTTTCATTTCGATAATAAATAACTGAGAAAAATAGAAAAATGATACAAAATGTTTCGTTTCATTTCGATTATAAGTAACTGAGAAAAATAGAAAAATAATACAAAATGTTTCGTTTCATTTCGATAATAAATAACTGAGAAAAATAGAAAAATGATACAAAATGTTTCGTTTCATTTCGATAATAAATAACTGAGAAAAATAGAAAAATAATACAAAATGTTTCGTTTCATTTCGATAATAAATAACTGAGAAAAATAGAAAAATAATACAAAATGTTTCGTTTCATTTCGATAATAAATTACTGAGAAAAATAGAAAAATAATACAAAATGTTTCGTTTGATTTCGATAATAAATAACTGAGAAAAATAGAAAAATAATACAAAATGTTTCGTTTCATTTCGATAATAAATAACTGAGAAAAATAGAAAAATAATACAAAATGTTTCGTTTCATTTCGATAATAAATAACTGAGAAAAATAGAAAAATGATACAAAATGTTTCGTTTCATTTCGATAATAAATAACTGAGAAAAATAGAAAAATAATACAAAATGTTTCGTTTCATTTCGATAATAAATAACTGAGAAAAATAGAAAAATGATACAAAATGTTTCGTTTCATTTCGATAATAAATAACTGAGAAAAATAGAAAAATAATACAAAATGTTTCGTTTCATTTCGATAATAAATAACTGAGAAAAATAGAAAAATGATACAAAATGTTTTGTTTCATTTCGATTAAAAGTAACTGAGAAAAATAGAAAAATAATACAAAATGTTTCGTTTCATTTCGATAATAAATAACTGAGAAAAATAGAAAAATGATAAAAAATGTTTCGTTTCATTTCGATAATAAATAACTGAGAAAAATAGAAAAATAATACAAAATGTTTCGTTTCATTTCGATAATAAATAACTGAGAAAAATAGAAAAATAATACAACATGTTTCGTTTCATTTCGATAATAAATAACTGAGAAAAATAGAAAAATAATACAAAATGTTTCGTTTAATTTCGATTAAAAGTAACTGAGAAAAATAGAAAAATAATACAAAATGTTTCGTTTCATTTCGATAATAACTAACTGAGAAAAATAGAAAAATGATTCAAAATGTTTCGTTTCATTTCGATAATAAATAACTGAGAAAAATAGAAAAATAATACAAAATGTTTCGTTTCATTTAAATTAAAAGTAACTGAGAAAAATAGAAAAATAATACAAAATGTTTCGTTTCATTTCGATAATAAATAACTGAGAAAAATAGAAAAATGACACAAAATGTTTCGTTTCTTTTCGATAATAAATAACTGAGAAAAATAGAAAAATAATACAAAATGTTTCGTTTTATTTCGATTATAAATAACTGAGAAAAATAGAAAAATGATACAAAATGTTTCGTTTCATTTCGATAATAAATAACTGAGAAAAATAGAAAAATAATACAAAATGTTTCGTTTCATTTCGATAATAAATAACTGAGAAAAATAGAAAAATAATACAAAATGTTTCGTTTCATTTCGATAATAAATAACTGAGAAACATAGAAAAAAAATACAAAATGTTTCGTTTCATTTCAATAATAAATAACTGAGAAAAATAGGAAAATGATACAAAATGTTTCGTTTCATTTCGATAATAAATAACTGAGAAAAATAGAAAAATGATACAAAATGTTTCGTTTCATTTCGATAATAAATAACTGAGAAAAATAGAAAAATAATACAAAATGTTTCGTTTCATTTCGATAATAAATAACTGAGAAAAATAGAAAAATGATACAAAATGTTTCGTTTCATTTCGATAATAAATAACTGAGAAAAATAGAAAAATAATACAAAATGTTTCGTTTCATTTCGATAATAAATAACTGAGAAAAATAGAAAAATAATACAAAATGTTTCGTTTCATTTCGATAATAAATAACTGAGAAAAATAGAAAAATGATACAAAATGTTTCGTTTCATTTCGATTATAAATAACTGAGAAAAATAGAAAAATAATACAAAATGTTTCGTTTCATTTCGATAATAAATAACTGAGAAAAATAGAAAAATGATACAAAATCTTTCGTTTCATTTCGATAATAAATAACTGAGAAAAATAGAAAAATAATACAAAATGTTTCGTTTCATTTCGATAATAAATAACTGAGAAAAATAGAAAAATGATACAAAATGTTTCGTTTAATTTCGATAATAAATAACTGAGAAAAATAGAAAAATGATACAATATGTTTCGTTTCATTTCGATAATAAATAACAGAGAAAAATAGAAAAATAATACAAAATGTTTCGTTTCATTTCGATAATAAATAACTGAGAAAAATAGAAAAATAATACAAAATGTTTCGTTTCATTTCGATTAAAAGTAACTGAGAAAAATAGAAAAATAATACAAAATGTTTCGTTTCATTTCGATAATAAATAACTGAGAAAAATAGAAAAATGATTCAAAATGTTTTGTTTAATTTCGATAATAAAAAACTGAGAAAAATAGAAAAATAATACAAAATGTTTCGTTTCATTTCGATTAAAAGTAACTAAGAAAAATAGAAAAATAATACAAAATGTTTCGTTTAATTTCGATAATAAATAACTGAGAAAAATAGAAAAATGATTCAAAATGTTTCGTTTCATTTCGATAATAAATAACTGAGAAAAATAGAAAAATAATACAAAATGTTTCGTTTCATTTCGATAATAAATAACTGAGCAAAATAGAAAAATGATACAAAATGTTTCGTTTCATTTCGATAATAAATAACTGAGAAAAATAGAAAAATAATACAACATGTTTCGTTTCATTTCGATGAAAAGTAACTGAGAAAAATAGAAAAATAATACAAAATGTTTCGTTTAATTTCGATAATAAATAACTGAGAAAAATAGAAAAATGATACAAAATGTTTCGTTTCATTTCGATAATAAATAACTGAGAAAAATAGAACAATAATACAAAATGTTTCGTTTCATTTCGATAATAAATAACTGAGAAAAATAGAAAAATGATACAAAATGTTTCGTTTCATTTCGATTAAAAGTAACTGAGAAAAATAGAAAACTAATACAAAATGTTTCGTTTCATTTCGATAATAAATAACTGAGAAAAATAGAAAAATGATACAAAATGTTTCGTTTCATTTCGATAATAAATAACTGAGAAAAATAGAAAAATAATACAAAATGTTTCGTTTCATTTCGATAATAAATAACTGAGAAAAATAGAAAAATAATACAACATGTTTCGTTTCATTTCGATAATAAATAACTGAGAAAAATAGAAAAATAATACAAAATGTTTCGTTTCATTTCGATTAAAAGTAACTGAGAAAAATAGAAAAATAATACAAAATGTTTCGTTTCATTTCGATAATAAATAACTGAGAAAAATAGAAAAATGATACAAAATGTTTCGTTTCATTTCGATAATAAATAACTGAGAAAAAAAGAAAAACAATACAAAATGTTTCGTTTCATTTCGATAATAAATAACTGAGAAAAATAGAAAAATAATACAAAATGTTTCGTTTCATTTCGATAATAAATAACTGAGAAAAATAGAAAAATAATACAAAATGTTTCGTTTCATTTCGATAATAAATAACTGAGAAAAATAGAAAAATAATACAAAATGTTTCGTTTCATTTCGATAATAAATAACTGAGAAAAATAGAAAAATAATACAAAATGTTTCGTTTCATTTCGATAATAAATAACTGAGAAAAATAGAAAAATGATACAAAATGTTTCGTTTCATTTCGATAATAAATAACTGAGAAAAATAGAAAAATGATACAAAATGTTTTGTTTCATTTCGATAATAAATAACTGAGAAAAATAGAAAAATAATACAAAATGTTTCGTTTCATTTCGATATTAAATAACTGAGAAAAATAGAAAAATAATACAAAATGTTTCGTTTCATTTCGATTAAAAGTAACTGAGAAAAATAGAAAAATAATACAAAATGTTTCGTTTCATTTCGATAATAAATAACTGAGAAAAATAGAAAAATGATTCAAAATGTTTCGTTTCATTTCGATAATAAATAACTGAGAAAAATAGAAGAATAATACAAAATGTTTCGTTTCATTTCGATAATAAATAACTGAGAAAAATAGAAAAATGATACAAAATGTTTCGTTTCATTTCGATAATAAATAACTGAGAAAAATAGAAAAATAATACAAAATGTTTCGTTTCATTTCGATTAAAAGTCACTGAGAAAAATAGAAAAATAATACAAAATGTTTCGTTTCATTTCGATAATAAATAACTGAGAAAAATAGAAAAATAATACAAAATGTTTCGTTTCATTTCGATAATAAATAACTGAGAAAAATAGAAAAATGATACAAAATGTTTCGTTTCATTTCGATTATAAATAACTGAGAAAAATAGAAAAATAATACAAAATGTTTCGTTTCATTTCGATAATAAATAACTGAGAAAAATAGAAAAATGATACAAAATCTTTCGTTTCATTTCGATAATAAATAACTGAGAAAAATAGAAAAATAATACAAAATGTTTCGTTTCATTTCGATAATAAATAACTGAGAAAAATAGAAAAATGATACAAAATGTTTCGTTTAATTTCGATAATAAATAACTGAGAAAAATAGAAAAATGATACAATATGTTTCGTTTCATTTCGATAATAAATAACAGAGAAAAATAGAAAAATAATACAAAATGTTTCGTTTCATTTCGATAATAAATAACTGAGAAAAATAGAAAAATAATACAAAATGTTTCGTTTCATTTCGATTAAAAGTAACTGAGAAAAATAGAAAAATAATACAAAATGTTTCGTTTCATTTCGATAATAAATAACTGAGAAAAATAGAAAAATGATTCAAAATGTTTTGTTTAATTTCGATAATAAAAAACTGAGAAAAATAGAAAAATAATACAAAATGTTTCGTTTCATTTCGATTAAAAGTAACTAAGAAAAATAGAAAAATAATACAAAATGTTTCGTTTAATTTCGATAATAAATAACTGAGAAAAATAGAAAAATGATTCAAAATGTTTCGTTTCATTTCGATAATAAATAACTGAGAAAAATAGAAAAATAATACAAAATGTTTCGTTTCATTTCGATAATAAATAACTGAGCAAAATAGAAAAATGATACAAAATGTTTCGTTTCATTTCGATAATAAATAACTGAGAAAAATAGAAAAATAATACAACATGTTTCGTTTCATTTCGATGAAAAGTAACTGAGAAAAATAGAAAAATAATACAAAATGTTTCGTTTAATTTCGATAATAAATAACTGAGAAAAATAGAAAAATGATACAAAATGTTTCGTTTCATTTCGATAATAAATAACTGAGAAAAATAGAACAATAATACAAAATGTTTCGTTTCATTTCGATAATAAATAACTGAGAAAAATAGAAAAATGATACAAAATGTTTCGTTTCATTTCGATTAAAAGTAACTGAGAAAAATAGAAAACTAATACAAAATGTTTCGTTTCATTTCGATAATAAATAACTGAGAAAAATAGAAAAATGATACAAAATGTTTCGTTTCATTTCGATAATAAATAACTGAGAAAAATAGAAAAATAATACAAAATGTTTCGTTTCATTTCGATAATAAATAACTGAGAAAAATAGAAAAATAATACAACATGTTTCGTTTCATTTCGATAATAAATAACTGAGAAAAATACAAAAAATAATACAAAATGTTTCGTTTCATTTCGATTAAAAGTAACTGAGAAAAATAGAAAAATAATACAAAATGTTTCGTTTCATTTCGATAATAAATAACTGAGAAAAATAGAAAAATGATACAAAATGTTTCGTTTCATTTCGATAATAAATAACTGAGAAAAAAAGAAAAATAATACAAAATGTTTCGTTTCATTTCGATAATAAATAACTGAGAAAAATAGAAAAATAATACAAAATGTTTCGTTTCATTTCGATAATAAATAACTGAGAAAAATAGAAAAATAATACAAAATGTTTCGTTTCATTTCGATAATAAATAACTGAGAAAAATAGAAAAATAATACAACATGTTTCGTTTCATTTCGATAATAAATAACTGAGAAAAATAGAAAAATGATACAAAATGTTTCGTTTCATTTCGATAATAAATAACTGAGAAAAATAGAAAAATAATACAAAATGTTTCGTTTCATTTCGATATTAAATAACTGAGAAAAATAGAAAAATAATACAAAATGTTTCGTTTCATTTCGATAATAAATAACTGAGAAAAATAGAAAAATGATACAAAATGTTTCGTTTCATTTCGATTATAAATAACTGAGAAAAATAGAAAAATAATACAAAATGTTTCGTTTCATTTCGATAATAAATAACTGAGAAAAATAGAAAAATGATACAAAATCTTTCGTTTCATTTCGATAATAAATAACTGAGAAAAATAGAAAAATAATACAAAATGTTTCGTTTCATTTCGATAATAAATAACTGAGAAAAATAGAAAAATGATACAAAATGTTTCGTTTCATTTCGATAATAAATAACTGAGAAAAATAGAAAAATGATACAATATGTTTCGTTTCATTTCGATAATAAATAACAGAGAAAAATAGAAAAATAATACAAAATGTTTCGTTTCATTTCGATAATAAATAACTGAGAAAAATAGAAAAATAATACAAAATGTTTCGTTTCATTTCGATTAAAAGTAACTGAGAAAAATAGAAAAATAATACAAAATGTTTCGTTTCATTTCGATAATAAATAACTGAGAAAAATAGAAAAATGATTCAAAATGTTTTGTTTAATTTCGATAATAAAAAACTGAGAAAAATAGAAAAATAATACAAAATGTTTCGTTTCATTTCGATTAAAAGTAACTAAGAAAAATAGAAAAATAATACAAAATGTTTCGTTTAATTTCGATAATAAATAACTGAGAAAAATAGAAAAATGATTCAAAATGTTTCGTTTCATTTCGATAATAAATAACTGAGAAAAATAGAAAAATAATACAAAATGTTTCGTTTCATTTCGATAATAAATAACTGAGCAAAATAGAAAAATGATACAAAATGTTTCGTTTCATTTCGATAATAAATAACTGAGAAAAATAGAAAAATAATACAACATGTTTCGTTTCATTTCGATGAAAAGTAACTGAGAAAAATAGAAAAATAATACAAAATGTTTCGTTTAATTTCGATAATAAATAACTGAGAAAAATAGAAAAATGATACAAAATGTTTCGTTTCATTTCGATAATAAATAACTGAGAAAAATAGAACAATAATACAAAATGTTTCGTTTCATTTCGATAATAAATAACTGAGAAAAATAGAAAAATGATACAAAATGTTTCGTTTCATTTCGATTAAAAGTAACTGAGAAAAATAGAAAACTAATACAAAATGTTTCGTTTCATTTCGATAATAAATAACTGAGAAAAATAGAAAAATGATACAAAATGTTTCGTTTCATTTCGATCATAAATAACTGAGAAAAATAGAAAAATAATACAAAATGTTTCGTTTCATTTCGATAATAAATAACTGAGAAAAATAGAAAAATAATACAACATGTTTCGTTTCATTTCGATAATAAATAACTGAGAAAAATAGAAAAATAATACAAAATGTTTCGTTTCATTTCGATTAAAAGTAACTGAGAAAAATAGAAAAATAATACAAAATGTTTCGTTTCATTTCGATAATAAATAACTGAGAAAAATAGAAAAATGATACAAAATGTTTCGTTTCATTTCGATAATAAATAACTGAGAAAAAAAGAAAAATAATACAAAATGTTTCGTTTCATTTCGATAATAAATAACTGAGAAAAATAGAAAAATAATACAAAATGTTTCGTTTCATTTCGATAATAAATAACTGAGAAAAATAGAAAAATAATACAAAATGTTTCGTTTCATTTCGATAATAAATAACTGAGAAAAATAGAAAAATAATACAAAATGTTTCGTTTCATTTCGATAATAAATAACTGAGAAAAATAGAAAAATAATACAAAATGTTTCGTTTCATTTCGATAATAAATAACTGAGAAAAATAGAAAAATGATACAAAATGTTTCGTTTCATTTCGATAATAAATAACTGAGAAAAATAGAAAAATGATACAAAATGTTTTGTTTCATTTCGATAATAAATAACTGAGAAAAATAGAAAAATAATACAAAATGTTTCGTTTCATTTCGATATTAAATAACTGAGAAAAATAGAAAAATAATACAAAATGTTTCGTTTCATTTCGATTAAAAGTAACTGAGAAAAATAGAAAAATAATACAAAATGTTTCGTTTCATTTCGATAATAAATAACTGAGAAAAATAGAAAAATGATTCAAAATGTTTCGTTTCATTTCGATAATAAATAACTGAGAAAAATAGAAGAATAATACAAAATGTTTCGTTTCATTTCGATAATAAATAACTGAGAAAAATAGAAAAATGATACAAAATGTTTCGTTTCATTTCGATAATAAATAACTGAGAAAAATAGAAAAATAATACAAAATGTTTCGTTTCATTTCGATTAAAAGTCACTGAGAAAAATAGAAAAATAATACAAAATGTTTCGTTTCATTTCGATAATAAATAACTGAGAAAAATAGAAAAATGATTCAAAATGTTTCGTTTCATTTCGATAATAAATAACTGAGAAAAATAGAAAAATAATACAAAATGTTTCGTTTCATTTCGATAATAAATAACTGAGAAAAATAGAAAAATGATACAAAATGTTTCGTTTCATTTCGATTAAAAGTAACTGAGAAAAATAGAAAAATAATACAAAATGTTTCGTTTCATTTCGATAATGAATAACTGAGACAAATAGAAAAATGATACAAAATGTTTCGTTTCATTTCGATAATAAATAACTGAGAAAAATAGAACAATAATACAAAATCTTTCGTTTCATTTCGATAATAAATAACTGAGAAAAATAGAAAAATAATACAAAATGTTTCGTTTCATTTCGATAATAAATAACTGAGAAAATTAGAAAAATAATACAAAATGTTTCGTTTCATTTCGATAATAAATAACTGAGAAAAATAGAAAAATAATACAAAATGTTTCGTTTCATTTCGATAATAAATAACTGAGAAAAATAGAAAAATGATACAAAATGTTTCGTTTCATTTCGATAATAAATAACTGAGAAAAATAGAAAAATAATACAAAATGTTTCGTTTCATTTCGATTAAAAGTAACTGAGAAAAATAGAAAAATAATACAAAATGTTTCGTTTCATTTCGATAATAAATAACTGAGAAAAATAGAAAAATGATACAAAATGTTTCGTTTCATTTCGATAATAAATAACTGAGAAAAATAGAAAAATAATACAAAATGTTTCGTTTCATTTCGATAATAAATAACTGAGAAAAATAGAAAAATGATACAAAATGTTTCGTTGCATTTCGATTAAAAGTAACTGAGAAAAATAGAAAAATAATACAAAATGTTTCGTTTCATTTCGATAATAAATAACTGAGAAAAATAGAAAAATAATACAACATGTTTCGTTTCATTTCGATAATAAATAACTGAGAAAAATAGAAAAATAATACAAAATGTTTCGTTTCATTTCGATTAAAAGTAACTGAGAAAAATAGAAAAATAATACAAAATGTTTCGTTTCATTTCGATAATAAATAACTGAGAAAAATAGAAAAATGATACAAAATGTTTCGTTTCATTTCGATAATAAATAACTGAGAAAAATAGAAAAATAATACAAAATGTTTCGTTTCATTTCGATAATAAATAACTGAGAAAAATAGAAAAATAATACAAAATGTTTCGTTTCATTTCGATAATAAATAACTGAGAAAAATAGAAAAATAATACAAAATGTTTCGTTTCATTTCGATAATAAATAACTGAGAAAAATAGAAAAATAATACAAAATGTTTCGTTTCATTTCGATAATAAATAACTGAGAAAAATAGAAAAATAATACAAAATGTTTCGTTTCATTCTGATAATAAATAACTGAGAAAAATAGAAAAATGATACAAAATGTTTCGTTTCATTTCGATAATAAATAACTGAGAAAAATAGAAAAATGATACAAAATGTTTCGTTTCATTTCGATAATAAATAACTGAGAAAAATAGAAAAATAATACAAAATGTTTCGTTTCATTTCGATAATAAATAACTGAGAAAAATTGAAAAATAATACAAAATGTTTCGTTTCATTTCGATTAAAAGTAACTGAGAAAAATAGAAAAATAATACAAAATGTTTCGTTTCATTTCGATAATAAATAACTGAGAAAAATAGAAAAATTATTCAAAATGTTTCGTTTCATTTCGATAATAAATAACTGAGAAAAATAGAAGAATAATACAAAATGTTTCGTTTCATTTCGATAATAAATAACTGAGAAAAATAGAAAAATAATACAAAATGTTTCGTTTCATTTCGATAATAAATAACTGAGAAAAATAGAAAAATGATACAAAATGTTTCGTTTCATTTCGATTAAAAGTAACTGAGAAAAATAGAAAAATAATACAAAATGTTTCGTTTCATTTCGATAATAAATAACTGATAAAAATAGAAAAATGATACAAAATGTTTCGTTTCATTTCGATAATAAATAACTGAGAAAAATAGAACAATAATACAAAATCTTTCGTTTCATTTCGATAATAAATAACTGAGAAAAATAGAAAAATAATACAAAATGTTTCGTTTCATTTCGATAATAAATAACTGAGAAAATTAGAAAAATAATACAAAATGTTTCGTTTCATTTCGATAATAAATAACTGAGAAAAATAGAAAAATAATACAAAATGTTTCGTTTCATTTCGATTAAATGTAACTGAGAAAAATAGAAAAATAATACAAAATGTTTCGTTTCATTTCGATAATAAATAACTGAGAAAAATAGAAAAATGATTCAAAATGTTTCGTTTCATTTCGATAATAAATAACTGAGAAAAATAGAAAAATAATACAAAATTTTTCGTTTCATTTCGATAATAAATAACTGAGAAAAATAGAAAAATGATACAAAATGTTTCGTTTCATTTCGATAATAAATAACTGAGAAAAATAGAAAAATAATACAAAATGTTTCCTTTGATTTCGATTAAAAGTAACTGAGAAAAATAGAAAAATAATACAAAATGTTTCGTTTCATTTCGATAATAAATAACTGAGAAAAATAGAAAAATGATACAAAATGTTTCGTTTCATTTCGATAATAAATAACTGAGAAAAATAGAAAAATAATACAAAATGTTTCGTTTCATTTCGATAATAAATAACTGAGAAAAATAGAAAAATGATACAAAATGTTTCGTTTCATTTCGATTAAAAGTAACTGAGAAAAATAGAAAAATAATACAAAATGTTTCGTTTCATTTCGATAATAAATAACTGAGAAAAATAGAAAAATGATACAAAATGTTTCGTTTCATTTCGATAATAAATAACTGAGAAAAATAGAAAAATAATACAAAATGTTTCGTTTCATTTCGATAATAAATAACTGAGAAAAATAGAAAAATAATACAACATGTTTCGTTTCATTTCGATAATAAATAACTGAGAAAAATAGAAAAATAATACAAAATGTTTCGTTTCATTTCGATAATAAATAACTGAGAAAAATAGAAAAATGATACAAAATGTTTCGTTTCATTTCGATTAAAAGTAACTGAGAAAAATAGAAAAATAATACAAAATGTTTCGTTTCATTTCGATAATAAATAACTGAGAAAAATAGAAAAATTATTCAAAATGTTTCGTTTCATTTCGATAATAAATAACTGAGAAAAATAGAAGAATAATACAAAATGTTTCGTTTCATTTCGATAATAAATAACTGAGAAAAATAGAAAAATAATACAAAATGTTTCGTTTCATTTCGATAATAAATAACTGAGAAAAATAGAAAAATGATACAAAATGTTTCGTTTCATTTCGATTAAAAGTAACTGAGAAAAATAGAAAAATAATACAAAATGTTTCGTTTCATTTCGATAATAAATAACTGATAAAAATAGAAAAATGATACAAAATGTTTCGTTTCATTTCGATAATAAATAACTGAGAAAAATAGAACAATAATACAAAATCTTTCGTTTCATTTCGATAATAAATAACTGAGAAAAATAGAAAAATAATACAAAATGTTTCGTTTCATTTCGATAATAAATAACTGAGAAAATTAGAAAAATAATACAAAATGTTTCGTTTCATTTCGATAATAAATAACTGAGAAAAATAGAAAAATAATACAAAATGTTTCGTTTCATTTCGATAATAAATAACTGAGAAAAATAGAAAAATGATACAAAATGTTTCGTTTCATTTCGATAATAAATAACTGAGAAAAATAGAAAAATAATACAAAATGTTTCGTTTCATTTCGATTAAAAGTAACTGAGAAAAATAGAAAAATAATACAAAATGTTTCGTTTAATTTCGATAATAAATAACTAAGAAAAATAGAAAAATGATTCAAAATGTTTCGTTTCATTTCGATAATAAATAACTGAGAAAAATAGAAAAATAATACAAAATTTTTCGTTTCATTTCGATAATAAATAACTGAGAAAAATAGAAAAATGATACAAAATGTTTCGTTTCATTTCGATAATAAATAACTGAGAAAAATAGAAAAATAATACAAAATGTTTCCTTTGATTTCGATTAAAAGTAACTGAGAAAAATAGAAAAATAATACAAAATGTTTCGTTTCATTTCGATAATAAATAACTGAGAAAAATAGAAAAATGATACAAAATGTTTCGTTTCATTTCGATAATAAATAACTGAGAAAAATAGAAAAATAATACAAAATGTTTCGTTTCATTTCGATAATAAATAACTGAGAAAAATAGAAAAATGATACAAAATGTTTCGTTTCATTTCGATTAAAAGTAACTGAGAAAAATAGAAAAATAATACAAAATGTTTCGTTTCATTTCGATAATAAATAACTGAGAAAAATAGAAAAATGATACAAAATGTTTCGTTTCATTTCGATAATAAATAACTGAGAAAAATAGAAAAATAATACAAAATGTTTCGTTTCATTTCGATAATAAATAACTGAGAAAAATAGAAAAATAATACAACATGTTTCGTTTCATTTCGATAATAAATAACTGAGAAAAATAGAAAAATAATACAAAATGTTTCGTTTCATTTCGATTAAAAGTAACTGAGAAAAATAGAAAAATAATACAATATGTTTCATTTCATTTCGATAATAAATAACTGAGAAAAATAGAAAAATGATACAAAATGTTTCGTTTCATTTCGATAATAAATAACTGAGAAAAATAGAAAAATAATACAAAATGTTTCGTTTCATTTCGATTAAAAGTAACTGAGAAAAATAGAAAAATAATACAAAATGTTTCGTTTCATTTCGATAATAAATAACTGAGAAAAATAGAAAAATGATTCAAAATGTTTCGTTTCATTTCGATAATAAATAACTGAGAAAAATAGAAAAATGATACAAAATGTATCGTTTCATTTCGATAATAAATAACTGAGAAAAATAGAAAAATGATACAAAATGTTTCGTTTCATTTCGATAATAAATAACTGAGAAAAATAGAAAAATAATACAAAATGTTTCGTTTCATTTCGATTAAAAGTAACTGAGAAAAATAGAAAAATAATACAAAATGTTTCGTTTCATTTCGATAATAAATAACTGAGAAAAATAGAAAAATGATACAAAATGTTTCGTTTCATTTCGATAATAAATAACTGAGAAAAATAGAAAAATAATACAAAATGTTTCGTTTCATTTCGATAATAAATAACTGAGAAAAATAGAAAAATGATACAAAATGTTTCGTTTCATTTCGATTAAAAGTAACTGAGAAAAATAGAAAAATAATACAAAATGTTTCGTTTCATTTCGATAATAAATAACTGAGAAAAATAGAAAAATGATACAAAATGTTTCGTTTCATTTCGATAATAAATAACTGAGAAAAATAGAAAAATAATACAAAATGTTTCGTTTCATTTCGATAATAAATAACTGAGAGAAATAGAAAAAAAATACAACATGTTTTGTTTCATTTCGATAATAAATAACTGAGAAAAATAGAAAAATAATACAAAATGTTTCGTTTCATTTCGAATAAAAGTAACTGAGAAAAATAGAAAAATAATACAAAATGTTTCGTTTCATTTCGATAATACATAACTGAGAAAAATAGAAAAATGATACAAAATGTTTCGTTTCATTTCGATAATAAATAACTGAGAAAAATATAAAAATAATACAAAATGTTTCGTTTCATTTCGATAATAAATAACTGAGAAAAATAGAAAAATAATACAAAATGTTTCGTTTCATTTCGATAATAAATAACTGAGACAAATAGAAAAATGATACAAAATGTTTCGTTTCATTTCGATAATAAATAACTGAGAAAAATAGAAAAATAATACAAAATGTTTCGTTTCATTTCGATAATAAATAACTGAGAAAAATAGAAAAATAATACAAAATGTTTCGTTTCATTTCGATAATAAATAACTGAGAAAAATAGAAAAATGATACAAAATGTTTCGTTTCATTTCGATTAAAAGTAACTGAGAAAAATAGAAAAATAATACAAAATCTTTCGTTTCATTTCGATAATAAATAACTGAGACAAATAGAAAAATGATACAAAATGTTTCGTTTCATTTCGATAATAAATAACTGAGAAAAATAGAACAATAATACAAAATCTTTCGTTTCATTTCGATAATAAATAACTGAGAAAAATAAAAAATTATACAAAATGTTTCGTTTCATTTCGATAATAAATAACTGAGAAAATTAGAAAAATAATACAAAATGTTTCGTTTCATTTCGATAATAAATAACTGAGAAAAATAGAAAAATAATACAAAATGTTTCGTTTCATTTCGATAATAAATAACTGAGAAAAATAGAAAAATGATACAAAATGTTTCGTTTCATTTCGATAATAAATAACTGAGAAAAATAGAAAAATAATACAAAATGTTTCGTTTCATTTCGATAATAAATAACTGAGAAAAATAGAAAAATAATACAAAATGTTTCGTTTCATTTCGATAATAAATAACTGAGAAAAATAGAAAAATGATACAAAATGTTTCGTTTCATTTCGATAATAAATAACTGAGAAAAATAGAAAAATAATACAAAATGTTTCGTTTCATTTCGATAATAAATAACTGAGAAAAATAGAAAAATGATACAAAATGTTTCGTTTCATTTCGATTAAAAGTAACTGAGAAAAATAGAAAAATAATACAAAATGTTTCGTTTCATTTCGATAATAAATAACTGAGAAAAATAGAAAAATAATACAACATGTTTCGTTTCATTTCGATAATAAATAACTAAGAAAAATAGAAAAATAATACAAAATGTTTCGTTTCATTTCGATTAAAAGTAACTGAGAAAAATAGAAAAATAATACAAAATGTTTCGTTTCATTTCGATAATAAATAACTGAGAAAAATAGAAAAATGATACAAAATGTTTCGTTTCATTTCGATAATAAATAACTGAGAAAAATAGAAAAATAATACAAAATGTTTCGTTTCATTTCGATAATAAATAACTGAGAAAAATAGAAAAATGATACAAAATGTTTCGTTTCATTTCGATAATAAATAACTGAGAAAAATAGAAAAATAATACAAAATGTTTCGTTTCATTTCGATAATAAATAACTGAGAAAAATAGAAAAATAATACAAAATGTTTCGTTTCATTTCGATAATAAATAACTGAGAAAAATAGAAAAATAATACAAAATGTTTCGTTTCATTTCGATAATAAATAACTGAGAAAAATAGAAAAATGATACAAAATGTTTCGTTTCATTTCGATAATAAATAACTGAGAAAAATAGAAAAATGATACAAAATGTTTCGTTTCATTTCGATAATAAATAACTGAGAAAAATAGAAAAATAATACAAAATGTTTCGTTTCATTTCGATAATAAATAACTGAGAAAAATAGAAAAATAATACAAAATGTTTCGTTTCATTTCGATTAAAAGTAACTGAGAAAAATAGAAAAATAATACAAAATGTTTCGTTTCATTTCGATAATAAATAACTGAGAAAAATAGAAAAATTATTCAAAATGTTTCGTTTCATTTCGATAATAAATAACTGAGAAAAATAGAAGAATAATACAAAATGTTTCGTTTCATTTCGATAATAAATAACTGAGAAAAATAGAAAAATAATACAAAATGTTTCGTTTCATTTCGATAATAAATAACTGAGAAAAATAGAAAAATGATACAAAATGTTTCGTTTCATTTCGATTAAAAGTAACTGAGAAAAATAGAAAAATAATACAAAATGTTTCGTTTCATTTCGATAATAAATAACTGAGAAAAATAGAAAAATGATACAAAATGTTTTGTTTCATTTCGATAATAAATAACTGAGAAAAATAGAACAATAATACAAAATCTTTCGTTTCATTTCGATAATAAATAACTGAGAAAAATAGAAAAATAATACAAAATGTTTCGTTTCATTTCGATAATAAATAACTGAGAAAATTAGAAAAATAATACAAAATGTTTCGTTTCATTTCGATAATAAATAACTGAGAAAAATAGAAAAATAATACAAAATGTTTCGTTTCATTTCGATAATAAATAACTGAGAAAAATAGAAAAATGATACAAAATGTTTCGTTTCATTTCGATAATAAATAACTGAGAAAAATAGAAAAATAATACAAAATGTTTCGTTTCATTTCGATTAAAAGTAACTGAGAAAAATAGAAAAATAATACAAAATGTTTCGTTTCATTTCGATAATAAATAACTGAGAAAAATAGAAAAATGATTCAAAATGTTTCGTTTCATTTCGATAATAAATAACTGAGAAAAATAGAAAAATAATACAAAATGTTTCGTTTCATTTCGATAATAAATAACTGAGAAAAATAGAAAAATGATACAAAATGTTTCGTTTCATTTCGATAATAAATAACTGAGAAAAATAGAAAAATAATACAAAATGTTTCGTTTCATTTCGATTAAAAGTAACTGAGAAAAATAGAAAACTAATACAAAATGTTTCGTTTCATTTCGATAATAAATAACTGAGAAAAATAGAAAAATGATACAAAATGTTTCGTTTCATTTCGATAATAAATAACTGAGAAAAATAGAAAAATAATACAAAATGTTTCGTTTCATTTCGATAATAAATAACTGAGAAAAATAGAAAAATGATACAAAATGTTTCGTTTCATTTCGATTAAAAGTAACTGAGAAAAATAGAAAAATAATACAAAATGTTTCGTTTCATTTCGATAATAAATAACTGAGAAAAATAGAAAAATGATACAAAATGTTTCGTTTCATTTCGATAATAAATAACTGAGAAAAATAGAAAAATAATACAATATGTTTCGTTTCATTTCGCTAATAAATAACTGAGAAAAATAGAAAAATAATACAACATGTTTCGTTTCATTTCGATAATAAATAACTGAGAAAAATAGAAAAATAATACAAAATGTTTCGTTTCATTTCGATTAAAAGTAACTGAGAAAAATAGAAAAATAATACAAAATGTTTCGTTTCATTTCGATAATACATAACTGAGAAAAATAGAAAAATGATACAAAATGTTTCGTTTCATTTCGATAATAAATAACTGAGAAAAATATAAAAATAATACAAAATGTTTCGTTTCATTTCGATAATAAATAACTGAGAAAAATAGAAAAATAATACAAAATGTTTCGTTTCATTTCGATAATAAATAACTGAGACAAATAGAAAAATGATACAAAATTTTTCGTTTCATTTCGATAATAAATAACTGAGAAAAATAGAAAAATAATACAAAATGTTTCGTTTCATTTCGATAATAAATAACTGAGAAAAATAGAAAAATAATACAAAATGTTTCGTTTCATTTCGATAATAAATAACTGAGAAAAATAGAAAAATAATACAAAATGTTTCGTTTCATTTCGATAATAAATAACTGAGAAAAATAGAAAAATGATACAAAATGTTTCGTTTCATTTCGATAATAAATAACTGAGAAAAATAGAAAAATGAAACAAAATGTTTCGTTTCATTTCGATAATAAATAACTGAGAAAAATAGAAAAATAATACAAAATGTTTCGTTTCATTTCGATAATAAATAACTGAGAAAAATAGAACAATAATACAAAATCTTTCGTTTCATTTCGATAATAAATAACTGAGAAAAATAGAAAAATAATACAAAATGTTTCGTTTCATTTCGATAATAAATAACTGAGAAAAATAGAAAAATGATACAAAATGTTTCGTTTCATTTCGATAATAAATAACTGAGAAAAATAGAAAAATAATACAAAATGTTTCGTTTCATTTCGATTAAAAGTAACTGAGAAAAATAGAAAAATAATACAAAATGTTTCGTTTCATTTCGATAATAAATAACTGAGAAAAATAGAAAAATGATACAAAATGTTTCGTTTCATTTCGATAATAAATAACTGAGAAAAATAGAAAAATAATACAAAATGTTTCGTTTCATTTCGATAATAAATAACTGAGAAAAATAGAAAAATGATACAAAATGTTTCGTTTCATTTCGATTAAAAGTAACTGAGAAAAATAGAAAAATAATACAAAATGTTTCGTTTCATTTCGATAATAAATAACTGAGAAAAATAGAAAAATGATACAAAATGTTTCGTTTCATTTCGATAATAAATAACTGAGAAAAATAGAAAAATAATACAAAATGTTTCGTTTCATTTCGCTAATAAATAACTGAGAAAAATAGAAAAATAATACAACATGTTTCGTTTCATTTCGATAATAAATAACTGAGAAAAATAGAAAAATAATACAAAATGTTTCGTTTCATTTCGATTAAAAGTAACTGAGAAAAATAGAAAAATAATACAAAATGTTTCGTTTCATTTCGATAATACATAACTGAGAAAAATAGAAAAATGATACAAAATGTTTCGTTTCATTTCGATAATAAATAACTGAGAAAAATATAAAAATAATACAAAATGTTTCGTTTCATTTCGATAATAAATAACTGAGAAAAATAGAAAAATAATACAAAATGTTTCGTTTCATTTCGATAATAAATAACTGAGACAAATAGAAAAATGATACAAAATTTTTCGTTTCATTTCGATAATAAATAACTGAGAAAAATAGAAAAATAATACAAAATGTTTCGTTTCATTTCGATAATAAATAACTGAGAAAAATAGAAAAATAATACAAAATGTTTCGTTTCATTTCGATAATAAATAACTGAGAAAAATAGAAAAATAATACAAAATGTTTCGTTTCATTTCGATAATAAATAACTGAGAAAAATAGAAAAATGATACAAAATGTTTCGTTTCATTTCGATAATAAATAACTGAGAAAAATAGAAAAATGAAACAAAATGTTTCGTTTCATTTCGATAATAAATAACTGAGAAAAATAGAAAAATAATACAAAATGTTTCGTTTCATTTCGATAATAAATAACTGAGAAAAATAGAAAAATAATACAAAATGTTTCGTTTCATTTCGATAATAAATAACTGAGAAAAATAGAAAAATAATACAAAATGTTTCGTTTCATTTCGATAATAAATAACTGAGAAAAATAGAAAAATAATACAAAATGTTTCGTTTCATTTCGATAATAAATAACTGAGAAAAATAGAAAAATGATACAAAATGTTTCGTTTCATTTCGATAATAAATAACTGAGAAAAATAGAAAAATAATACAAAATGTTTCGTTTCATTTCGATTAAAAGTAACTGAGAAAAATAGAAAAATAATACAAAATGTTTCGTTTCATTTCGATAATAAATAACTGAGAAAAATAGAAAAATGATTCAAAATGTTTCGTTTCATTTCGATAATAAATAACTGAGAAAAATAGAAAAATAATACAAAATGTTTCGTTTCATTTCGATAATAAATAACTGAGAAAAATAGAAAAATGATACAAAATGTTTCGTTTCATTTCGATAATAAATAACTGAGAAAAATAGAAAAATAATACCAAAATGTTTCGTTTCATTTCGATAATAAATAACTGAGAAAAATAGAAAAATGATACAAAATGTTTCGTTTCATTTCGATAATAAATAACTGAGAAAAATAGAAAAATAATACAAAATGTTTCGTTTCATTTCGATAATAAATAACTGAGAAAAATAGAAAAATGATACAAAATGTTTCGTTTCATTTCGATTAAAAGTAACTGAGAAAAATAGAAAAATAATACAAAATGTTTCGTTTCATTTCGATAATAAATAACTGAGAAAAATAGAAAAATGATACAAAATGTTTCGTTTCATTTCGATAATAAATAACTGAGAAAAATAGAAAAATAATACAAAATGTTTCGTTTCATTTCGATAATAAATAACTGAGAAAAATAGAAAAATAATACAACATGTTTCGTTTCATTTCGATAATAAATAACTGAGAAAAATAGAAAAATAATACAAAATGTTTCGTTTCATTTCGATTAAAAGTAACTGAGAAAAATAGAAAAATAATACAAAATGTTTCGTTTCATTTCGATAATAAATAACTGAGAAAAATAGAAAAATGATACAAAATGTTTCGTTTCATTTCGATAATAAATAACTGAGAAAAATAGAAAAATAATACAAAATGTTTCGTTTCATTTCGATAATAAATAACTGAGAAAAATAGAAAAATAATACAAAATGTTTCGTTTCATTTCGATAATAAATAACTGAGAAAAATAGAAAAATAATACAAAATGTTTCGTTTCATTTCGATAATAAATAACTGAGAAAAATAGAAAAATAATACAAAATGTTTCGTTTCATTTCGATAATAAATAACTGAGAAAAATAGAAAAATGATACAAAATGTTTCGTTTCATTTCGATAATAAATAACTGAGAAAAATAGAAAAATAATAAAAAATGTTTCGTTTCATTTCGATAATAAATAACTGAGAAAAATAGAAAAATAATACAAAATGTTTCGTTTCATTTCGATTAAAAGTAACTGAGAAAAATAGAAAAATAATACAAAATGTTTCGTTTCATTTCGATAATAAATAACTGAGAAAAATAGAAAAATGATACAAAATGTTTCGTTTCATTTCGATAATAAATAACTGAGAAAAATAGAAAAATGATACAAAATGTTTCGTTTCATTTCGATAATAAATAACTGAGAAAAATAGAAAAATAATACAAAATGTTTCGTTTCATTTCGATAATAAATAACTGAGAAAAATAGAAAAATAATACAAAATGTTTCGTTTCATTTCGATAATAAATAACTGAGAAAAATAGAAAAATAATACAAAATGTTTCGTTTCATTTCGATAATAAATAACTGAGAAAAATAGAAAAATGATACAAAATGTTTCGTTTCATTTCGATAATAAATAACTGAGAAAAATAGAAAAATGATACAAAATGTTTCGTTTCATTTCGATAATAAATAACTGAGAAAAATAGAAAAATAATACAAAATGTTTCGTTTCATTTCGATAATAAATAACTGAGAAAAATAGAAAAATAATACAAAATGTTTCGTTTCATTTCGATTAAAAGTAACTGAGAAAAATAGAAAAATAATACAAAATGTTTCGTTTCATTTCGATAATAAATAACTGAGAAAAATAGAAAAATAATACAAAATGTTTCGTTTCATTTCGATTAAAAGAAACTGAGAAAAATAGAAGAATAATACAAAATTTTTCGTTTCATTTCGATAATAAATAACTGAGAAAAATAGAAAAATGATACAAAATGTTTCGTTTCATTTCGATAATAAATAACTGAGAAAAATAGAAATATAATACAAAATGTTTCGTTTCATTTCGATAATAAATAACTGAGAAAAATAGAAAAATAATACAAAATGTTTCGTTTCATTTCGATAATAAATAACTGAGGAAAATAGAAAAATAATACAAAATGTTTCGTTTCATTTCGATAATAAATAACTGAGAAAAATAGAAAAATAATACAAAATGTTTCGTTTCATTTCGATAATAAATAACTGAGAAAAATAGAAAAATAATACAAAATGTTTCGTTTCATTTCGATAATAAATAACTGAGAAAAATAGAAAAATGATACAAAATGTTTCGTTTCATTTCGATAATAAATAACTGAGAAAAATAGAAAAATGATACAAAATGTTTCGTTTCATTTCGATAATAAATAACTGAGAAAAATAGAAAAATAATACAAAATGTTTCGTTTCATTTCGATAATAAATAACTGAGAAAAATAGAAAAATAATACAAAATGTTTCGTTTCATTTCGATTAAAAGTAACTGAGAAAAATAGAAAAATAATACAAAATGTTTCGTTTCATTTCGATAATAAATAACTGAGAAAAATAGAAAAATTATTCAAAATGTTTCGTTTCATTTCGATAATAAATAACTGAGAAAAATAGAAGAATAATACAAAATGTTTCGTTTCATTTCGATAATAAATAACTGAGAAAAATAGAAAAATAATACAAAATGTTTCGTTTCATTTCGATAATAAATAACTGAGAAAATTAGAAAAATAATACAAAATGTTTCGTTTCATTTCGATAATAAATAACTGAGAAAAATAGAAAAATAATACAAAATGTTTCGTTTCATTTCGATAATAAATAACTGAGAAAAATAGAAAAATGATACAAAATGTTTCGTTTCATTTCGATAATAAATAACTGAGAAAAATAGAAAAATAATACAAAATGTTTCGTTTCATTTCGATTAAAAGTAACTGAGAAAAATAGAAAAATAATACAAAATGTTTCGTTTCATTTCGATAATAAATAACTGAGAAAAATAGAAAAATGATTCAAAATGTTTCGTTTCATTTCGATAATAAATAACTGAGAAAAATAGAAAAATAATACAAAATGTTTCGTTTCATTTCGATAATAAATAACTGAGAAAAATAGAAAAATGATACAAAATGTTTCGTTTCATTTCGATAATAAATAACTGAGAAAAATAGAAAAATAATACAAAATGTTTCGTTTCATTTCGATTAAAAGTAACTGAGAAAAATAGAAAACTAATACAAAATGTTTCGTTTCATTTCGATAATAAATAACTGAGAAAAATAGAAAAATGATACAAAATGTTTCGTTTCATTTCGATAATAAATAACTGAGAAAAATAGAAAAATAATACAAAATGTTTCGTTTCATTTCGATAATAAATAACTGAGAAAAATAGAAAAATGATACAAAATGTTTCGTTTCATTTCGATTAAAAGTAACTGAGAAAAATAGAAAAATAATACAAAATGTTTCGTTTCATTTCGATAATAAATAACTGAGAAAAATAGAAAAATGATACAAAATGTTTCGTTTCATTTCGATAATAAATAACTGAGAAAAAAAGAAAAATAATACAAAATGTTTCGTTTCATTTCGCTAATAAATAACTGAGAAAAATAGAAAAATAATACAACATGTTTCGTTTCATTTCGATAATAAATAACTGAGAAAAATAGAAAAATAATACAAAATGTTTCGTTTCATTTCGATTAAAAGTAACTGAGAAAAATAGAAAAATAATACAAAATGTTTCGTTTCATTTCGATAATACATAACTGAGAAAAATAGAAAAATGATACAAAATGTTTCGTTTCATTTCGATAATAAATAACTGAGAAAAATATAAAAATAATACAAAATGTTTCGTTTCATTTCGATAATAAATAACTGAGAAAAATAGAAAAATAATACAAAATGTTTCGTTTCATTTCGATAATAAATAACTGAGACAAATAGAAAAATGATACAAAATTTTTCGTTTCATTTCGATAATAAATAACTGAGAAAAATAGAAAAATAATACAAAATGTTTCGTTTCATTTCGATAATAAATAACTGAGAAAAATAGAAAAATAATACAAAATGTTTCGTTTCATTTCGATAATAAATAACTGAGAAAAATAGAAAAATAATACAAAATGTTTCGTTTCATTTCGATAATAAATAACTGAGAAAAATAGAAAAATGATACAAAATGTTTCGTTTCATTTCGATAATAAATAACTGAGAAAAATAGAAAAATGAAACAAAATGTTTCGTTTCATTTCGATAATAAATAACTGAGAAAAATAGAAAAATAATACAAAATGTTTCGTTTCATTTCGATAATAAATAACTGAGAAAAATAGAAAAATAATACAAAATGTTTCGTTTCATTTCGATAATAAATAACTGAGAAAAATAGAAAAATAATACAAAATGTTTCGTTTCATTTCGATAATAAATAACTGAGAAAAATAGAAAAATAATACAAAATGTTTCGTTTCATTTCGATAATAAATAACTGAGAAAAATAGAAAAATGATACAAAATGTTTCGTTTCATTTCGATAATAAATAACTGAGAAAAATAGAAAAATAATACAAAATGTTTAGTTTCATTTCGATTAAAAGTAACTGAGAAAAATAGAAAAATAATACAAAATGTTTCGTTTCATTTCGATAATAAATAACTGAGAAAAATAGAAAAATGATTCAAAATGTTTCGTTTCATTTCGATAATAAATAACTGAGAAAAATAGAAAAATAATACAAAATGTTTCGTTTCATTTCGATAATAAATAACTGAGAAAAATAGAAAAATGATACAAAATGTTTCGTTTCATTTCGATAATAAATAACTGAGAAAAATAGAAAAATAATACCAAAATGTTTCGTTTCATTTCGATAATAAATAACTGAGAAAAATAGAAAAATGATACAAAATGTTTCGTTTCATTTCGATAATAAATAACTGAGAAAAATAGAAAAATAATACAAAATGTTTCGTTTCATTTCGATAATAAATAACTGAGAAAAATAGAAAAATGATACAAAATGTTTCGTTTCATTTCGATTAAAAGTAACTGAGAAAAATAGAAAAATAATACAAAATGTTTCGTTTCATTTCGATAATAAATAACTGAGAAAAATAGAAAAATAATACAAAATGTTTCGTTTCATTTCGATAATAAATAACTGAGAAAAATAGAAAAATAATACAAAATGTTTCGTTTCATTTCGATAATAAATAACTGAGAAAAATAGAAAAATGATACAAAATGTTTCGTTTCATTTCGATAATAAATAACTGAGAAAAATAGAAAAATGAAACAAAATGTTTCGTTTCATTTCGATAATAAATAACTGAGAAAAATAGAAAAATAATACAAAATGTTTCGTTTCATTTCGATAATAAATAACTGAGAAAAATAGAAAAATAATACAAAATGTTTCGTTTCATTTCGATAATAAATAACTGAGAAAATTAGAAAAATAATACAAAATGTTTCGTTTCATTTCGATAATAAATAACTGAGAAAAATAGAAAAATAATACAAAATGTTTCGTTTCATTTCGATAATAAATAACTGAGAAAAATAGAAAAATGATACAAAATGTTTCGTTTCATTTCGATAATAAATAACTGAGAAAAATAGAAAAATAATACAAAATGTTTCGTTTCATTTCGATTAAAAGTAACTGAGAAAAATAGAAAAATAATACAAAATGTTTCGTTTCATTTCGATAATAAATAACTGAGAAAAATAGAAAAATGATTCAAAATGTTTCGTTTCATTTCGATAATAAATAACTGAGAAAAATAGAAAAATAATACAAAATGTTTCGTTTCATTTCGATAATAAATAACTGAGAAAAATAGAAAAATGATACAAAATGTTTCGTTTCATTTCGATAATAAATAACTGAGAAAAATAGAAAAATAATACCAAAATGTTTCGTTTCATTTCGATAATAAATAACTGAGAAAAATAGAAAAATGATACAAAATGTTTCGTTTCATTTCGATAATAAATAACTGAGAAAAATAGAAAAATAATACAAAATGTTTCGTTTCATTTCGATAATAAATAACTGAGAAAAATAGAAAAATGATACAAAATGTTTCGTTTCATTTCGATTAAAAGTAACTGAGAAAAATAGAAAAATAATACAAAATGTTTCGTTTCATTTCGATAATAAATAACTGAGAAAAATAGAAAAATGATACAAAATGTTTCGTTTCATTTCGATAATAAATAACTGAGAAAAATAGAAAAATAATACAAAATGTTTCGTTTCATTTCGATAATAAATAACTGAGAAAAATAGAAAAATAATACAACATGTTTCGTTTCATTTCGATAATAAATAACTGAGAAAAATAGAAAAATAATACAAAATGTTTCGTTTCATTTCGATTAAAAGTAACTGAGAAAAATAGAAAAATAATACAAAATGTTTCGTTTCATTTCTATAATAAATAACTGAGAAAAATAGAAAAATGATACAAAATGTTTCGTTTCATTTCGATAATAAATAACTGAGAAAAATAGAAAAATAATACAAAATGTTTCGTTTCATTTCGATAATAAATAACTGAGAAAAATAGAAAAATGATACAAAATGTTTCGTTTCATTTCGATAATAAATAACTGAGAAAAATAGAAAAATAATACAAAATGTTTCGTTTCATTTCGATAATAAATAACTGAGAAAAATAGAAAAATAATACAAAATGTTTCGTTTCATTTCGATAATAAATAACTGAGAAAAATAGAAAAATGATACAAAATGTTTCGTTTCATTTCGATAATAAATAACTGAGAAAAATAGAAAAATAATACAAAATGTTTCGTTTCATTTCGATTAAAAGTAACTGAGAAAAATAGAAAAATAATACAAAATGTTTCGTTTCATTTCGATAATAAATAACTGAGAAAAATAGAAAAATGATACAAAATGTTTCGTTTCATTTCGATAATAAATAACTGAGAAAAATAGAAAAATAATAAAAAATGTTTCGTTTCATTTCGATAATAAATAACTGAGAAAAATAGAAAAATAATACAAAATGTTTCGTTTCATTTCGATTAAAAGTAACTGAGAAAAATAGAAAAATAATACAAAATGTTTCGTTTCATTTCGATAATAAATAACTGAGAAAAATAGAAAAATGATACAAAATGTTTCGTTTCATTTCGATAATAAATAACTGAGAAAAATAGAAAAATGATACAAAATGTTTCGTTTCATTTCGATAATAAATAACTGAGAAAAATAGAAAAATAATACAAAATGTTTCGTTTCATTTCGATAATAAATAACTGAGAAAAATAGAAAAATAATACAAAATGTTTCGTTTCATTTCGATAATAAATAACTGAGAAAAATAGAAAAATAATACAAAATGTTTCGTTTCATTTCGATAATAAATAACTGAGAAAAATAGAAAAATGATACAAAATGTTTCGTTTCATTTCGATAATAAATAACTGAGAAAAATAGAAAAATGATACAAAATGTTTCGTTTCATTTCGATAATAAATAACTGAGAAAAATAGAAAAATAATACAAAATGTTTCGTTTCATTTCGATAATAAATAACTGAGAAAAATAGAAAAATAATACAAAATGTTTCGTTTCATTTCGATTAAAAGTAACTGAGAAAAATAGAAAAATAATACAAAATGTTTCGTTTCATTTCGATAATAAATAACTGAGAAAAATAGAAAAATGATTCAAAATGTTTCGTTTCATTTCGATAATAAATAACTGAGAAAAATAGAAGAATAATACAAAATGTTTCGTTTCATTTCGATAATAAATAACTGAGAAAAATAGAAAAATGATACAAAATGTTTCGTTTCATTTCGATAATAAATAACTGAGAAAAATAGAAAAATAATACAAAATGTTTCGTTTCATTTCGATTAAAAGAAACTGAGAAAAATAGAAAAATAATACAAAATGTTTCGTTTTATTTCGATAATAAATAACTGAGAAAAATAGAAAAATGATACAAAATGTTTCGTTTCATTTCGATAATAAATAACTGAGAAAAATAGAAAAATAATACAAAATGTTTCGTTTCATTTCGATAATAAATAACTGAGAAAAATAGAAAAATGATACAAAATTTTTCGTTTCATTTCGATTAAAAGTAACTGAGAAAAATAGAAAAATAATACAAAATGTTTCGTTTCATTTCGATAATAAATAACTGAGAAAAATAGAAAAATGATACAAAATGTTTCGTTTCATTTCGATAATAAATAACTGAGAAAAATAGAACAATAATACAAAATGTTTCGTTTCATTTCGATAATAAATAACTGAGAAAAATAGAAAAATGATACACAATGTTTCGTTTCATTTCGATAATAAATAACTGAGAAAAATAGAAAAATGATACAAAATGTTTCGTTTCATTTCGATAATAAATAACTGAGAAAAATAGAAAAATAATACAAAATGTTTCGTTTCATTTCGATAATAAATAACTGAGAAAAATAGAAAAATAATACAAAATGTTTCGTTTCATTTCGATAATAAATAACTGAGAAAATTAGAAAAATAATACAAAATGTTTCGTTTCATTTCGATAATAAATAACTGAGAAAAATAGAAAAATAATACAAAATGTTTCGTTTCATTTCGATAATAAATAACTGAGAAAAATAGAAAAATGATACAAAATGTTTCGTTTCATTTCGATAATAAATAACTGAGAAAAATAGAAAAATAATACAAAATGTTTCGTTTCATTTCGATTAAAAGTAACTGAGAAAAATAGAAAAATAATACAAAATGTTTCGTTTCATTTCGATAATAAATAACTGAGAAAAATAGAAAAATGATTCAAAATGTTTCGTTTCATTTCGATAATAAATAACTGAGAAAAATAGAAAAATAATACAAAATGTTTCGTTTCATTTCGATAATAAATAACTGAGAAAAATAGAAAAATGATACAAAATGTTTCGTTTCATTTCGATAATAAATAACTGAGAAAAATAGAAAAATAATACAAAATGTTTCGTTTCATTTCGATAATAAATAACTGAGAAAAATAGAAAAATAATACCAAAATGTTTCGTTTCATTTCGATAATAAATAACTGAGAAAAATAGAAAAATGATACAAAATGTTTCGTTTCATTTCGATAATAAATAACTGAGAAAAATAGAAAAATAATACAAAATGTTTCGTTTCATTTCGATAATAAATAACTTAGAAAAATAGAAAAATGATACAAAATGTTTCGTTTCATTTCGATTAAAAGTAACTGAGAAAAATAGAAAAATAATACAAAATGTTTCGTTTCATTTCGATAATAAATTACTGAGAAAAATAGAAAAATGTTACAAAATGTTTCGTTTCATTTCGATAATAAATAACTGAGAAAAATAGAAAAATAATACAAAATGTTTCGTTTCATTTCGATAATAAATAACTGAGAAAAATAGAAAAATAATACAACATGTTTCGTTTCATTTCGATAATAAATAACTGAGAAAAATAGAAAAATAATACAAAATGTTTCGTTTCATTTCGATTAAAAGTAACTGAGAAAAATAGAAAAATAATACAAAATGTTTCGTTTCATTTCTATAATAAACAACTGAGAAAAATAGAAAAATGATACAAAATGTTTCGTTTCATTTCGATAATAAATAACTGAGAAAAATAGAAAAATAATACAAAATGTTTCGTTTCATTTCGATAATAAATAACTGAGAAAAATAGAAAAATGATACAAAATGTTTCGTTTCATTTCGATAATAAATAACTGAGAAAAATAGAAAAATGATACAAAATGTTTTGTTTAATTTCGATAATAAATAACTGAGAAAAATAGAAAAATAATACAAAATGTTTCGTTTCATTTCGATAATTAATAACTGAGAAAAATAGAAAAATAATACAAAATGTTTCGTTTCATTTCGATAATAAATAACTGAGAAAAATAGAAAAATAATACAAAATGTTTCGTTTCATTTCGATAATAAACAACTGAGAAAAATAGAAAAATGATACAAAATGTTTCGTTTCATTTCGATAATAAATAACTGAGAAAAAAAGAAAAATAATACAAAATGTTTCGTTTCATTTCGATAATAAATAACTGAGAAAAATAGAAAAATAATACAAAATGTTTCGTTTCATTTCGATAATAAATAACTGAGAAAAATAGACAAATGATACAAAATGTTTCGTTTCATTTAAATAATAAATAACTGAGAAAAATAGAAAAATGATACAAAATGTTTCGTTTCATTTCGATTATAAGTGACTGAGAAAAATAGAAAAATAATACAAAATGTTTCATTTCATTTCGATGATAAATAACTGAGAAAAATAGAAAAATTATACAAAATGTTTCGTTTCATTTCGATAATAAATAACTGAGAAAAATAGAAAAATAATACAAAATGTTTCGTTTCATTTCGATAATAAATAACTGAGAAAAATAGAAAAATAATACAAAATGTTTCGTTTCATTTCGATAATAAATAACTGAGAAAAATAGAAAAATAATACAAAATGTTTCGTTTCATTTCGATAATAAATAACTGAGAAAAATAGAAAAAAAATACAAAATGTTTCGTTTCATTTCGATAATAAATAACTTAGAAAACACCAAAAAATGATACAAAATGTTTCGTTTCATTTCGATAATAAATAACTGAGAAAAATAGAAAAATGATACAAAAGGTTTCGTTTCATTTCGATAATAAATAACTGAGAAAAATAGAAAAATAATACAAAATGTTTCGTTTCATTTCGATAATAAATGACTGAGAAAAATAGAAAAATGATACAAAATGTTTCGTTTCATTTCGATAATAAATAACTGAGAAAAATAGAAAAATGATACAAAATGTTTCGTTTCATTTCGATTATAAGTAACTGAGAAAAATAGAAAAATAATACAAAATGTTTCGTTTCATTTCGATAATAAATAACTGAGAAAAATAGAAAAATAATACAAAATGTTTCATTTCATTTCGATAATAAATAACTGAGAAAAATAGAAAAATAATACAAAATGTTTCGTTTGTATTTCGATAATAAATAACTTTGAAAAATAGAAAAATAATACAAAATGTTTCGTTTCATTTCGATAATAAATAGCTGAGAAAAATAGAAAAATAATACAAAATGTTTCGTTTCATTTCCATAATCAATAACTGAGAAAAAAAGAAAAATAATACAAAATGTTTCGGTTCATTTCGATAATAAATAACTTAGAACAATAGAAAAATGATACAAAATGTTTCGTTTCATTTCGATAATAAATAACTGAGAAAAATAGAAAAATAATACAAAATGTTTCGTTTCATTTCGATAATAAATAACTGAGAAAAATAAAAAAATAATACAAAATGTTTCGTTTCATTTCGATAATAAATAACTGAGAAAAATAGAAAAATAATACAAAATGTTTCGTTTCATTTCGATAATAAATAACTGAGAAAAATAGAAAAATAATACAAAATGTTTCGTTTCATTTCGATAATAAATAACTGAGAAAAATAGAAAAATAATACAAAATGTTTCGTTTCATTTCGATAATAAATAACTTAGAAAAATAGAAAAATGATACAAAATGTTTCGTTTCATTTAAATAATAAATAACTGAGAAAAATAGAAAAATGATACAAAATGTTTCGTTTCATTTCGATAATAAATAACTGAGAAAAATAGAAAAATAATACAAAATGTTTCGTTTCATTTCGATAATAAATAACTGAGAAAAATAGAAAAATAATACAAAATGTTTCGTTTGTATTTCGATAATAAATAACTTTGAAAAATAGAAAAATAATACAAAATGTTTCGTTTCATTTCGATAATAAATAGCTGAGAAAAATAGAAAAATAATACAAAATGTTTCGTTTCATTTCCATAATCAATAACTGAGAAAAAAAGAAAAATAATACAAAATGTTTCGGTTCATTTCGATAATAAATAACTTAGAACAATAGAAAAATGATACAAAATGTTTCGTTTCATTTCGATAATAAATAACTGAGAAAAATAGAAAAATAATACAAAATGTTTCGTTTCATTTCGATAATAAATAACTGAGAAAAATAAAAAAATAATACAAAATGTTTCGTTCCATTTCGATAATAAATAACTGAGAAAAATAGAAAAATAATACAAAATGTTTCGTTTCATTTCGATAATAAATAACTGAGAAAAATAGAAAAATAATACAAAATGTTTCGTTTCATTTCGATAATAAATAACTGAGAAAAATAGAAAAATAATACAAAATGTTTCGTTTCATTTCGATAATAAATAACTTAGAAAAATAGAAAAATGATACAAAATGTTTCGTTTCATTTCGATAATAAATAACTGAGAAAAATAGAAAAATCATACAAAATGTTTCGTTTCATTTCGATAATAAATAACTGAGAAAAATAGAAAAATGATACAAAATGTTTCGTTTCATTTAAATAATAAATAACTGAGAAAAATAGAAAAATGATACAAAATGTTTCGTTTCATTTCGATAATAAATAACTGAGAAAAATAGAAAAATAATACAAAATGTTTCGTTTCATTTCGATAATAAATAACTGAGAAAAAAAGAAAAATGATACAAAATGTTTCATTTCATTTCGATAATAAATAACTGAGAAAAATAGAAAAATAATACAAAATGTTTCGTTTCATTTCGATAATAAATTACTGAGAAAAAGAGAAAAATAATACAAAATGTTTCGTTTCATTTCGATAATAAATAACTGAGAAAAAGAGAAAAATAATACAAAATGTTTCGTTTCATTTCAATAAAAAATAACTGAGAAAAATAGAAATATGATACAAAATGTTTCGTTTCATTTCGATAATAAATAACTGAGAAAAATAGAAAAATGATACAAAATGTTTCGTTTCATTTCGATAATAAATAACTGAGAAAAATAGAAAAATGATACAAAATGGTTCGTTTCATTTCGATAATACATAACTGAGAAAAATAGAAAAATGATAACAAAAGGTTTCGTTTTATTTCGATAATAAATAACTGAGAAAAATAGAAAATTAATACAAAATGTTTCGTTTCATCTCGATAATAAATAACTGAGAAAAATAGAAAAATAATACAAAATGTTTCGTTTCATTTCGATTAAAAGTAACTGAGAAAAATAGAAAAATAATACAAAATGTTTCGTTTCATTTCGAAAATAAATAACTGAGAAAAATAGAAAAATAATACAAAATGTTTCGTTTCATTTCGATAATAAATAACTGAGAAAAATAGAAAAATAATACAAAATGTTTCATTACATTTCGATAATAAATAACTGAGAAAAATAGAAAAATAATACAAAATGTTTCGTTTCATTTCGATAATAAATAACTGAGAAAAATAGAAAAATAATACAAAATGTTTCGTTTCATTTCGATAATAAATAACTGAGAAAAATAGAAAAATAATACAAAATGTTTCGTTTCATTTCGATAATAAATAACTGAGAAAAATAGAAAAATGATACAAAATGTTTCGTTTCATTTCGATAATAAATAACTGAGAAAAATAGAAAAATGATACAAAATGTTTCGTTTCATTTCGATAATAAATAACTGAGAAAAATAGAAAAATAATACAAAATGTTTCGTTTCATTTCGATAATAAATAACTGAGAAAAATAGAAAAATAATACAAAATGTTTCGTTTCATTTCGATAATAAATAACTTAGAAAACACCAAAAAATGATACAAAATGTTTCGTTTCATTTCGATAATAAATAACTGAGAAAAATAGAAAAATGATACAAAATGTTTCGTTTCATTTCGATAATAAATAACTGAGAAAAATAGAAAAATAATACAAAATGTTTCGTTTCATTTCGATAATAAATAGCTGAGAAAAATAGAAAAATAATACAAAATGTTTCGTTTCATTTCCATAATAAATAACTGAGAAAAAAAGAAAAATAATACAAAATGTTTCGGTTCATTTCGATAATAAATAACTTAGAACAATAGAAAAATGATACAAAATGTTTCGTTTCATTTCGATAATAAATAACTGAGAAAAATAGAAAAATGATACAAAACGGTTCGTTTCATTTCGATAATACATAACTGAGAAAAATAGAAAAATGATAACAAAAGGTTTCGTTTTATTTCGATAATAAATAACTGAGAAAAATAGAAAAATAATACAAAATGTTTCGTTTCATCTCGATAATAAATAACTGAGAAAAATAGAAAAATAATACAAAATGTTTCGTTTCATTTCGATTAAAAGTAACTGAGAAAAATAGAAAAATAATACAAAATGTTTCGTTTCATTTCGAAAATAAATAACTGAGAAAAATAGAAAAATAATACAAAATGTTTCGTTTCATTTCGATAATAAATAACTGAGAAAAATAGAAAAATAATACAAAATGTTTCATTACATTTCGATAATAAATAACTGAGAAAAATAGAAAAATAATACAAAATGTTTTGTTTAATTTCGATAATAAATAACTGAGAAAAATAGAAAAATAATACAAAATGTTTCGTTTCATTTCGATAATAAATAACTGAGAAAAATAGAAAAATAATACAAAATGTTTCGTTTCATTTCGATAATAAATAACTGAGAAAAATAGAAAAATGATACAAAATGTTTCGTTTCATTTCGATAATAAATAACTGAGAAAAATAGAAAAATGATACAAAATGTTTCGTTTCATTTCGATAATAAATAACTGAGAAAAATAGAAAAATAATACAAAATGTTTCGTTTCATTTCGATAATAAATAACTGAGAAAAATAGAAAAATAATACAAAATGTTTCGTTTCATTTCGATAATAAATAACTTAGAAAACACCAAAAAATGATACAAAATGTTTCGTTTCATTTCGATAATAAATAACTGAGAAAAATAGAAAAATGATACAAAATGTTTCGTTTCATTTCGATAATAAATAACTGAGAAAAATAGAAAAATAATACAAAATGTTTCGTTTCATTTCGATAATAAATAGCTGAGAAAAATAGAAAAATAATACAAAATGTTTCGTTTCATTTCCATAATCAATAACTGAGAAAAAAAGAAAAATAATACAAAATGTTTCGGTTCATTTCGATAATAAATAACTTAGAACAATAGAAAAATGATACAAAATGTTTCGTTTCATTTCGATAATAAATAACTGAGAAAAATAGAAAAATAATACAAAATGTTTCGTTTCATTTCGATAATAAATAACTGAGAAAAATAAAAAAATAATACAAAATGTTTCGTTTCATTTCGATAATAAATAACTGAGAAAACTAGAAAAATAATACAAAATGTTTCGTTTCATTTCGATAATAAATAACTGAGAAAAATAGAAAAATGATACAAAATGTTTCGTTTCATTTCGATAATAAATAACTGAGAAAAATAGAAAAATAATACAAAATGTTTCGTTTCATTTCGATAATAAATAACTGAGAAAAATAGAAAAATAATACATAATGTTTCGTTTCATTTCGATAATAAATAACTTAGAAAAATAGAAAAATGATACAAAATGTTTCGTTTCATTTCGATAATAAATAACTGAGAAAAATAGAAAAATAATACAAAATGTTTCGTTTCATTTCGATAATAAATAACTGAGAAAAATAGAAAAATGATACAAAATGTTTCGTTTCATTTAAATAATAAATAACTGAGAAAAATAGAAAAATGATACAAAATGTTTCGTTTCATTTCGATAATAAATAACTGAGAAAAATAGAAAAATAATACAAAATGTTTCGTTTCATTTCGATAATAAATAACTGAGAAAAATAGAAAAATGATACAAAATGTTTCATTTCATTTCGATAATAAATAACTGAGAAAAATAGAAAAATAATACAAAATGTTTCGTTTCATTTCGATAATAAATTACTGAGAAAAATAGAAAAATAATACAAAATGTTTCGTTTCATTTCGATAATAAATAACTGAGAAAAAGAGAAAAATAATACAAAATGTTTCGTTTCATTTCAATAAAAAATAACTGAGAATAGAAATATGATACAAAATGTTTCGTTTCATTTCGATAATAAATAACTGAGAAAAATAGAAAAATGATACAAAATGTTTCGTTTCATTTAAATAATAAATAACTGAGAAAAATAGAAAAATGATACAAAATGTTTCGTTTCATTTCGATAATAAATAACTGAGAAAAATAGAAAAATAATACAAAATGTTTCGTTTCATTTCGATAATAAATAACTGAGAAAAATAGAAAAATGATACAAAATGTTTCATTTCATTTCGATAATAAATAACTGAGAAAAATAGAAAAATAATACAAAATGTTTCGTTTCATTTCGATAATAAATTACTGAGAAAAATAGAAAAATAATACAAAATGTTTCGTTTCATTTCGATAATAAATAACTGAGAAAAAGAGAAAAATAATACAAAATGTTTCGTTTCATTTCAATAAAAAATAACTGAGAATAGAAATATGATACAAAATGTTTCGTTTCATTTCGATAATAAATAACTGAGAAAAATAGAAAAATGATACAAAATGTTTCGTTTCATTTCGATAATAAATAACTGAGAAAAATAGAAAAATAATACAAAATGGTTCGTTTCATTTCGATAATACATAACTGAGAAAAATAGAAAAATGATAACAAAAGGTTTCGGTTTATTTCGATAATAAATAACTGAGAAAAATAGAAAAATGATACAAAATGTTTCGTTTCATCTCGATAATAAATAACTGAGAAAAATAGAAAAATAATACAAAATGTTTCGTTTCATTTCGATTAAAAGTAACTGAGAAAAATAGAAAAATAATACAAAATGTTTCGTTTCATTTCGAAAATAAATAACTGAGAAAAATAGAAAAATAATACAAAATGTTTCGTTTCATTTCGATAATAAATAACTGAGAAAAATAGAAAAATGATACAAAATGTTTCATTTCATTTCGATAATAAATAACTGAGAAAAATAGAAAAATAATACAAAATGTTTCGTTTCATTTCGATAATAAATTACTGAGAAAAATAGAAAAATAATACAAAATGTTTCGTTTCATTTCGATAATAAATAACTGAGAAAAAGAGAAAAATAATACAAAATGTTTCGTTTCATTTCAATAAAAAATAACTGAGAATAGAAATATGATACAAAATGTTTCGTTTCATTTCGTAAATAAATAACTGAGAAAAATAGAAAAATGATACAAAATGTTTCGTTTCATTTCGATAATAAATAACTGAGAAAAATAGAAAAATAATACAAAATGGTTCGTTTCATTTCGATAATACATAACTGAGAAAAATAGAAAAATGATAACAAAAGGTTTCGGTTTATTTCGATAATAAATAACTGAGAAAAATAGAAAAATGATACAAAATGTTTCGTTTCATCTCGATAATAAATAACTGAGAAAAATAGAAAAATAATACAAAATGTTTCGTTTCATTTCGATTAAAAGTAACTGAGAAAAATAGAAAAATAATACAAAATGTTTCGTTTCATTTCGAAAATAAATAACTGAGAAAAATAGAAAAATAATACAAAATGTTTCGTTTCATTTCGATAATAAATAACTGAGAAAAATAGAAAAATGATACAAAATGTTTCATTTCATTTCGATAAAAAATAACTGAGAAAATTAGAAAAATTATACAAAATGTTTTGTTTAATTTCGATAATAAATAACGGAGAAAAATAGAAAAATAATACAAAATGTTTCGTTTCATTTCGATAATAAATAACTGAGAAAAATAGAAAAATAATACAAAATGTTTCGTTTCATTTCGATAATAAATAACTGAGAAAAATAGAAAAATAATACAAAATGTTTCGTTTCATTTCGATAATAAATAACTGAGAAAAATAGAAAAATGATACAAAATGTTTCGTTTCATTTCGATAATAAATAACTGAGAAAAATAGAAAAATAATACAAAATGTTTCGTTTCATTTCGATAATAAATAACTTAGAAAAATACAAAAATGATACAAAATGTTTCGTTTCATTTCGATAATAAATAACTGAGAAAAATAGACAAATGATAACAAATGTTTCGTTTCATTTCAATAATAAATAACTGAGAAAAATAGAAAAATGATACAAAATGTTTCGTTTCATTTCGATTATAAGTGACTGAGAACAATAGAAAAATAATACCAAATGTTTCGTTTCATTTCGATAATAAATAACTGAGAAAATTAGAAAAATAATACAAAATGTTTCGTTTCATTTCGATAATAAATAACTGAGAAAAATACAAAACAAAATACAAAATGTTTCGTTTCATTTCGATAATAAATAACTGAGAAAAATAGAAAAATTATACAAAATGTTTCGTTTCATTTCGATAATAAATAACTGAGAAAAATAGAAAAATAATACAAAATGGTTCGTTGCATTTCGATAATAAATAACTGAGAAAAAAAGAAAAATGATACAAAATGTTTCGTTTCATTTCGATAATAAATAACTTAGAAAAATAGAAAAATGATACAAAATGTTTCGTTTCATTTCGATAATAAATAACTGAGAAAAATAGAAAAATAATACAAAATGTTTCGTTTCATTTCGATAATAAATAACTGAGAAAAATAGAAAAATGATACAAAATGTTTCGTTTCATTTCGATAATAAATAAATTAGAAAAATAGAAAAATAATACAAAATGTTTCGTTTCATTTCGATAATAAATAACTGAGAAAAATAGAAAAATGATACAAAATGTTTCGTTTCATTTCGATAATAAATAACTGAGAAAAATAGAAAAATAATACAAAATGTTTCGTTTCATTTCGATAATAAATAACTGAGAAAAATAGAAAAATGATACAAAATGTTTCGTTTAATTTCGATAATAAATAACTGAGAAAAATAGAAAAATAATACAAAATGTTTCGTTGCATTTCGATAATAAATAACTGAGAAAAATAGAAAAATGATACAAAATGTTTCGTTTCATTTCGATAATAAATAACTGAGAAAAATAGAAAAATGATACAAAATGTTTCGTTTCATTTCGATAATAAATAACTGAGAAAAATAGAAAAATAATACAAAATGTTTCGTTTCATTTCGATAATAAATAACTGAGAAAAATAGAAAAATAATACAAAATTTTTCGTTTCATTTCGATAATAAATAACTGAGAAAAATAGAAAAATGTTACAAAATGTTTCGTTTCATTTCTATAATAAATAACTGAGAAAAATAGAAAAATGATACAAAATGTTTCGTTTCATTTCGATAATAAATAACTGAGAAAAATAGAAAAATAATACAAAATGTTTCGTTTCATTTCGATAATAAATAACTGAGAAAAATAGAAAAATGATACAAAATGTTTCGTTTCATTTCGATAATAAATAACTTAGACAAATAGAAAAATAATACAAAATGTTTCGTTTCATTTCGATAATAAATAACTGAGAAAAATAGAAAAATAATACAAAATGTTTCGTTTGATTTCGATAATAAATAACTGAGAAAAATAGAAAAATGATACAAAATGTTTCGTTTCATTTCGATAATAAATAACTGAGAAAAATAGAAAAATAGTACAAAATGTTTCGTTTCATTTCGATTATAAGTAACTGAGAAAAATAGAAAAATAATACAAAATGTTTCGTTTCATTTCGATAATAAATAACTGAGAAAAAAAGAAAAATGATACAAAATGTTTCGTTTCATTTCGATTATAAGTAACTGAAAAAATAGAAAAATAATACAAAATGTTTCGTTTCATTTCGATAATAAATAACTTAGAAAAATACAAAAATGATACAAAATGTTTCGTTTCATTTCGATAATAAATAACTGAGAAAAATAGAAAAATAATACAAAATGTTTCGTTTCATTTCAATAATAAATAACTGAGAAAAAAAGAAAAATTATACAAAATGTTTCGTTTCATTTCGATTATAAGTGACTGAGAAAAATAGAAAAATAATACCAAATGTTTCGTTTCATTTCGATAATAAATAACTGAGAAAATTAGAAAAATAATACTAAATGTTTCGTTTAATTTCGATAATAAATAACTGAGAAAAATAGAAAAATAATACAAAATGTTTCGTTTCATTTCGATAATAAATAACTGAGAAAAATAGAAAAATAATACAAAATGTTTCGTTTCATTTCGATAATAAATAACTGAGAAAAATAGAAAAATAATACAAAATGGTTCGTAGCATTTCGATAATAAATAACTGAGAAAAATAGAAAAATTATACAAAATGTTTCGTTTCATTTCGATAATAAATAACTGAGAAAATAGAAAAATGATACAAAAGGTTTCGTTTCATTTCGATTATAAGTAACTGAGAAAAATAGAAAAATAATACAAAATGTTTCGTTTCATTTCGATAATAAATAACTGAGAAAAATAGAAAAATAATACAAAATGTTTCGTTTCATTTCGATTATAAGTAACTGAGAAAAATAGAAAAATAATACAAAATGTTTCGTTTCATTTCGATAATAAATAACTGAGAGAAATAGAAAAATGATAAAAATGTTTCGTTTCATTTCGATAATAAATAAATTAGAAAAATAGAAAAATAATACAAAATGTTTCGTTTCATTTCGATAATAAATAACTGAGAAAAATAGAAAAATGATACAAAATGTTTCGTTTCATTTCGATAATAAATAACTGAGAAAAATAGAAAAATAATACAAAATTTTTCGTTTCATTTCGATAATAAATAACTGAGAAAAATAGAAAAATGATACAAAATGTTTCGTTTCATTTCTATAATAAATAACTTAGACAAATAGAAAAATGATACAAAATGTTTCGTTTCATTTCGATAATAAATAACTGAGAAAAATAGAAAAATAATACAAAATGTTTCGTTTCATTTCGATAATAAATAACTGAGAAAAATAGAAAAATGATACAAAATGTTTCGTTTCATTTCGATAATAAATAACTGAGAAAAATAGACGAATGATACAAAATGTTTCGTTTCATTTCGATTATAATTAACTGAGAAAAATAGAAAAATGATACAAAATGTTTCGTTTCATTTCGATAATAAATAACTGAGAAAAAAAGAAAAATGATACAAAATGTTTCGTTTCATTTCGATTATAAGTAACTGAGAAAAATAGAAAAATAATACAAAATGTTTCGTTTTATTTCGATAATAAATAACTGAGAAAAATAGAAAAATAATACAAAATGTTTCGTTTCATTTCGATAATAAATAACTGAGAAAAATAGAAAAATGATACAAAATGTTTCGTTTCATTTCGATAATAAATAACTTAGAAAAATAGAAAAATGATACAAAATGTTTCGTTTCATTTCGATAATAAATAACGTAAAAAAATAGAAAAATAATACAAAATGTTTCGTTTCATTTCGATAATAAATAACTGAGAAAAATAGAAAAATAATACAAAATGTTTCATTTCATTTCGATAATAAATAACTGAGAAATATAGAAACAAATTACAAAATGTTTCATTTCATTTCGATAATAAATAACTGAGAAAAATAGAAAAATTATACCAAATGTTTCGTTTCATTTCGATTATAAGTAACTGAGAAAAATAGAAAAATAATACAAAATGTGTCGTTTCATTTCGATAATAAATAACTGAGAAAAATAGAAATATAATACAAAATGTTTCGTTTCATTTCGATAATAAATAACTGAGAAAAATAGACAAATAATACAAAATGGTTTGTTTCATTTCGATAATAAATAACTGAGAAAAATAGAAAAATAATACAAAATGTTTCGTTTCATTTCGATAATAAATAACTGTGAAAAATAGAAAAATAATACAAAATGTTTCGTTTCATTTCGATAATAAATAACTGAGAAAAAAAGAAAAATAATACAAAATGTTTCGTTTCATTTCCATAATCAATAACTGAGAAAAATAGAAAAATAATACAAAATGTTTCATTTCATTTCGATTATAAGTAACTGAGAAAAATAGAAAAATGATACAAAAGGTTTCGTTTCATTTCGATTATAAGTAACTGAGAAAAATAGAAAAATAATACAAAATTTTTCGTTTCATTTCGATAATAAATAACGGAGAAAAATAGAAAAATAATACAAAACGTTTCATTTCATTTCGATAATAAATAACTTAGAAAAATAGAAAAATAATACAAAATGTTTCGTTTCATTTCCATAATCAATAACTGAGAAAAATAGAAAAATAATACAAAATGTTTCGTTTCATTTCGATTATAAGTAACTGAGAAAAATAGAAAAATAATACAAAATGTTTCGTTTCATTTCGATAATAAATAACTGAGAAAAATAGAAAAATAATACAAAATGTTTCGTTTCATTTCGATAATAAATAACTGAGAAAAATAGAAAAATAATACAAAATGTTTCGTTTCATTTCGATAATAAATAACTGAGAAAAATAGAAAAATAATACAAAATGTTTCGTTTCATTTCGATAATAAATAACTGAGAAAAATAGAAAAATGATACAAAATTTTTCGTTCCATTTGGATTATAAGTAACTGAGAAAAATAGAAAAATGATACAAAATGTTTCGTTTCATTTCGATAATAAATAACTGAGAAAAATAGAAAAATGATACAAAATGTTTCGTTTCATTTCGATTATAAGTAACTGAGAAAAATAGAAAAATGATACAAAATGTTTCGTTTCATTTCGATAATAAATAACTGAGAAAAATAGAAAAATGATACAAAATGTTTCGTTTCATTTCGATTATAAGTAACTGAGAAAAATAGAAAAATAATACAAAATGTTTCGTTTTATTTCGATAATAAATAACTGAGAAAAATAGAAAAATAATACAAAATGTTTCGTTTCATTTCGATAATAAATAACTGAGAAAAATAGAAAAATGATACAAAATGTTTCGTTTCATTTCGATAATAAATAGCTGAGAAAAATAGAAAAATGATACAAAATGTTTCGTTTCATTTCGATAATAAATAACGTAGAAAAATAGAAAAATAATACAAAATGTTTCGTTTCATTTCGATAATAAATAACTGAGAAAAATAGAAAAATAATACAAAATGTTTCCTTTCATTTCGATAATAAATAACTGAGAAAAATAGAAAAATAATACAAAATGTTTCATTTCAGTTCGATAATAAATAACTGAGAAAAATAGAAAAATGATAAAAAATGTTTCGTTTCATTTCGATTATAAGTAACTGAGAAAAATAGAAAAATAATACAAAATGTTTCGTTTCATTTCGATAATAAATAGCTGAGAAAAATAGAAAAATAATACAAAATGTTTCGTTTCATTTCGATAAAAAATAACTGAGAAAAATAGAAAAATAATACAAAATGTTTCGTTTCCTTTCGATAATAAATAACTGAGAAAAATAGAAAAATAATACAAAATGTTTCGTTTCATTTCGATAATAAATAACTGAGAAAAATAGAAAAATAATACAAAATGTTTCGTTTCATTTCGATAATAAATAACTGAGCAAAATAGAAAAATGATACAAAATGTTTCGTTTCATTTGGATTATAAGTAACTGAGAAAAATAGAAAAATGATACAAAATGTTTCGTTTCATTTCGGTAATAAATAACTGAGAAAAATAGAAAAATGATACAAAATGTTTCGTTTCATTTCGATTATAATTAACTGAGAAAAATAGAAAAATGATACAAAATGTTTCGTTTCATTTCGATAATAAATAACTGAGAAAAATAGAAAAATGATACAAAATGTTTCGTTTCATTTCGATTATAAGTAACTGAGAAAAATAGAAAAATAATACAAAATGTTTCGTTTTATTTCGTATAATAAATAACTGAGAAAAATAGAAAAATAATACAAAATGTTTCGTTTCATTTCGATAATAAATAACTGAGAAAAATAGAAAAATTATACAAAATGTTTCGTTTCATTTCGATAATAAATAACTTAGAAAAATAGAAAAATGATACAAAATGTTTCGTTTAATTTCGATAATAAATAACGTAGAAAAATAGAAAAATAATACAAAATGTTTCGTTTCATTTCGATAATAAATAACTGAGAAAAATAGAAAAATAATACAAAATGTTTCATTTCATTTCGATAATAAATAACTGAGAAAAATAGAAAAATAATACAAAATGTTTCATTTCAGTTCGATAATAAATAACTGAGAAAAATAGAAAAATGATACAAAATGTTTCGTTTCATTTCGATTATAAGTAACTGAGAAAAATAGAAAAATAATACAAAATGTTTCGTTTCATTTCGATAATAAATAGCTGAGAAAAATAGAAAAATAATACAAAATGTTTCGTTTCATTTCGATAAAAAATAACTGAGAAAAATAGAAAAATAATACAAAATGTTTCGTTTCATTTCGATAATAAATAACTGAGAAAAATAGAAAAATGATACAAAATGTTTCGTTTCATTTCGATATAAATAACTGAGAAAAATAGAAAAATAATACAAAATGTTTCGTTTCATTTCGATAATAAATAACTGAGAAAAATAGAAAAATAATACAAAATGTTTCGTTTCATTTCGATAATAAATAACTGAGAAAAATAGAAAAATAATACAAAATGTTTCGTTTCATTTCGATAATAAATAACTGAGAAAAATAGAAAAATAATACAAAATGTTTCGTTTCATTTCGATAATAAATAACTGAGAAAAATAGAAAAATGATACAAAACGTTTCATTTCATTTCGATAATAAATAACTGAGAAAAATAGAAAAATAATACAAAATTTTTCGTTTCATTTCGATAATAAATAACTGAGAAAAATAGAAAAATAATACAAAATGTTTCGTTTCATTTCGATTATAAGTAACTGAGAAAAATAGAAAAATAATACAAAATGTTTCGTTTGATTTCGATAATAAATAACTGAGAGAAATAGAAAAATAATACAAAATGTTTCGTTTCATTTCGATAATAAATAACTGAGAAAAATAGAAAAATAATACAAAACGTTTCATTTCATTTCGATAATAAATAACTGAGAAAAATAGAAAAATAATACAAAATGTTTCGTTTCATTTCGATAACAAATAACGTAGAAAAATAGAAAAATAATACAAAATGTTTCGTTTCATTTCGATAATAAATAACTGAGAAAAATAGAAAAATAATACAAAATGTTTCGTTTCATTTCGATTATAAATGACTGAGAAAAATAGAAAAATAATACAAAATGTTTCGTTTCATTTCGATAATAAATAACTGAGAAAAATAGAAAAATAATACAAAATGTTTCGTTTCATTTCGATAATAAATAACTGAGAAAAATAGAAAAATAATACAAAATGTTTCGTTTCAGTTCGATTATAAGTAACTGAGAAAAATAGAAAAATAATACAAAATGTTTCGTTTCATTTCGATAATAAATGGCTGAGAAAAATAGAAAAATAATACAAAATGTTTCGTTTCATTTCGATAATAAATGACTGAGAAAAATAGAAAAATAATACAAAATGTTTCGTTTCATTTCGATAATAAATAACTGAGAAAAATAGAAAAATGATACAAAACGTTTCATTTCATTTCGATAATAAATAACTGAGAAAAATAGAACAATAATACAAAATGTTTCGTTTCATTTCGATAATAAATAACTGAGAAAAATAGAAAAATAATACAAAATGTTTCATTTCATTTCGATAATCAATAACTGAGAAAAATAGAAAAATAATACAAAATGTTTCATTTTATTTCGATAATAAATAACTGAGAAAAATAGAAAAATAATACAAAATGTTTCGTTTCATTTCGATAATAAATAACTGAGAAAAATAGAAAAATAATACAAAATGTTTCGTTTCATTTCGATAATAAATAACTGAGAAAAATAGAAAAATAATACAAAATGTTTCGTTTCATTTCGATAATAAATAACTGAGAAAAATAGAAAAATAATACAAAATGTTTCGTTTCATTTCGATAATAAATAACTGAGAAAAATAGAAAAATAATACAAAATGTTTCGTTTCATTTCGATAATAAATAACTGAGAAAAATAGAAAAATAATACAAAATGTTTCGTTTCATTTCGATAATAAATAACTGAGAAAAATAAAAAAATGATACAAAACGTTTCATTTCATTTCGATAATAAATAACTGAGAAAAATAGAAAAATAATACAAAATTTTTCGTTTCATTTCGATAATAAATAACTGAGAAAAATAGAAAAATATTACAAAATGTTTCGTTTCATTTCGATTATAAGTAACTGAGAAAAATAGAAAAATAATACAAAATGTTTCGTTTGATTTCGATAATAAATAACTGAGAAAAATAGAAAAATAATACAAAATGTTTCGTTTCATTTCGATAATAAATAACTGAGAAAAATAGAAAAATAATACAAAACGTTTCATTTCATTTCGATAATAAATAACTGAGAAAAATAGAAAAATAATACAAAATGTTTCGTTTCATTTCGATAATAAATAACTGAGAAAAATAGAAAAATAATACAAAACGTTTCATTTCATTTCGATAATAAATAACAGAAAAATAGAAAAATAATACAAAATGTTTCGTTTCATTTCGATAACAAATAACGTAGAAAAATAGAAAAAATAATACAAAATGTTTCGTTTCATTTCGATAATAAATAACTGAGAAAAATAGAAAAATAATACAAAATGTTTCGTTTCATTTCGATTATAAGTAACGTAGAAAAATAGAAAAATAATACAAAATGTTTCGTTTGATTTCGATAATAAATAACTGAGAAAAATAGAAAAATAATACAAAATGTTTCGTTTCATTTCGATAATAAATAACTGAGAAAAATAGAAAAATAATACAAAACGTTTCATTTCATTTCGATAATAAATAACTGAGAAAAATAGAAAAATAATACAAAATGTTTCGTTTCATTTCGATAACAAATAACGTAGAAAAATAGAAAAAATAATACAAAATGTTTCGTTTCATTTCGATAATAAATAACTGAGAAAAATAGAAAAATAATACAAAATGTTTCGTTTCATTTCGATTATAAATGACTGAGAAAAATAGAAAAATAATACAAAATGTTTCGTTTCATTTCGATAATAAATAACTGAGAAAAATAGAAAAATAATACAAAATATTTCGTTTCATTTCGATAATAAATAACTGAGAAAAATAGAAAAATAATACAAAATGTTTCGTTTCATTTCGATTATAAGTAACTTAGAAAAATAGAAAAATAATACAAAATGTTTCGTTTCATTTCGATAATAAATGGCTGAGAAAAATAGAAAAATAATACAAAATGTTTCGTTTCATTTCGATAATAAATGACTGAGAAAAATAGAAAAATAATACAAAATGTTTCGTTTCATTTCGATAATAAATAACTGAGAAAAATAGAAAAATGATACAAAACGTTTCATTTCATTTCGATAATAAATAACTGAGAAAAATAGAACAATAATACAAAATGTTTCGTTTCATTTCGATAATAAATAACTGAGAAAAATAGAAAAATAATACAAAATGTTTCATTTCATTTCGATAATCAATAACTGAGAAAAATAGAAAAATAATACAAAATGTTTCATTTCATTTCGATAATAAATAACTGAGAAAAATAGAAAAATAATACAAAATGTTTCGTTTCATTTCGATAATAAATAACTGAGAAAAATAGAAAAATAATACAAAATGTTTCGTTTCATTTCGATAATAAATAACTGAGACAATAGAAAAATTATACTAAATGTTTCGTTTCATTTCGATAATAAAAAACTGAGAAAAATAGAAAAATGATACAAAATGTTTCGTTTAATTTCGATAATAAATAACTGAGAAAAATAGAAAAATAATACAAAATGTTTCGTTTCATTTCGATAATAAATAACTGAGATAAATAGAAAAATGATACAAAATGTTTCGTTTCATTGCGATTAAAAGTAACTGAGAAAAATAGAAAAATAATACAAAATGTTTCGTTTCATTTCGATAATAAATAACTGAGAAAAATAGAAAAATAATACAAAATGTTTCGTTTAATTTCTATAAAAAATAACTGAGAAAAATAGAAAAATAATACACAATTTTTCGTTTCATTTCGATAACAAATAACTGATAAAAATAGAAAAATAATACAAAATGTTTCGTTTCATTTCGATAATAAATAACTGAGAAAAATAGAAAAATAATACCAAATGTTTCGTTTCATTTCGATAATAAATAACTGAGAAAAATAGAAAAATAATACAAAATGTTTCGTTTCATTTCGATAATACATAACTTAGAAAAATAGACAAATGATACAAAATGTTTCGTTTCATTTCGATAATAAATAACTGAGAAAAATAGAAAAATAATACAAAATGTTTCGTTTCATTTCGATAATAACTAACTGAGAACAATAGAAAAATGATACAAAATGTTTCGTTTCATTTCGATAATAAATAACTGAGAAAAATAGAAAAATGATACAAAATGTTTCGTTTCATTTCGATAATAAATAACTAAGAAAAAACCAAAAAATGATACAAAATGTTTCGTTTCATTTCGATAATAAATAACTGAGAAAAATAGAAAAATGATACAAAAGGTTTCGTTTCATTTCGATAATAAATAACTGAGAAAAATAGAAAAATAATACAAAATATTTCGTTTCATTTCGATAATAAATGACTGAGAAAAATAGAAAAATGATACAAAATGTTTCGTTTCATTTAGATAATAAATAACTGAGAAAAATAGAAAAATGATACAAAATGTTTCGTTTCATTTCGATTATAAGTAACTGAGAAAAAAAGAAACATAATACAAAATGTTTCGTTTCATTTCGATAATAAATAACTGAGAAAAATAGAAAAATAATACAAAATGTTTCGTTTCATTTCGATAATAAATAACTTGGAAAAATAGAAAAATAATACAAAATGTTTCGTTTATTTCGATAATAAATAACTGAGAAAAATAGGAAAATAATACAAAATGTTTCGTTTCATTTCCATAATCAATAACTGAGAAACATAGAAAAATAATACAAAATGTTTCGTTTCATTTCGATAATAAATAACTGAGAAAAATAGAAAAATAATACAAAATGTTTCGTTTCATTTCGATAATAAATGACTGAGAAAAATAGAAAAATAATACAAAATGTTTCGTTTCATTTCGATAATAAATAACTGAGAAAAATAGAAAAATGATACAAAACGTTTCATTTCATTTCGATAATAAATAACTGAGAAAAATAGAACAATAATACAAAATGTTTCGTTTCATTTCGATAATAAATAACTGAGAAAAATAGAAAAATAATACAAAATGTTTCATTTCATTTCGATAATCAATAACTGAGAAAAACAGAAAAATAATACAAAATGTTTCATTTCATTTCGATAATAAATAACTGAGAAAAATAGAAAGATAATACAAAATGTTTCGTTTCATTTCGATAATAAATAACTGATAAAAATAGAAAAATAATACAAAATGTTTCGTTTCATTTCGATAATAAATAACTGAGACAATAGAAAAATTATACTAAATGTTTCGTTTCATTTCGATAATAAAAAACTGAGAAAAATAGAAAAATGATACAAAATGTTTCGTTTAATTTCGATAATAAATAACTGAGAAAAATAGAAAAATAATACAAAATGTTTCGTTTCATTTCGATAATAAATAACTGAGATAAATAGAAAAATGATACAAAATGTTTCGTTTCATTGCGATTAAAAGTAACTGAGAAAAATAGAAAAATAATACAAAATGTTTCGTTTCATTTCGATAATAAATAACTGAGAAAAATAGAAAAATAATACAAAATGTTTCGTTTAATTTCTATAAAAAATAACTGAGAAAAATAGAAAAATAATACACAATTTTTCGTTTCATTTCGATAACAAATAACTGAGAAAAATAGAAAAATAATACAAAATGTTTCGTTTCATTTCGATAATAAATAACTGAGAAAAATAGAAAAATAATACCAAATGTTTCGTTTCATTTCGATAATAAATAACTGAGAAAAATAGAAAAATAATACAAAATGTTTCGTTTCATTTCGATAATACATAACTTAGAAAAATAGACAAATGATACAAAATGTTTCGTTTCATTTCGATAATAAATAACTGAGAAAAATAGAAAAATAATACAAAATGTTTCGTTTCATTTCGATAATAACTAACTGAGAACAATAGAAAAATGATACAAAATGTTTCGTTTCATTTCGATAATAAATAACTGAGAAAAATAGAAAAATGATACAAAATGTTTCGTTTCATTTCGATAATAAATAACTAAGAAAAAACCAAAAAATGATACAAAATGTTTCGTTTCATTTCGATAATAAATAACTGAGAAAAATAGAAAAATGATACAAAAGGTTTCGTTTCATTTCGATAATAAATAACTGAGAAAAATAGAAAAATAATACAAAATATTTCGTTTCATTTCGATAATAAATGACTGAGAAAAATAGAAAAATGATACAAAATGTTTCGTTTCATTTAGATAATAAATAACTGAGAAAAATAGAAAAATGATACAAAATGTTTCGTTTCATTTCGATTATAAGTAACTGAGAAAAAAAGAAACATAATACAAAATGTTTCGTTTCATTTCGATAATAAATAACTGAGAAAAATAGAAAAATAATACAAAATGTTTCGTTTCATTTCGATAATAAATAACTTGGAAAAATAGAAAAATAATACAAAATGTTTCGTTTATTTCGATAATAAATAACTGAGAAAAATAGGAAAATAATACAAAATGTTTCGTTTCATTTCCATAATCAATAACTGAGAAACATAGAAAAATAATACAAAATGTTTCGTTTCATTTCGATAATAAATAACTGAGAAAAATAGAAAAATAATACAAAATGTTTCGTTTCATTTCGATAATAAATAACTGAGAAAAATAGAAAAATAATACAAAATGTTTCGTTTCATTTCGATAAAAAATAACTGAGAAAAATAGAAAAATGATACAAAATGTTTTGTTTCATTTCGATAATAAATAACTGGGAAAAATAGAAAAATAATACAAAATGTTTCGTTTCATTTCGATAATAAATCACTGAGAAAAATAGAAAAATGATACAAAATGTTTCTTTTTTTTTCGATAATAAATAACTGAGAAAAATAGAAAAATGATACAAAATGTTTCGTTTCATTTCGATAATAAAAAACTGAGAAAAATAGAAAAATGATACAAAATGTTTCGTTTCATTTCGATTATAAGTAAATGAGAAAAATAGAAAAATAATACAAAATGTTTCGTTTCATTTCGATAATAAATAACTGAGAAAAATAGAAAAATAATACAAAATGTTTCGTGTCATTTCGATAATAAATAACTGAGAAAAATAGAAAAATAATACAAAATGTTTCGTTTCATTTCGATAATAAATAACTGAGAAAAATAGAAAAATGATACAAAATGTTTCGTTTCATTTCGATAATAAATAACTGAGAAAAATAGAAAAATGATACCAAATGTTTCGTTTAATTTCGATAATAAATAACTGAGAAAAATAGAAAAATAATACACAATGTGTCGTTTCATTTCGATTATAAGTAACTGAGAAAAATAGAAAAATAATACAACATGTTTCGTTTCATTTCGATAATAAATAACTGAGAAAAATAGAAAAATGATACAAAATGTTTCGTTTCATTTCGATAATAAATAACTGAGAAAAATAGATAAATAATACAAAATGTTTCGTTTCATTTCGATAATAAATAACTGAGAAAAATAGAAAAATGATACAAAATGTTTCGTTTCATTTCAATAATTAATAACTTAGACAAATAGAAAAATCATACAAAATGTTTCGTTTCATTTCGATAATAAATAACTGAGAAAAATAGAAAAATAATACAAAATGTTTCGTTTCATTTCGATAATAAATAACTGAGAAAAATAGAAAAATGATACAAAACGTTCTGTTTCATTTTGTATTATAAGTAACTGAGAAAAATAGAAAAATGATACAAAAATTTTCGTTTCATTTCGATAATAAATAACTGAGAAAAATTGAAAAATAATACAAAACGTTTCATTTCATTTCGATAATAAATAACTGAGAAAAATAGAAAAATAATACAAAATGTTTCGTTTCATTTCGATAATAAATAACTGAGAAAAATAGAAAATAATACAAAATGTTTCGTTTAATTTCGATAATAAATAACTGAGAAAAATAGAAAAATAATACAAAATGTTTCGTTTCATTTCGATAATAAATAACTGAGAAAAATAGAAAAATAATACAAAATGTTTCGTGTCATTTCGATAATAAATAACTGAGAAAAATAGAAAAATGATACAAAATGTTTCGTTTCATTTCGATTATAATAACTGAGAAAAATAGAAAAATGATACAAAATGTTTCGTTTCATTTCGATAATAAATAACTTAGAAAAATAGAAAAATAATACAAAACGTTTCATTTCATTTCGATAATAAATAACTTAGAAAAATAGAAAAATAATACAAAATGTTTCGTTTCATTTCGATAATAAATAACTGAGAAAAATAGAAAAATAATACAAAATGTTTCGTTTCATTTCGATAATAAATAACTGAGAAAAATAGAAAAATAATACAAAATGGTTCGTTTCATTTCGATAATAAATAACTGAGAAAAATAGAAAAATGATACAAAATGTTTCGTGTCATTTATTTAATAATAAATAACTGAGAAAAATAGAAAAATAATACAAAATGTTTCGTTTAATTTCGATAATAAATAACTGAGAAAAATAGAAAAATAATACAAAATGTTTCGTTTTATTCGATAATAAATCACTGAGAAAAATAGAAAAATAATACAAAATGTTTCGTGTCATTTCGATAATAAATAACTGAGAAAAATAGAAAAATAATACAAAATGTTTCGTTTCATTTCGATAATAATAACTGAGAAAAATAGAAAAATGATACAAAATGTTTCGTTTCATTTCGATAATAAATAACTTAGAAAAATAGAAAAATGATACAAAATGTTTCGTTTCATTTCGATAATAAATAACTGAGAAACATAGAAAAATAATACAAAATGTTTCGTTTCATTTCGATAATAAATAACTGAGAAAAATAGAAAAATGATACAAAATGTTTCGTTTCATTTCGATTATAAGTAACTGACAAAAATAGAAAAATGATACAAAATGTTTCGTTTCATTTCGATAATAAATAACTGAGAAAAATAGAAAAATAATACAAAATGTTTCGTTTCATTTCGATAATAAATAACTGAGAAAAATAGAAAAATAATACAAAATGTTTCGTTTAATTTCGATAATAAATAACTGAGAAAAATAGAAAAATAATACAAAATGTTTCGTTTCATTTCGATAATAAATAACTGAGAAAAATAGAAAAATAATACAAAATGTTTCGTTTCATTTCGATAATAAATAACTGAGAAAAATAGAAAAATAATACAAAATGTTTCGTTTCATTTCGATAATAAATAACTGAGAAAAATAGAAAAATAATACAAAATGTTTCGTTTCATTTCGATAATAAATAACTGAGAAAAATAGAAAAATAATACAAAATGTTTCGTTTCATTTCGATAATAAATAACTGAGAAAAATAGAAAAATAATACAAAATGTTTCGTGTCATTTCGATAATAAATAACTGAGAAAAATAGAAAAATGATACAAAATGTTTCGTTTCATTTCGATTATAAGTAACTGAGAAAAATAGAAAAATAATACAAAATGTTTCGTTTCATTTCGATAATAAATTACTGAGAAAAATAGACAAATAATACAAAATGTTTCGTTTCATTTCGATAATAAATAACTGAGAAAAATAGAAAAATAATACAAAATGTTTCATTGCATTTCGATAATAAATAACTGAGAAAAATAGAAAAATAATACAAAATGTTTCTTGTCATTTCGATAATAAATAACTGAGAAAAAAAGAAAAATGATACAAAATGTTTCGTTTCATTTCGATAATAAGTAACTGAGAAAAATAGAAAAATAATACAAAACGTTTCATTTCATTTCGATAATAAATAACTGAGAAAAATAGAAAAATAATACAAAATGTTTCGTTTCATTTCGATAATAAATAACTGAGTAAAATAGAAAAATAATACAAAATGTTTCGTTTCATTTCGATAATAAATAACTGAGAAAAATAGAAAAATAATACAAAATGTTTCGTTTCATTTCGATAATAAATAACTGAGAAAAATAGAAAAATAATACAAAATGTTTCGTTTCATTTCGATAATAAATAACTGAGAAAAATAGAAAAATAATACAAAATGTTTCGTGTAATTTCGATAATAAATAACTGAGAAAAAAAGAAAAATAATACAAAATGTTTCGTTTCATTTCGATAATATATAACTGAGAAAAATAGAAAAATGATACAAAATGTTTCGTTTCATTTCGATAATTAATAACTTAGAAAAATAGAAAAATGATACAAAATGTTTCGTTTCATTTCGATAATAAATAACTGAGAAAAATAGAAATATAATACAAAATGTTTCGTTTCATTTCGATAATAAATAACTGAGAAAAATAGAAAAATGATACAAAATATTTCGTTTCATTTCGATTGTAAGTAACTGAGAAAAATAGAAAAATGATACAAAATGTTTCGTTTCATTTCGATAATAAATAACTGAGAAAAATAGAAAAATAATACAAAATGTTTCGTTTCATTTCGATAAAAAATAACTGAGAAAAATAGAAAAATAATACAAAATGTTTCGTTTCATTTCGATAATAAATAACTGAGAAAAATAGAAAAATAATACAAAATGTTTCGTTTCATTTCGATAATAAATAACTGAGAAAAATAGAAAAATAATACAAAATGTTTCGTGTCATTTCGATAATAAATAACTGAGAAAAATAGAAAAATAATACAAAATGTTTCGTTTCATTTCGATAATAAATAACTGAGAAAAATAGAAAAATAATACAAAATGTTTCGTGTCATTTCGATAATAAATAACTGAGAAAAATAGAAAAATAATACAAAATGTTTCGTTTCATTTCGATAATAAATAACTGAGAAAAATAGTAAAATGATACAAAATGTTTCGTTTCATTTCGATAATTAATAACTTAGAAAAATAGAAAAATGATACAAAATGTTTCGTGTCATTTCGATATAAAATAACTGAGAAAAATAGAAAAATGATACAAAATGTTTCGTTTCATTTCGATAATAAATAACTGAGAAAAATAGAAAAATAATACAAAATGTTTCGTTTCATTTCGATAATAAATAACTGAAAAAAATAGAAAAATAATACAAAATGTTTCGTTTAATTTCGATAAAAAATAACTGAGAAAAATAGAAAAATAATACAAAATGTTTCGTTTCATTTCGATAATAAATAACTGAGAAAAATAGAAAAATAATACAAAATGTTTCGTTTCATTTCGATAATAAATAACTGAGAAAAATAGAAAAATAATACAAAATGTTTCGTTTCATTTCGATAATAAATAACTGAGAAAAATAGAAAAATAATACAAAATGTTTCGTTTCATTTCGATAATAAATAACTGAGAAAAATAGAAAAATAATACAAAATGTTTCGTTTCATTTCGATAATAAATAACTGAGAAAAATAGAAAAATAATACAAAATGTTTCGTGTCATTTCGATAATAAATAACTGAGAAAAATAGAAAAATGATACAAAATGTTTCGTTTCATTTCGATTATAAGTAACTGAGAAAAATAGAAAAATAATACAAAATGTTTCGTTTCATTTCGATAATAAATAACTGAGAAAAATAGAAAAATAATACAAAATGTTTCGTTTCATTTCGATAATAAATAACTGAGAAAAATAGAAAAATAATACAAAATGTTTCATTTCATTTCGATAATAAATAACTGAGAAAAATAGAAAAATAATACAAAATGTTTCTTGTCATTTCGATAATAAATAACTGAGAAAAAAAGAAAAATGATACAAAATGTTTCGTTTCATTTCGATAATAAGTAACTGAGAAAAATAGAAAAATAATACAAAACGTTTCATTTCATTTCGATAATAAATAACTGAGAAAAATAGAAAAATAATACAAAATGTTTCGTTTCATTTCGATAATAAATAACTGAGTAAAATAGAAAAATAATACAAAATGTTTCATTTCATTTCGATAATAAATAACTGAGAAAAATAGAAAAATAATACAAAATGTTTCGTTTCATTTCGATAATAAATAACTGAGAAAAATAGAAAAATAATACAAAATGTTTCGTGTAATTTCGATAATAAATAACTGAGAAAAAAAGAAAAATAATACAAAATGTTTCGTTTCATTTCGATAATATATAACTGAGAAAAATAGAAAAATGATACAAAATGTTTCGTTTCATTTCGATAATAAATAACTTAGAAAAATAGAAAAATGATACAAAATGTTTCGTTTCATTTCGATAATAAATAACTGAGAAAAATAGAAATATAATACAAAATGTTTCGTTTCATTTCGATAATAAATAACTGAGAAAAATAGAAAAATGATACAAAATATTTCGTTTCATTTCGATTGTAAGTAACTGAGAAAAATAGAAAAATGATACAAAATGTTTCGTTTCATTTCGATAATAAATAACTGAGAAAAATAGAAAAATAATACAAAATGTTTCGTTTCATTTCGATAAAAAATAACTGAGAAAAATAGAAAAATAATACAAAATGTTTCGTTTCATTTCGATAATAAATAACTGAGAAAAATAGAAAAATAATACAAAATGTTTCGTTTCATTTCGATAATAAATAACTGAGAAAAATAGAAAAATAATACAAAATGTTTCGTGTCATTTCGATAATAAATAACTGAGAAAAATAGAAAAATAATACAAAATGTTTCGTTTCATTTCGATAATAAATAACTGAGAAAAATAGAAAAATAATACAAAATGTTTCGTGTCATTTCGATAATAAATAACTGAGAAAAATAGAAAAATAATACAAAATGTTTCGTTTCATTTCGATAAAAAATAACTGAGAAAAATAGTAAAATGATACAAAATGTTTCGTTTCATTTCGATAATTAATAACTTAGAAAAATAGAAAAATGATACAAAATGTTTCGTGTCATTTCGATATAAAATAACTGAGAAAAATAGAAAAATGATACAAAATGTTTCGTTTCATTTCGATAATAAATAACTGAGAAAAATAGAAAAATAATACAAAATGTTTCGTTTCATTTCGATAATAAATAACTGAGAAAAATAGAAAAATAATACAAAATGTTTCGTTTCATTTCGATAATAAATAACTGAGAAAAATAGAAAAATAATACAAAATGTTTCGTTTCATTTCGATAATAAATAACTGAGAAAAATAGAAAAATAATACAAAATGTTTCGTTTCATTTCGATAATAAATAACTGAGAAAAATAGAAAAATAATACAAAATGTTTCGTGTCATTCGATAATAAATAACTGAGAAAAATAGAAAAATGATACAAAATGTTTCATTTCATTTCGATTATAAGTAACTGAGAAAAATAGAAAAATGATACAAAATGTTTCGTTTCATTTCGATAATAAATAACTGAGAAAAATAGAAAAATGATACAAAATGTTTCGTGTCATTTCGATAATAAATAACTGAGAAAAATAGAAAAATAATACAAAATGTTTCGTTTCATTTCGATAATAAATAACTGAGAAAAATAGAAAAATAATACAAAATGTTTCGTGTCATTTCGATAATAAATAACTGAGAAAAATAGAAAAATAATACAAAATGTTTCGTTTCATTTCGATAATAAATAACTGAGAAAAATAGTAAAATGATACAAAATGTTTCGTTTCATTTCGATAATTAATAACTTAGAAAAATAGAAAAATGATACAAAATGTTTCGTTTCATTTCGATAATAAATAACTGAGAAAAATAGAAAAATAATACAAAATGTTTCGTTTCATTTCGATAATAAATAACTGAGAAAAATAGAAAAATAATTCAAAACGTTTCATTTCATGTCGATAATAAATAACTGAGAAAAATAGAAAAATAATACAAAATGTTTCGTTTCATTTCGATAATAAATAACTGAGTAAAATAGAAAAATAATACAAAATGTTTCGTTTCATTTCGATAATAAATAACTGAGAAAAATAGAAAAATAATACAAAATGTCTCGTTTCATTTCGATAATAAATAACTGAGAAAAATAGAAAAATGATACAAAATGTTTCGTGTCATTTCGATAATAAATAACTGAGAAAAATAGAAAAATAATACAAAATGTTTTGTTTCATTTCGATAATAAATAACTGAGAAAAAAAGAAAAAGGATACAAAATATTTCGTTTCATTTCGATAATTAATAACTTAGAAAAATAGAAAAATGATACAAAATGTTTCGTTTCATTTCGATAATAAATAACTGAGAAAAATAGAAAAATAATACAAAATGTTTCGTGTCATTTTGATAATAAATAACTGAGAAAAATAGAAAAATGATACAAATGTTTCGTTTTATTTCGATAATAAATAACTGAGAAAAATAGAAATATAATACAAAATGTTTCGTTTCATTTCGATAATAAATAACTGAGAAAAATAGAAAAATGATACAAAATATTTCGTTTCATTTCGATTTTAAGTAACTGAGAAAAATAGAAAAATGATACAAAATGTTTCGTTTCATTTCGATAATAAATAACTGAGAAAAATAGAAAAATAATACAAAATGTTTCGTTTCATTTCGATAATAAATAACTGAGAAATATAGAAAAATAATACAAAATGTTTCGTTTCATTTCGATAATAAATAACTGAGAAAAATAGAAAAATAATACAAAATGTTTCGTGTCATTTCGATAATAAATAACTGCGAACAATAGAAAAATGATACAAAATGTTTCGTTTCATTTCGATTATAAGTAACTGAGAAAAATAGAAAAATAATACAAAATGTTTCGTTTAATTTCGATAATAAATAACTGAGAAAAATAGAAACATAATACAAAATGTTTCATTTCATTTCGATAATAAATAACTGAGAAAAATAGAAAAATAATACAAAATGTTTCGTTTCATTTCGATAATAAATAACTGAGAAAAATAGAAAAATGATACAAAATGTTTCGTTTCATTTCGATAATAAATAACTGAGAAAAATAGAAAAATAATACAAAATGTTTCGTTTCATTTCGATAATAAATAACTGAGAAAAATAGAAAAATAATACAACATGTTTCGTTTCATTTCGATAATAAATAACTGAGAAAAATAGAAAAATAATACAAAATGTTTCGTTTCATTTCGATAATAAATAACTGAGAAAAATAGAAAAATAATACAAAATGTTTCATTTCATTTCGATAATAAAGACCTGAGAAAAATAAAAAAATAATACAAAATGTTTCGTTTCATTTCGATAATAAATAACTGAGAAAAATAGAAAAATAATACAAAATGTTTCGTTTCATTTCGATAATAAATAACTGAGAAAAATAGAAAAATAATACAAAATGTTTCGTGTCATTCGATAATAAATAACTGAGAAAAATAGAAAAATGATACAAAATGTTTCATTTCATTTCGATTATAAGTAACTGAGAAAAATAGAAAAATGATACAAAATGTTTCGTTTCATTTCGATAATAAATAACTGAGAAAAATAGAAAAATGATACAAAATGTTTCGTGTCATTTCGATAATAAATAACTGAGAAAAATAGAAAAATAATACAAAATGTTTCGTTTCATTTCGATAATAAATAACTGAGAAAAATAGAAAAATAATACAAAATGTTTCGTGTCATTTCGATAATAAATAACTGAGAAAAATAGAAAAATAATACAAAATGTTTCGTTTCATTTCGATAATAAATAACTGAGAAAAATAGTAAAATGATACAAAATGTTTCGTTTCATTTCGATAATTAATAACTTAGAAAAATAGAAAAATGATACAAAATGTTTCGTTTCATTTCGATAATAAATAACTGAGAAAAATAGAAAAATAATACAAAATGTTTCGTTTCATTTCGATAATAAATAACTGAGAAAAATAGAAAAATAATTCAAAACGTTTCATTTCATGTCGATAATAAATAACTGAGAAAAATAGAAAAATAATACAAAATGTTTCGTTTCATTTCGATAATAAATAACTGAGTAAAATAGAAAAATAATACAAAATGTTTCGTTTCATTTCGATAATAAATAACTGAGAAAAATAGAAAAATAATACAAAATGTCTCGTTTCATTTCGATAATAAATAACTGAGAAAAATAGAAAAATGATACAAAATGTTTCGTGTCATTTCGATAATAAATAACTGAGAAAAATAGAAAAATAATACAAAATGTTTTGTTTCATTTCGATAATAAATAACTGAGAAAAAAAGAAAAAGGATACAAAATATTTCGTTTCATTTCGATAATTAATAACTTAGAAAAATAGAAAAATGATACAAAATGTTTCGTTTCATTTCGATAATAAATAACTGAGAAAAATAGAAAAATAATACAAAATGTTTCGTGTCATTTTGATAATAAATAACTGAGAAAAATAGAAAAATGATACAAATGTTTCGTTTTATTTCGATAATAAATAACTGAGAAAAATAGAAATATAATACAAAATGTTTCGTTTCATTTCGATAATAAATAACTGAGAAAAATAGAAAAATGATACAAAATATTTCGTTTCATTTCGATTATAAGTAACTGAGAAAAATAGAAAAATGATACAAAATGTTTCGTTTCATTTCGATAATAAATAACTGAGAAAAATAGAAAAATAATACAAAATGTTTCGTTTCATTTCGATAATAAATAACTGAGAAATATAGAAAAATAATACAAAATGTTTCGTTTCATTTCGATAATAAATAACTGAGAAAAATAGAAAAATAATACAAAATGTTTCGTGTCATTTCGATAATAAATAACTGCGAACAATAGAAAAATGATACAAAATGTTTCGTTTCATTTCGATTATAAGTAACTGAGAAAAATAGAAAAATAATACAAAATGTTTCGTTTAATTTCGATAATAAATAACTGAGAAAAATAGAAACATAATACAAAATGTTTCATTTCATTTCGATAATAAATAACTGAGAAAAATAGAAAAATAATACAAAATGTTTCGTTTCATTTCGATAATAAATAACTGAGAAAAATAGAAAAATGATACAAAATGTTTCGTTTCATTTCGATAATAAATAACTGAGAAAAATAGAAAAATAATACAAAATGTTTCGTTTCATTTCGATAATAAATAACTGAGAAAAATAGAAAAATAATACAACATGTTTCGTTTCATTTCGATAATAAATAACTGAGAAAAATAGAAAAATAATACAAAATGTTTCGTTTCATTTCGATAATAAATAACTGAGAAAAATAGAAAAATAATACAAAATGTTTCATTTCATTTCGATAATAAAGACCTGAGAAAAATAAAAAAATAATACAAAATGTTTCGTTTCATTTCGATAATAAATAACTGAGAAAAATAGAAAAATAATACAAAATGTTTCGTTTCATTTCGATAATAAATAACTGAGAAAAATAGAAAAATAATACAAAATGTTTCGTTTCATTTCGATAATAAATAACTGAGAAAAATAGAAAAATAATACAAAATGTTTCGTTTCATTTCGATAATAAATAACTGAGAAAAATAGAAAAATAATACAAAATGTTTCGTTTCATTTCGATAATAAATAACTGAGAAAAATAGAAAAATAATACAAAATGTTTCGTGTCATTTCGATAATAAATAACTGAGAAAAATAGAAAAATGATACAAAATGTTTCGTTTCATTTCGATTTTAAGTAACTGAGAAAAATAGAAAAATGATACAAAATGTTTCGTTTCATTTCGATAATCAATAACTGAGAAAAATATAAAAATAATACAAAATGTTTCGTTTCATGTCGATAATAAATAACTGAGAAAAATAGAAAAATGATACAAAATGTTTCGTTTCATTTCGATAATAAATAACTGAGAAAAATAGAAAAATAACACAAAATGTTTCGTTTCATTTCGATAATAAATAACTGAGAAAAATAGAAAAATAATACAAAATGTTTCGTTTCATTTCGATAATAAATAACTGAGAAAAATAGAAAAATAATACAAAATGTTTCGTTTCATTTCGATAATAAATAACTGAGAAAAATAGAAAAATAATACAAAATGTTTCGTGTCATTTCGATAATAAATAACTGAGAAAAATAGAAAAATGATACAAAATGTTTCGTTTCATTTCGATTATAAGTAACTGAGAAAAAAAGAAAAATGATACAAAATGTTTCGTTTCATTTCGATAATAAATAACTGAGAAAAATAGAAAAATAATACAAAATGTTTCGTTTCATTTCGATAATAAATAACTGAGAAAAATAGAAAAATAATACAAAACGTTTCATTTCATTTCGATAATAAATAACTGAGACAAATAGAAAAATAATACAAAATGTTTCGTTTCATTTCGATAATAAATAACTGAGAAAAATAGAAAAATAATACAAAATGTTTCGTTTCATTTCGATAATATATAACTGAGAAAAATAGAAACATAATACAAAATGTTTCGTTTCATTTCGATAATAAATAACTGAGAAAAATAGAAAAATAATACAAAATGTTTCGTTTCATGTCGATAATAAATAACTGAGAAAAATAGAAAAATAATACAAAATGTTTCGTGTCATTTCGATAATAAATAACTGAGAAAAATAGAAAAATAATACAAAATGTTTCGTTTCATTTCGATAATAAATAACTGAGAAAAATAGTAAAATGATACAAAATGTTTCGTTTCATTTCGATAATTAATAACTTAGAAAAATAGAAAAATGATACAAAATGTTTCGTTTCATTTCGATAATAAATAACTGAGAAAAATAGAAAAATAATACAAAATGTTTCGTTTAATTTCGATAATAAATAACTGAGAAAAATAGAAAAATAATACAAAACGTTTCATTTCATGTCGATAATAAATAACTGAGAAAAATAGAAAAATAATACAAAATGTTTCGTTTCATTTCGATAATAAATAACTGAGTAAAATAGAAATATAATACAAAATGTTTCGTTTCATTTCGATAATAAATAACTGAGAAAAATAGAAAAATAATACAAAATGTCTCGTTTCATTTCGATAATAAATAACTGAGAAAAATAGAAAAATAATACAAAATGTTTCGTGTCATTTCGATAATAAATAACTGAGAAAAATAGAAAAATAATACAAAATGTTTTGTTTCATTTCGATAATATATAACTGAGAAAAAAAGAAAAAGGATACAAAATATTTCGTTTCATTTCGATAATTAATAACTTAGAAAAATAGAAAAATGATACAAAATGTTTCGTTTCATTTCGATAATAAATAACTGAGAAAAATAGAAAAATAATACAAAATGTTTCGTGTCATTTTGATAATAAATAACTGAGAAAAATAGAAAAATGATACAAATGTTTCGTTTTATTTCGATAATAAATAACTGAGAAAAATAGAAATATAATACAAAATGTTTCGTTTCATTTCGATAATAAATAACTGAGAAAAATAGAAAAATGATACAAAATATTTCGTTTCATTTCGATTATAAGTAACTGAGAAAAATAGAAAAATGATACAAAATGTTTCGTTTCATTTCGATAATAAATAACTGAGAAAAATAGAAAAATAATACAAAATGTTTCGTTTCATTTCGATAATAAATAACTGAGAAATATAGAAAAATAATACAAAATGTTTCGTTTCATTTCGATAATAAATAACTGAGAAAAATAGAAAAATAATACAAAATGTTTCGTGTCATTTCGATAATAAATAACTGCGAACAATAGAAAAATGATACAAAATGTTTCGTTTCATTTCGATTATAAGTAACTGAGAAAAATAGAAAAATAATACAAAATGTTTCGTTTAATTTCGATAATAAATAACTGAGAAAAATAGAAACATAATACAAAATGTTTCATTTCATTTCGATAATAAATAACTGAGAAAAATAGAAAAATAATACAAAATGTTTCGTTTCATTTCGATAATAAATAACTGAGAAAAATAGAAAAATGATACAAAATGTTTCGTTTCATTTCGATAATAAATAACTGAGAAAAATATAAAAATAATACAAAATGTTTCGTTTCATGTCGATAATAAATAACTGAGAAAAATAGAAAAATGATACAAAATGTTTCGTTTCATTTCGATAATAAATAACTGAGAAAAATAGAAAAATAACACAAAATGTTTCGTTTCATTTCGATAATAAATAACTGAGAAACATAGAAAAATAATACAAAATGTTTCGTTTCATTTCGATAATAAATAACTGAGAAAAATAGAAAAATAATACAAAATGTTTCGTTTCATTTCGATAATAAATAACTGAGAAAAATAGAAAAATAATACAAAATGTTTCGTGTCATTTCGATAATAAATAACTGAGAAAAATAGAAAAATGATACAAAATGTTTCGTTTCATTTCGATTATAAGTAACTGAGAAAAAAAGAAAAATGATACAAAATGTTTCGTTTCATTTCGATAATAAATAACTGAGAAAAATAGAAAAATAATACAAAATGTTTCGTTTCATTTCGATAATAAATAACTGAGAAAAATAGAAAAATAATACAAAACGTTTCATTTCATTTCGATAATAAATAACTGAGACAAATAGAAAAATAATACAAAATGTTTCGTTTCATTTCGATAATAAATAACTGAGAAAAATAGAAAAATAATACAAAATGTTTCGTTTCATTTCGATAATATATAACTGAGGAAAATAGAAACATAATACAAAATGTTTCGTTTCATTTCGATAATAAATAACTGAGAAAAATAGAAAAATAATACAAAATGTTTCGTTTCATGTCGATAATAAATAACTGAGAAAAATAGAAAAATAATACAAAATGTTTCGTGTCATTTCGATAATAAATAACTGAGAAAAATAGAAAAATAATACAAAATGTTTCGTTTCATTTCGATAATAAATAACTGAGAAAAATAGAAAAATAATACAAAATGTTTCGTTTCATTTCGATAATAAATAACTGAGAAAAATAGAAAAATAATACAAAATGTTTCGTGTCATTTCGATAATAAATAACTGAGAAAAATAGAAAAATGATACAAAATGTTTCGTTTCATTTCGATTATAAGTAACTGAGAAAAAAAGAAAAATGATACAAAATGTTTCGTTTCATTTCGATAATAAATAACTGAGAAAAATAGAAAAATAATACAAAATGTTTCGTTTCATTTCGATAATAAATAACTGAGAAAAATAGAAAAATAATACAAAACGTTTCGTTTCATTTCGATAATAAATAACTGAGACAAATAGAAAAATAATACAAAATGTTTCGTTTCATTTCGATAATAAATAACTGAGAAAAATAGAAAAATAATACAAAATGTTTCGTTTCATTTCGATAATATATAACTGAGAAAAATAGAAACATAATACAAAATGTTTCGTTTCATTTCGATAATAAATAACTGAGAAAAATAGAAAAATAATACAAAATGTTTCGTTTCATGTCGATAATAAATAACTGAGAAAAATAGAAAAATAATACAAAATGTTTCGTGTCATTTCGATAATAAATAACTGAGAAAAATAGAAAAATAATACAAAATGTTTCGTTTCATTTCGATAATTAATAACTTAGAAAAATAGAAAAATGATACAAAATGTTTCATTTCATTTCGATAATAAATAACTGAGAAAAATAGAAAAATAATACAAAATGTTTCGTTTCATTTCGATAATAAATAACTGAGAAAAATAGAAAAATGATACAAAATGTTTCATTTCATTTCGATTATAAGTAACTGAGAAAAATAGAAAAATGATACAAAATGTTTCGTTTCATTTAGATAATAAATAACTGAGAAAAATAGAAAAATAATACAAAATGTTTCGTTTCATTTCGATAATAAATAACTGAGAAAAATAGAAAAATAATACAAAATGTTTCTTGTCATTTCGATAATAAAGACCTGAGAAAAATAAAAAAATAATACAAAATGTTTCGTTTCATTTCGATAATAAATAACTGAGAAAAATAGAAAAATAATACAAAATGTTTCGTTTCATTTCGATAATAAATAACTGAGAAAAATAGAAAAATAATACAAAATGTTTCGTTTCATTTCGATAATAAATAACTGAGAAAAATAGAAAAATAATACAAAATGTTTCGTTTCATTTCGATAATAAATAACTGAGAAAAATAGAAAAATAATACAAAATGTATCGTGTAATTTCGATAATAAATAACTGAGAAAAATAGAAAAATAATACAAAATGTTTCGTGTCATTTCGATAATAAATAACTGAGAAAAATATAGTAAAATGATACAAAATGTTTCGTTTCATTTCGATTATAAGTAACTGAGAAAAATAGAAAAATGATAAAAATGTTTCGTTTCATTTCGATAATCAATAACTGAGAAAAATATAAAAATAATACAAAATGTTTCGTTTCATGTCGATAATAAATAACTGAGAAAAATAGAAAAATAATACAAAATGTTTCATTTCATTTCGATAATAAATAACTGAGAAAAATAGAAAAATAACACAAAATGTTTCGTTTCATTTCGATAATAAATAACTGAGAAAAATAGAAAAATAATACAAAATGTTTCGTTTCATTTCGATAATAAATAACTGAGAAAAATAGAAAAATAATACAAAATGTTTCGTTTCATTTCGATAATAAATAACTGAGAAAAATAGAAAAATAATACAAAATGTTTCGTGTCATTTCGATAATAAATAACTGAGAAAAATAGAAAAATGATACAAAATGTTTCGTTTCATTTCGATTATAAGTAACTGAGAAAAAAAGAAAAATGATACAAAATGTTTCGTTTCATTTCGATAATAAATAACTGAGAAAAATAGAAAAATAATACAAAATGTTTCGTTTCATTTCGATAATAAATAACTGAGAAAAATAGAAAAATAATACAAAATGTTTCATTTCATTTCGATAATAAATAACTGAGAAAAATAGAAAAATAATACAAAATGTTTCGTTTCATTTCGATAATAAATAACTGAGAAAAATAGAAAAATAATACAAAATGTTTCGTTTCATTTCGATAATAAATAACTGAGAAAAATAGAAACATATTACAAAATGTTTCGTTTCATTTCGATCATAAATAACTGAGAAAAATAGAAAAATAATACAAAATGTTTCGTTTCATGTCGATAATAAATAACTGAGAAAAATAGAAAAATAATACAAAATGTTTCGTGTCATTTCGATAATAAATAACTGAGAAAAATAGAAAAATAATACAAAATGTTTCGTTTCATTTCGATGATTAATGACTTAGAAAAATAGAAAAATGATACAAAATGTTTCATTTCATTTCGATAATAAATAACTGAGAAAAATAGAAAAATAATACAAAATGTTTCGTTTCATTTCGATAATAAATAACTGAGAAAAATAGAAAAATGATACAAAATGTTTCATTTCATTTCGATTATAAGTAACTGAGAAAAATAGAAAAATGATACAAAATGTTTCGTTTCATTTCGATAATAAATAACTGAGAAAAATAGAAAAATAATACAAAATGTTTCGTTTCATTTCGATAATAAATAACTGAGAAAAATAGAAAAATAATACAAAATGTTTCGTTTCATTTCGCTAATAAATAACTGAGAAAAATAGAAAAATAATACAAAATGTTTCGTTTCATTTCGATAAAAAATAACTGAGAAAAATAGAAAAATAATACAAAATGTTTCGTTTCATTTCGATAATAAATAACTGAGAAAAATAGAAAAATAATACAAAATGTTTCGTTTCATTTCGATAATAAATAACTGAGAAAAATAGAAAAATAATACAAAATGTTTCGTGTCATTTCGATAATAAACAACTGAGAAAAATAGAAAAATAATACAAAATGTTTCGTTTCATTTCGATAATAAATAACTGAGAAAAATAGAAAAATGATACAAAATGTTTTTTTTTTTTTTTTTTTTTTTTTTTACAAAGGCGTCACCACATTATCAAGGCCCAGAGGCCACTCTAGGATAAGGGTTAAAGAGTGTACAGTAGAAATTGGTCAATATAGTAATCATTAGTAATGAAAATTTGGTAAATTTGATAACTTAAATGGAACGGCTCATCAAGAACTTATTTACTTTAGACTTGAACACAACCATATTGTAGTCAGCCGGAAAGCAGGAAAGCGGAAGACAATTCCACAGGCGTGCAGTTCTAAGAAAGAAGCTTTGTTCATGGAATCTACGTTTAGGTTTAGGCACAGATAAAGAGTGGGGGAAATTATTGATAGTGTTTACAGCTAGACGAGTGTTTCTTGTGAAAGTTTGGCGAGGGGGGACCATAGATTGAAGCTCAGTTGAACACTTTCCATGAAAATTACGATACATCAGAGACAAACTCGCAACATCTCTTCTGTGAGATAGAGGTTGCAAGGAGGAGAAAAGGACATCTCCTACGAGGCTACGAAGTCTATTTTGAACTCTATCAAGGCAGGACAAGTCCTTTCTAGCAGCTCCTGCCCAGATGTGGCAACAGTATTCCATCCTTGGACGTACCTGGCTCTTATATAGGTAGAGAACAGCATCAGCAGTGAGATATCTACTGGATCGATAGAAAGATCCCACCATTTTTCCAGCGGCCTTGGCAACAGATTTGATATACGTGTTCCATTTAAGATCAGGAGTAATGGTCAAGCCCAGAAGCTTGTCAAAACTTGAGGCCTCATGAAGACGAGAGCCATTCATTTCAATTGATGACAAATGTGAATTAGAATGTTGATGATGTAAAGAGAGAAGCTTGGTTTTAGATGCATTAAAAGTAACCAGCCACTCCTTTCCCCATTGTACTACGTGCTCAAGATCAGAGGAGAGAGAATTGGAGAGAACTTGGTCGTTTACTGTCTTAGATGTGCTACCATAAATGGTAGTGTCGTCAGCATACATGTCTACAAATGATGTAAGGATATGATTTGGAAGATCATTAATGTAGATCAGGAAAAGAGTTGGGCCCAGGATGGATCCCTGAGGGACACCGGCATTAATACTGTGAGCTTCTGATTTCGTTTGATGTTTCGTTTCATTTCGATAATAAATAACTGAGAAAAATAGAAAAATAATACAAAATGTTTCGTTTAATTTCGATAATAAATAACTGAGAAAAATAGAAAAATAATACAAAATGTTTCGTTTCATTTCGATAATAAATAACTGAGAAAAATAGAAAAATAATACAAAATGTTTCGTTTCATTTCGATAATAAATAACTGAGAAAAATAGAAAAATAATACAAAATGTTTCGTTTCATTTCGATAATAAATAACTGAGAAAAATAGAAAAATAATACAAAATGTTTCGTGTCATTTCGATAATAAATAACTGAGAAAAATAGAAAAATAATACAAAATGTTTCGTTTCATTTCGATAATAAATAACTGAGAAAAATAGAAAAATAATACAAAATGTTTCGTTTCATTTCGATAATAAATAACTGAGAAAAATAGAAAAATAATACAAAATGTTTCGTTTCATTTCGATAATAAATAACTGAGAAAAATAGAAAAATAATACAAAATGTTTCGTTTCATTTCGATAATAAATAACTGAGAAAAATAGAAAAATAATACAAAATGTTTCGTTTCATTTCGATAATAAATAACTGAGAAAAATAGAAAAATAATACAAAATGTTTCGTGTCATTTCGATAATAAATAACTGAGAAAAATAGAAAAATGATACAAAATGTTTCGTTTCATTTCGATTATAAGTAACTGAGAAAAATAGAAAAATGATACAAAATGTTTCGTTTCATTTCGATAATAAATAACTGAGAAAAATAGAAAAATAATACAAAATGTTTCATTTCATTTCGATAATAAATAACTGAGAAAAATAGAAAAATAACACAAAATGTTTCGTTTCTTTTCGATAATAAATAACTGAGAAAAATAGAAAAATAATACAAAATGTTTCGTTTTATTTCGATAATAAATAACTGAGAAAAATAGAAAAATAATACAAAATGTTTCGTTTCATTTCGATAATAAATAACTGAGAAAAATAGAAAAATAATAAAAATGTTTCGTTTCATTTCGATAATAAATAACTGAGAAAAATAGAAAAATAATACAAAATGTTTCATTCATTTCGATAATAAATAACTGAGAAAAATAGAAAAATAATACAAAATGTTTCGTTTCATTTCGATAATAAATAACTGAGAAAAATAGAAAAATAATACAAAATGTTTCGTTTCATTTCGATAATAAATAACTGAGAAAAATAGAAAAATAATACAAAATGCTTCGTTTCATTTCGATAATAAATAACTGAGAAAAATAGAAAAATAATACAAAATGTTTCGTTTCATGTCGATAATAAATAACTGAGAAAAATAGAAAAATGATACAAAATGTTTCGTTTCATTTCGATTATAAGTAACTGAGAAAAATAGAAAAATGATACAAAATGTTTCGTTTCATTTCGATAATAAATAACTGAGAAAAATAGAAAAATAATAAAAATGTTTCGTTTCATTTCGATAATAAATAACTGAGAAAAATAGAAAAATAATACAAAATGTTTCGTTTCATTTCGATAATAAATAACTGAGAAAAATAGAAAAATAATACAAAATGTTTCGTTTCATTTCGATAATAAATAACTGAGAAAAATAGAAAAATAATACAAAATGTTTCGTTTCATTTCGATAATAAATAACTGAGAAAAATAGAAAAATAATACAAAATGTTTCGTTTCATTTCGATAATAAATAACTGAGAAAAATAGAAAAATAATACAAAATGTTTCGTTTCATTTCGATAATAAATAACTGAGAAAAATAGAAAAATAATACAAAATGTTTCGTGTCATTTCGATAATAAATAACTGAGAAAAATAGAAAAATGATACAAAATGTTTCATTTGATTTCGATAATAAATAACTGAGAAAAATAGAAAAATAACACAAAATGTTTCGTTTCTTTTCGATAATAAATAACTGAGAAAAATAGAAAAAAAATACAAAATGTTTCGTTTTATTTCGATAATAAATAACTGAGAAAAATAGAAAAATAATACAAAATGTTTCGTTTCATTTCGATAATAAATAACTGAGAAAAATAGAAAAATAATAAAAATGTTTCGTTTCATTTCGATAATAAATAACTGAGAAAAATAGAAAAATAATACAAAATGTTTCATTCATTTCGATAATAAATAACTGAGAAAAATAGAAAAATAATACAAAATGTTTCGTTTCATTTCGATAATAAATAACTGAGAAAAATAGAAAAATAATACAAAATGTTTCGTTTCATTTCGATAATAAATAACTGAGAAAAATAGAAAAATAATACAAAATGCTTCGTTTCATTTCGATAATAAATAACTGAGAAAAATAGAAAAATAATACAAAATGTTTCGTTTCATGTCGATAATAAATAACTGAGAAAAATAGAAAAATGATACAAAATGTTTCGTTTCATTTCGATTATAAGTAACTGAGAAAAATAGAAAAATGATACAAAATGTTTCGTTTCATTTCGATAATAAATAACTGAGAAAAATAGAAAAATAATAAAAATGTTTCGTTTCATTTCGATAATAAATAACTGAGAAAAATAGAAAAATAATACAAAATGTTTCGTTTCATTTCGATAATAAATAACTGAGAAAAATAGAAAAATAATACAAAATGTTTCGTTTCATTTCGATAATAAATAACTGAGAAAAATAGAAAAATAATACAAAATGTTTCGTTTCATTTCGATAATAAATAACTGAGAAAAATAGAAAAATAATACAAAATGTTTCGTTTCATTTCGATAATAAATAACTGAGAAAAATAGAAAAATAATACAAAATGTTTCGTTTCATTTCGATAATAAATAACTGAGAAAAATAGAAAAATAATACAAAATGTTTCGTGTCATTTCGATAATAAATAACTGAGAAAAATAGAAAAATGATACAAAATGTTTCATTTGATTTCGATAATAAATAACTGAGAAAAATAGAAAAATAACACAAAATGTTTCGTTTCTTTTCGATAATAAATAACTGAGAAAAATAGAAAAATAATACAAAATGTTTCGTTTTATTTCGATAATAAATAACTGAGAAAAATAGAAAAATAATACAAAATGTTTCGTTTCATTTCGATAATAAATAACTGAGAAAAATAGAAAAATAATGAAAATGTTTCGTTTCAATTCGATAATAAATAACTGAGAAAAATAGAAAAATAATACAAAATGTTTCGTTTCATTTCGATAATAAATAACTGAGAAAAATAGAAAAATAATACAAAATGTTTCGTTTAATTTCGATAATAAATAACTGAGAAAAATAGAAAAATAATACAAAATGTTTCGTTTCATTTCGATAATAAATAACTGAGAAAAATAGGAAAATAATACAAAATGTTTCGTTTCATTTCGATAATAAATAACTGAGAAAAATAGAAAAATAATACAAAATGTTTCGTTTCATTTCGATAATAAATAACTGAGAAAAATAGAAAAATAATACAAAATGTTTCGTGTCATTTCGATAATAAATAACTGAGAAAAATAGAAAAATGATACAAAATGTTTCGTTTCATTTCAATTATAAGTAACTGAGAAAAAAAGAAAAATGATACAAAATGTTTCGTTTCATTTCGATAATAAATAACTGAGAAAAATAGAAAAATAATACAAAATGTTTCGTTTCATTTCGATAATAAATAACTGAGAAAAATAGAAAAATAATACAAAACGTTTCATTTCATTTCGATAATAAATAACTGAGAAAAATAGAACAATAATACAAAATGTTTCGTGTCATTTCGATAATAAATAACTGAGAAAAATAGAAAAATAATACAAAATGTTTCGTTTCATTTCGATAATAAATAACTTAGAAAAATAGAAAAATAATACAAAATGTTTCGTTTAATTTCGATAATAAATAACTGAGAAAAATAGAAAAATAATACAAAATGTTTCATTTCATTTCGATAATAAAGACCTGAGAAAAATAGAAAAATAATACAAAATGTTTCGTTTCATTTCGATAATAAATAACTGAGAAAAATAGAAAAATAATACAAAATGTTTCGTTTCATTTCGATAATAAATAACTGAGAAAAATAGAAAAATAATACAAAATGTTTCGTTTCATTTCGATAATAAATAACTGAGAAAAATAGAAAAATAATACAAAATGTTTCGTTTCATTTCGATAATAAATAACTGAGAAAAATAGAAAAATAATACAAAATGTTTCGTTTCATTTCGATAATAAATAACTGAGAAAAATAGAAAAATAATACAAAATGTTTCGTGTCATTTCGATAATAAATAACTGAGAAAAATAGAAAAATGATACAAAATGTTTCATTTCATTTCGATAATAAATAACTGAGAAAAATAGAAAAATAACACAAAATGTTTCGTTTCTTTTCGATAATAAATAACTGAGAAAAATAGAAAAATAATACAAAATGTTTCGTTTTATTTCGATAATAAATAACTGAGAAAAATAGAAAAATAATACAAAATGTTTCGTTTCATTTCGATAATAAATAACTGAGAAAAATAGAAAAAAAATAAAAATGTTTCGTTTCATTTCGATAATAAATAACTGAGAAAAATAGAAAAATAATACAAAATGTTTCGTTTCATTTCGATAATAAATAACTGAGAAAAATAGAAAAATAATACAAAATGTTTCGTTTAATTTCGATAATAAATAACTGAGAAAAATAGAAAAATAATACAAAATGTTTCGTTTCATTTCGATAATAAATAACTGAGAAAAATAGGAAAATAATACAAAATGTTTCGTTTCATTTCGATAATAAATAACCGAGAAAAATAGAAAAATAATACAAAATGTTTCGTTTCATTTCGATAATAAATAACTGAGAAAAATAGAAAAATAATACAAAATGTTTCGTTTCATTTCGATAATAAATAACTGAGAAAAATAGAAAAATGATACAAAATGTTTCGTTTCATTTCAATTATAAGTAACTGAGAAAAAAAGAAAAATGATACAAAATGTTTCGTTTCATTTCGATAATAAATAACTGAGAAAAATAGAAAAATAATACAAAATGTTTCGTTTCATTTCGATAATAAATGACTGAGAAAAATAGAAAAATAATACAAAACGTTTCATTTCATTTCGATAATAAATAACTGAGAAAAATAGAACAATAATACAAAATGTTTCGTGTCATTTCGATAATAAATAACTGAGAAAAATAGAAAAATAATACAAAATGTTTCGTGTCATTTCGATAATAAATAACTGAGAAAAATAGAAAAATGATACAAAATGTTTCGTTTCATTTCAATTATAAGTAACTGAGAAAAAAAGAAAAATGATACAAAATGTTTCGTTTCATTTCGATAATAAATAACTGAGAAAAATAGAAAAATAATACAAAATGTTTCGTTTCATTTCGATAATAAATGACTGAGAAAAATAGAAAAATAATACAAAACGTTTCATTTCATTTCGATAATAAATAACTGAGAAAAATAGAACAATAATACAAAATGTTTCGTGTCATTTCGATAATAAATAACTGAGAAAAATAGAAAAATAATACAAAATGTTTCGTTTCATTTCGATAATAAATAACTGAGAAAAATAGAAACATAATACAAAATGTTTCGTTTCATTTCGATAATAAAAAACTGAGAAAAATAGAAAAATAATACAAAATGTTTCGTTTCTTGTCGATAATAAATAACTGAGAAAAATAGAAAAATGATACAAAATGTTTCGTTTCATTTCGATTATAAGTAACTGAGCAAAATAGAAAAATGATACAAAATGTTTCGTTTCATTTCGATAATAAATAACTGAGAAAAATAGAAAAATAATACAAAATGTTTCATTTCATTTCGATAATAAATAACTGAGAAAAATAGAAAAATAACACAAAATGTTTCGTTTCTTTTCGATAATAAATAACTGAGAAAAATAGAAAAATAATACAAAATGTTTCGTTTTATTTCGATAATAAATAACTGAGAAAAATAGAAAAATAATACAAAATGTTTCGTTTCATTTCGATAATAAATAACTGAGAAAAATAGAAAAATAATACAAAATGTTTCGTTTCATTTCGATAATAAATAACTGAGAAAAATAGAAAAATAATACAAAATGTTTCGTTTCATTTCGATAATAAATAACTGAGAAAAATAGAAAAATAATACAAAATGTTTCGTTTCATTTCGATAATAAATAACTGAGAAAAATAGAAAAATAATACAAAATGTTTCGTTTCATTTCGATAATAAATAACTGAGAAAAATAGAAAAATAATACAAAATGTTTCGTTTCATTTCGATAATAAATAACTGAGAAAAATAGAAAAATAATACAAAATGTTTCGTTTCATTTCGATAATAAATAACTGAGAAAAATAGAAAAATAATACAAAATGTTTCGTTTCATTTCGATAATAAATAACTGAGAAAAATAGAAAAATAATACAAAATGTTTCGTGTCATTTCGATAATAAATAACTGAGAAAAATAGAAAAATGATACAAAATGTTTCATTTCATTTCGATAATAAATAACTGAGAAAAAAAGAAAAATAACACAAAATGTTTCGTTTCTTTTCGATAATAAATAACTGAGAAAAATAGAAAAATAATACAAAATGTTTCGTTTTATTTCGATAATAAATAACTGAGAAAAATAGAAAAATAATACAAAATGTTTCGTTTCATTTCGATAATAAATAACTGAGAAAAATAATAAAAATGTTTCGTTTCATTTCGATAATAAATAACTGAGAAAAATAGAAAAATAATACAAAATGTTTCGTTTCATTTCGATAATAAATAACTGAGAAAAATAGAAAAATAATACAAAATGTTTCGTTTAATTTCGATAATAAATAACTGAGAAAAATAGAAAAATAATACAAAATGTTTCGTTTCATTTCGATAATAAATAACTGAGAAAAATAGGAAAATAATACAAAATGTTTCGTTTCATTTCGATAATAAATAACTGAGAAAAATAGAAAAATAATACAAAATGTTTCGTTTCATTTCGATAATAAATAACTGAGAAAAATAGAAAAATAATACAAAATGTTTCGTGTCATTTCGATAATAAATAACTGAGAAAAATAGAAAAATGATACAAAATGTTTCGTTTCATTTCGATTATAAGTAACTGAGAAAAAAAGAAAAATGATACAAAATGTTTCGTTTCATTTCGATAATAAATAACTGAGAAAAATAGAAAAATAATACAAAATGTTTCGTTTCATTTCGATAATAAATAACTGAGAAAAATAGAAAAATAATACAAAACGTTTCATTCCATTTCGATAATAAATAACTGAGAAAAATAGAACAATAATACAAAATGTTTCGTGTCATTTCGATAATAAATAACTGAGAAAAATAGAAAAATAATACAAAATGTTTCGTTTCATTTCGATAATAAATAACTGAGAAAAATAGAAAAATAATACAAAATGTTTCGTGTCATTTCGATAATAAATAACTGAGAAAAATAGAAAAATGATACAAAATGTTTCATTTCATTTCGATAATAAATAACTGAGAAAAATAGAAAAATAACACAAAATGTTTCGTTTCTTTTCGATAATAAATAACTGAGAAAAATAGAAAAATAATACAAAATGTTTCGTTTTATTTCGATAATAAATAACTGAGAAAAATAGAAAAATAATACAAAATGTTTCGTTTCATTTCGATAATAAATAACTGAGAAAAATAGAAAAATAATAAAAATGTTTCGTTTCATTTCGATAATAAATAACTGAGAAAAATAGAAAAATAATACAAAATGTTTCGTTTCATTTCGATAATAAATAACTGAGAAAAATAGAAAAATAATACAAAATGTTTCGTTTAATTTCGATAATAAATAACTGAGAAAAATAGAAAAATAATACAAAATGTTTCGTTTCATTTCGATAATAAATAACTGAGAAAAATAGGAAAATAATACAAAATGTTTAGTTTCATTTCGATAATAAATAACCGAGAAAAATAGAAAAATAATACAAAATGTTTCGTTTCATTTCGATAATAAATAACTGAGAAAAATAGAAAAATAATACAAAATGTTTCGTGTCATTTCGATAATAAATAACTGAGAAAAATAGAAAAATGATACAAAATGTTTCGTTTAATTTCAATTATAAGTAACTGAGAAAAAAAGAAAAATGATACAAAATGTTTCGTTTCATTTCGATAATAAATAACTGAGAAAAATAGAAAAATAATACAAAATGTTTCGTTTCATTTCGATAATAAATGACTGAGAAAAATAGAAAAATAATACAAAACGTTTCATTTCATTTCGATAATAAATAACTGAGAAAAATAGAACAATAATACAAAATGTTTCGTGTCATTTCGATAATAAATAACTGAGAAAAATAGAAAAATAATACAAAATGTTTCGTTTCATTTCGATAATAAATAACTGAGAAAAATAGAAACATAATACAAAATGTTTCGTTTCATTTCGATAATAAATAACTGAGAAAAATAGAAAAATAATACAAAATGTTTCGTTTCATGTCGATAATAAATAACTGAGAAAAATAGAAAAATGATACAAAATGTTTCGTTTCATTTCGATTATAAGTAACTGAGCAAAATAGAAAAATGATACAAAATGTTTCGTTTCATTTCGATAATAAATAACTGAGAAAAATAGAAAAATAATACAAAATGTTTCATTTCATTTCGATAATAAATAACTGAGAAAAATAGAAAAATAACACAAAATGTTTCGTTTCTTTTCGATAATAAATAACTGAGAAAAATAGAAAAATAATACAAAATGTTTCGTTTTATTTCGATAATAAATAACTGAGAAAAATAGAAAAATAATACAAAATGTTTCGTTTCATTTCGATAATAAATAACTGAGAAAAATAGAAAAATAATACAAAATGTTTCGTTTCATTTCGATAATAAATAACTGAGAAAAATAGAAAAATAATACAAAATGTTTCGTTTCATTTCGATAATAAATAACTGAGAAAAATAGAAAAATAATACAAAATGTTTCGTTTCATTTCGATAATAAATAACTGAGAAAAATAGAAAAATAATACAAAATGTTTCGTTTCATTTCGATAATAAATAACTGAGAAAAATAGAAAAATAATACAAAATGTTTCGTTTCATTTCGATAATAAATAACTGAGAAAAATAGAAAAATAATACAAAATGTTTCGTTTCATTTCGATAATAAATAACTGAGAAAAATAGAAAAATAATACAAAATGTTTCGTGTCATTTCGATAATAAATAACTGAGAAAAATAGAAAAATGATACAAAATGTTTCGTTTCATTTCAATTATAAGTAACTGAGAAAAAAAGAAAAATGATACAAAATGTTTCGTTTCATTTCGATAATAAATAACTGAGAAAAATAGAAAAATAATACAAAATGTTTCGTTTCATTTCGATAATAAATAACTGAGAAAAATAGAAAAATAATACAAAACGTTTCATTTCATTTCGATAATAAATAACTGAGAAAAATAGAACAATAATACAAAATGTTTCGTGTCATTTCGATAATAAATAACTGAGAAAAATAGAAAAATAATACAAAATGTTTCATTTCATTTCGATAATAAATAACTGAGAAAAATAGAAACATAATACAAAATGTTTCGTTTCATTTCGATAATAAATAACTGAGAAAAATAGAAAAATAATACAAAATGTTTCGTTTCATATCGATAATAAATAACTGAGAAAAATAGAAAAATGATACAAAATGTTTCGTTTCATTTCGATAATAAATAACTGAGAAAAATAGAAAAATAATACAAAATGTTTCGTGTCATTTCGATAATAAATCACTGAGAAAAATAGAAAAATGATACAAAATGTTTCGTTTCATTTCGATAATTAATAACTTAGAAAAATAGAAAAATGATACAAAATGTTTCATTTCATTTCGATAATAACTGAGAAAAATAGAAAAATAATACAAAATGTTTCGTTTCATTTCGATAATAAATAACTGAGAAAAATAGAAAAATGATACAAAATGTTTCGTTTCATTTCGATTATAAGTAACTGAGAAAAATAGAAAAATGATACAAAATGTTTCGTTTCATTTCGATAATAAATAACTGAGAAAAATAGAAAAATAATACGAAATGTGTCGTTTCATTTCGATAATAAATAACTGAGAAAAATAGAAAAATAATACAAAATGTTTCATTTCATTTCGATAATAAATAACTGAGCAAAAATAAAAAAATAATACAAAATGTTTCGTTTCATTTCGATAATAAATAACTGAGAAAAATAGAAAAATAATACAAAATGTTTCATTTCATTTCGCTAATAAATAACTGAGAAAAATAGAAAAATAATACAAAATGTTTCGTTTCATTTCGATAATAAATAACTGAGAAAAATAGAAAAATAATACAAAATGTTTCGTTTTATTTCGATAATAAATAACTTAGAAAAATAGAAAAATAATACAAAATGTTTCGTTTCATTTCGATAATAAATAACTGAGAAAAATAGAAAAATAATACAAAATGTTTCGTTTAATTTCGATAATAAATAACTGAGAAAAATAGAAAAATAATACAAAATGTTTCGTTTCATTTCGATAATAAATAACTGAGAAAAATAGAAAAATAACACAAAATGTTTCGTTTCATTTCGATAATAAATAACTGAGAAAAATAGAAAAATAATACAAAATGTTTCGTTTCATTTCGATAAAAAATAACTGAGAAAAATAGAAAAATAATACAAAATGTTTCGTTTCATTTCGATAATAAATAACTGAGAAAAATAGAAAAATAATACAAAATGTTTCGTGTCATTTCGATAATAAATAACTGAGAAAAATAGAAAAATGATACAAAATGTTTCATTTCATATCGATTATAAGTAACTGAGAAAAAAAGAAAAATTATACAAAATGTTTCGTTTCATTTCGATAATAAATAACTGAGAAAAATAGAAAAATAATACAAAATGTTTCGTTTCATTTCGATAATAAATAACTGAGAAAAATAGAAAAATAATACAAAACGTTTCATTTCATTTCGATAATAAATTACTGAGAAAAATAGAAAAATAATACAAAATGGTTCGTTTCATTTCGATAATAAATAACTGAGAAAAATAAAAAAATAATACAAAATGTTTCGTTTCATTTCGATAATAAATAACTGAGAAAAATAGAAACATAATACAAAATGTTTCGTTTCATTTCGATAATAAATAACTGAGAAAATTAGAACAATAATACAAAATGTTTCGTTTCATGTCGATAATAAATAACTGAGAAAAATAGAAAAATAATACAAAATGTTTCGTGTCATTTCGATAATAAATAACTGAGAAAAATAGAAAAATAATACAAAATTTTTCGTTTCATTTCGATAATAAATAACTGAGCAAAAATAGAAAAATAATACAAAATGTTGCGTGTCATTTCGATAATAAATAACTGAGAAAAATAGAAAAATAATACAAAATGTTTCGTTTCATTTCGATAATAAAAAACTGAGAAAAATAGAAAAATGATACAAAATGTTTCGTTTCATTTCGATAATTAATAACTTAGAAAAGTAGAAAAATGATACAAAATGATTCATATCATTTCGATAATAAATAACTGAGAAAAATAGAAAAATAATACAAAATGTTTCGTTTCATTTCGATAATAAATAACTGAGAAAAATAGAAAAATGATACAAAATGTTTCGTTTCATATCGATTATAAGTAACTGAGAAAAATAGAAAAATGATACAAAATGTTTCGTTTCATTTCGATAATAAATAACTGAGAAAAATAGAAAAATATTACAAAATGTTTCGTTTCATTTCGATAATAAATAACTGAGAAAAATAGAAAAATAATACAAAATGTTTCGTTTTATTTCGATAATAAATAACTGAGAAAAATAGAAAAATAATACAAAATGTTTCGTTTCATTTCGATAATAAATAACTGAGAAAAATAGAAAAATAATAAAAATGTTTCGTTTAATTTCGATAATAAATAACTGAGAAAAATAGAAAAATAATACAAAATGTTTCGTTTCATTTCGATAATAAATAACTGAGAAAAATAGAAAAATAATACAAAATGTTTCGTTTCATTTCGATAATAAATAACTGAGAAAAATAGAAAAATAATACAAAATGTTTCGTTTCATTTCGATAATAAATAACTGAGAAAAATAGAAACATAATACAAAATGTTTCGTTTCATTTCGATAATAAATAACTGAGAAAAATAGAAAAATAATACAAAATGTTTCGTTTCATGTCGATAATAAATAACTGAGAAAAATAGAAAAATGATACAAAATGTTTCGTTTCATTTCGATTATAAGTAACTGAGAAAAATAGAAAAATGATACAAAATGTTTCGTTTCATTTCGATAATAAATAACTGAGAAAAATAGAAAAATAATACAAAATGTTTCGTTTCATTTCGATAATAAATAACTGAGAAAAATAGAAAAATAATACAAAATGTTTCGTTTCATTTCGATAATAAATAACTGAGAAAAATAGAAAAATAATACAAAATGTTTCGTTTCATTTCGATAATAAATAACTGAGAAAAAAAGAAAAATAATACAAAATGTTTCGTTTCATTTCGATAATAAATAACTGAGAAAAATAGAAAAATAATAAAAATGTTTCGTTTCATTTCGATAATAAATAACTGAGAAAAATAGAAAAATAATACAAAATGTTTCGTTTCATTTCGATAATAAATAACTGAGAAAAATAGAAAAATAATACAAAATGTTTCGTTTCATTTCGATAATAAATAACTGAGAAAAATAGAAAAATAATACAAAATGTTTCGTTTCATTTCGATAATAAATAACTGAGAAAAATAGAAAAATAATACAAAATGTTTCGTTTCATTTCGATAATAAATAACTGAGAAAAATAGAAAAATAATACAAAATGTTTCGTTTCATTTCGATAATAAATAACTGAGAAAAATAGAAAAATAATACAAAATGTTTCGTTTCATTTCGATAATAAATAACTGAGAAAAATAGAAAAATAATACAAAATGTTTCGTTTCATTTCGATAATAAATAACTGAGAAAAATAGAAAAATGATACAAAATGTTTCATTTCATTTCGATAATAAATAACTGAGAAAAATAGAAAAATAACACAAAATGTTTCGTTTCTTTTCGATAATAAATAACTGAGAAAAATAGAAAAATAATACAAAATGTTTCGTTTTATTTCGATAATAAATAACTGAGAAAAATAGAAAAATAATACAAAATGTTTCGTTTCATTTCGATAATAAATAACTGAGAAAAATAGAAAAATAATAAAAATGTTTCGTTTCATTTCGATAATAAATAACTGAGAAAAATAGAAAAATAATACAAAATGTTTCGTTTCATTTCGATAATAAATAACTGAGAAAAATAGAAAAATAATACAAAATGTTTCGTTTAATTTCGATAATAAATAACTGAGAAAAAAAGAAAAATAATACAAAATGTTTCGTTTCATTTCGATAATAAATAACTGAGAAAAATAGGAAAATAATACAAAATGTTTCGTTTCATTTCGATAATAAATAACTGAGAAAAATAGAAAAATAATACAAAATGTTTCGTTTCATTTCGATAATAAATAACTGAGAAAAATAGAAAAATAATACAAAATGTTTCGTGTCATTTCGATAATAAATAACTGAGAAAAATAGAAAAATGATACAAAATGTTTCGTTTCATTTCAATTATAAGTAACTGAGAAAAAAAGAAAAATGATACAAAATGTTTCGTTTCATTTCGATAATAAATAACTGAGAAAAATAGAAAAATAATACAAAATGTTTCGTTTCATTTCGATAATAAATAACTGAGAAAAATAGAAAAATAATACAAAACGTTTCATTTCATTTCGATAATAAATAACTGAGAAAAATAGAACAATAATACAAAATGTTTCGTGTCATTTCGATAATAAATAACTGAGAAAAATAGAAAAATAATACAAAATGTGGTTTTTCATTTCGATAATAAATAACTTAGAAAAATAGAAAAATAATACAAAATGTTTCGTTTCATTTCGATAATAAATAACTGAGAAAAATAGAAAAATAATACAAAATGTTTCGTTTCATTTCGATAATAAATAACTGAGAAAAATAGAAAAATAATACAAAATGTTTCGTTTCATTTCGATAATAAATAACTGAGAAAAATAGAAAAATAATACAAAATTTTTCGTTTCATTTCGATAATAAATAACTGAGAAAAATAGAAAAATAATACAAAATGTTTCGTTTCATTTCGATAATAAATAACTGAGAAAAATAGATAAATAATACAAAATGTTTCGTTTCATTTCGATAATAAATAACTGAGAAAAATAGAAAAATAATACAAAATGTTTCGTGTCATTTCGATAATAAATAACTGAGAAAAATAGAAAAATGATACAAAATGTTTCATTTCATTTCGATAATAAATAACTGAGAAAAATAGAAAAATAACACAAAATGTTTCGTTTCTTTTCGATAATAAATAACTGAGAAAAATAGAAAAATAATACAAAATGTTTCGTTTTATTTCGATAATAAATAACTGAGAAAAATAGAAAAATAATACAAAATGTTTCGTTTCATTTCGATAATAAATAACTGAGAAAAATAGAAAAATAATAAAAATGTTTCGTTTCATTTCGATAATAAATAACTGAGAAAAATAGAAAAATAATACAAAATGTTTCGTTTCATTTCGATAATAAATAACTGAGAAAAATAGAAAAATAATACAAAATGTTTCGTTTCATTTCGATAATAAATAACTGAGAAAAATAGGAAAATAATACAAAATGTTTCGTTTCATTTCGATAATAAATAACTGAGAAAAATAGAAAAATAATACAAAATGTTTCGTTTCATTTCGATAATAAATAACTGAGAAAAATAGAAAAATAATACAAAATGTTTCGTGTCATTTCGATAATAAATAACTGAGAAAAATAGAAAAATGATACAAAATGTTTCGTTTCATTTCAATTATAAGTAACTGAGAAAAAAAGAAAAATGATACAAAATGTTTCGTTTCATTTCGATAATAAATAACTGAGAAAAATAGAAAAATAATACAAAATGTTTCGTTTCATTTCGATAATAAATAACTGAGAAAAATAGAAAAATAATACAAAACGTTTCATTTCATTTCGATAATAAATAACTGAGAAAAATAGAACAATAATACAAAATGTTTCGTGTCATTTCGATAATAAATAACTGAGAAAAATAGAAAAATAATACAAAATGTTTCGTTTCATTTCGATAATAAATAACTGAGAAAAATAGAAACATAATACAAAATGTTTCGTTTCATTTCGATAATAAATAACTGAGAAAAATAGAAAAATAATACAAAATGTTTCGTTTCATGTCGATAATAAATAACTGAGAAAAATAGAAAAATGATACAAAATGTTTCGTTTCCTTTCGATTATAAGTAACTGAGCAAAATAGAAAAATGATACAAAATGTTTCGTTTCATTTCGATAATAAATAACTGAGAAAAATAGAAAAATAATACAAAATGTTTCATTTCATTTCGATAATAAATAACTGAGAAAAATAGAAAAATAACACAAAATGTTTCGTTTCTTTTCGATAATAAATAACTGAGAAAAAAAGAAAAATAATACAAAATGTTTCGTTTTATTTCGATAATAAATAACTGAGAAAAATAGAAAAATAATACAAAATGTTTCGTTTCATTTCGATAATAAATAACTGAGAAAAATAGAAAAATAATACAAAATGTTTCGTTTCATTTCGATAATAAATAACTGAGAAAAATAGAAAAATAATACAAAATGTTTCGTTTCATTTCGATAATAAATAACTGAGAAAAATAGAAAAATAATACAAAATGTTTCGTTTCATTTCGATAATAAATAACTGAGAAAAATAGAAAAATAATACAAAATGTTTCGTTTCATTTCGATAATAAATAACTGAGAAAAATAGAAAAATAATACAAAATGTTTCGTTTCATTTCGATAATAAATAACTTAGAAAAATAGAAAAATAATACAAAATGTTTCGTTTCATTTCGATAATAAATAACTGAGAAAAATAGAAAAATAATACAAAATGTTTCGTGTCATTTCGATAATAAATAACTGAGAAAAATAGAAAAATGATACAAAATGTTTCGTTTCATTTCAATTATAAGTAACTGAGAAAAAAAGAAAAATGATACAAAATGTTTCGTTTCATTTCGATAATAAATAACTGAGAAAAATAGAAACATAATACAAAATGTTTCGTTTCATTTCGATAATAAATAACTGAGAAAAATAGAAAAATAATACAAAATGTTTCGTTTCATGTCGATAATAAATAACTGAGAAAAATAGAAAACTGATACAAAATGTTTCGTTTCATTTCGATAATAAGTAACTGAGAAAAATAGAAACATAATACAAAATGTTTCGTGTCATTTCGATAATAAATAACTGAGAAAAATAGAAAAATAATACAAAATGTTTCGTTTTATTTCGATAATAAATAACTGAGAAAAATAGAAAAATAATACAAAATGTTTCGTTTCATTTCGATAATAAATAACTGAGAAAAATAGAAAAATAATACAAAATGTTTCGTTTCATTTCGATAATAAATAACTGAGAAAAATAGAAAAATAATACAAAATGTTTCGTTTCATTTCGATAATAAATAACTGAGAAAAATAGAAAAATAATACAAAATGTTTCGTTTCATTTCGATAATAAATAACTGAGAAAAATAGAAAAATAATACAAAATGTTTCGTTTCATTTCGATAATAAATAACTGAGAAAAATAGAAAAATAATACAAAATGTTTCGTTTCATTTCGATAATAAATAACTGAGAAAAATAGAAAAATAATACAAAATGTTTCGTTTCATTTCGATAATAAATAACTGAGAAAAATAGAAAAATAATACAAAATGTTTCGTGTCATTTCGATAATAAATAACTGAGAAAAATAGAAAAATGATACAAAATGTTTCGTTTCATTTCAATTATAAGTAACTGAGAAAAAAAGAAAAATGATACAAAATGTTTCGTTTCATTTCGATAATAAATAACTGAGAAAAATAGAAACATAATACAAAATGTTTCGTTTCATTTCGATAATAAATAACTGAGAAAAATAGAAAAATAATACAAAATGTTTCGTTTCATGTCGATAATAAATAACTGAGAAAAATAGAAAACTGATACAAAATGTTTCGTTTCATTTCGATAATAAGTAACTGAGAAAAATAGAAAAATAATACAAAATGTTTCGTTTCATTTCGATAATAAATAACTGAGAAAAATAGAAAAATAATACAAAATGTTTCGTTTCATTTCGATAATAAATAACTGAGAAAAATAGAAAAATAATACAAAATGTTTCGTTTCATTTCGATAATAAATAACTGAGAAAAATAGAAAAATAATACAAAATGTTTCGTGTCATTTCGATAATAAATAACTGAGAAAAATAGAAAAATGATACAAAATGTTTCGTTTCATTTCAATTATAAGTAACTGAGAAAATAAGAAAAATGATACAAAATGTTTGGTTTCATTTCGATAATAAATAACTGAGAAAAATAGAAACATAATACAAAATGTTTCGTTTCATTTCGATAATAAATAACTGAGAAAAATAGAAAAATAATACAAAATGTTTCGTTTCATGTCGATAATAAATAACTGAGCAAAATAGAAAAATGATACAAAATGTTTCGTTTCATTTCGATAATAAATAACTGAGAAAAATAGAAAAATAATACAAAATGTTTCGTGTCATTTCGATAATAAATCACTGAGAAAAATAGAAAAATAATACAAAATGTTTCGTTTCATTTCGATAATAAATAACTGAGAAAAATAGAACAATAATACAAAATGTTTCGTTTCATGTCGATAATAAATAACTGAGAAAAATAGAAAAATGATACAAAATGTTTCGTTTCATTTCGATTATAAGTAACTGAGCAAAATAGAAAAATGATACAAAATGTTTCGTTTCATTTCGATAATAAGTAACTGAGCAAAATAGAAAAATGATACAAAATGTTTCGTTTCATTTCGATAATAAATAACTGAGAAAAATAGAAAAATAATACAAAATGTTTCGTGTCATTTCGATAATAAATCACTGAGAAAAATAGAAAAATAATACAAAATGTTTCGTTTCATTTCGATAATAAATAACTGAGAAAAATAGAACAATAATACAAAATGTTTCGTTTCATGTCGATAATAAATAACTGAGAAAAATAGAAAAATGATACAAAATGTTTCGTTTCATTTCGATTATAAGTAACTGAGCAAAATAGAAAAATGATACAAAATGTTTCGTTTCATTTCGATAATAAATAACTGAGAAAAATAGAAAAATAATACAAAATGTTTCATTTCATTTCGATAATAAATAACTGAGAAAAATAGAAAAATAACACAAAATGTTTCGTTTCTTTTCGATAATAAATAACTGAGAAAAAAAGAAAAATAATACAAAATGTTTCGTTTTATTTCGATAATAAATAACTGAGAAAAATAGAAAAATAATACAAAATGTTTCGTTTCATTTCGATAATAAATAACTGAGAAAAATAGAAAAATAATACAAAATGTTTCGTTTCATTTCGATAATAAATAACTGAGAAAAATAGAAAAATAATACAAAATGTTTCGTTTCATTTCGATAATAAATAACTGAGAAAAATAGAAAAATAATACAAAATGTTTCGTTTCATTTCGATAATAAATAACTGAGAAAAATAGAAAAATAATACAAAATGTTTCGTTTCATTTCGATAATAAATAACTGAGAAAAATAGAAAAATAATACAAAATGTTTCGTTTCATTTCGATAATAAATAACTGAGAAAAATAGAAAAATAATACAAAATGTTTCGTTTCATTTCGATAATAAATAACTGAGAAAAATAGAAAAATAATACAAAATGTTTCGTGTCATTTCGATAATAAATAACTGAGAAAAATAGAAAAATGATACAAAATGTTTCGTTTCATTTCAATTATAAGTAACTGAGAAAAAAAGAAAAATGATACAAAATGTTTCGTTTCATTTCGATAATAAATAACTGAGAAAAATAGAAAAATAATACAAAATGTTTCGTTTCATTTCGATAATAAATAACTGAGAAAAATAGAAAAATAATACAAAACGTTTCATTTCATTTCGATAATAAATAACTGAGAAAAATAGAACAATAATACAAAATGTTTCGTGTCATTTCGATAATAAATAACTGAGAAAAATAGAAAAATAATACAAAATGTTTCGTTTCATTTCGATAATAAATAACTGAGAAAAATAGAAACATAATACAAAATGTTTCGTTTCATTTCGATAATAAATAACTGAGAAAAATAGAAAAATAATACAAAATGTTTCGTTTCATGTCGATAATAAATAACTGAGAAAAATAGAAAAATGATACAAAATGTTTCGTTTCATTTCGATAATAAATAACTGAGAAAAATAGAAAAATAATACAAAATGTTTCGTGTCATTTCGATAATAAATCACTGAGAAAAAAAGAAAAATAATACAAAATGTTTCGTTTCATTTCGATAATAAATAACTGAGAAAAATAGAAAAATAATACAAAATGTTTCGTGTCATTTCGATAATAAATAACTGAGAAAAATAGAAAAATGATACAAAATGTTTCGTTTCATTTCGATAATAAATAACTGAGAAAAATAGAAAAATGATACAAAATGTTTCGTTTCATTTCGATAATTAATAACTTAGAAAAATAGAAAAATGATACAAAATGTTTCATTTCATTTCGATAATAAATAACTGAGAAAAATAGAAAAATAATACAAAATGTTTCGTTTCATTTCGATAATAAATAACTGAGAAAAATAGAAAAATGATACAAAATGTTTCGTTTCATTTCGATTATAAGTAACTGAGAAAAATAGAAAAATAATACAAAATGTTTCGTTTCATTTCGATAATAAATAACTGAGAAAAATAGAAAAATAATACAAAATGTTTCGTTTCATTTCGATAATAAATAACTGAGAAAAATAGAAAAATAATACAAAATGTTTCGTTTCATTTCGATAATAAATAACCTAGAACAATAGAAAACTGATACAAAATGTTTCGTTTCATTTCGATAATAAATAACTGAGAAAAATAGAAAAATAATAAAAATGTTTCGTTTCATTTCGATAATAAATGACTGAGAAAAATAGAAAAATGATACAAAATGTTTCGTTTCATTTCGATAATAAATAACTGAGAAAAATAGAAAAATGATACAAAATGTTTCGTTTCATTTCGATTATCAGTAACTGAGAAAAATAGAAAAATAATACAAAATGTTTCGTTTCATTTCGATAATAAATAACTGAGAAAAATAGAAAAATAATACAAAATGTTTCATTTCTTTTCGATAATAAATAACTGAGAAAAATAGAAAAATAATACAAAATGTTTCGTTTCATTTCGATAATAAATAACTGAGAAAAATAGAAAAATGATGCAAAATGTTTCGTTTCATTTCGATTATAAGTAACTGAGAAAAATAGAAAAATGATACAAAATGTTTCGTTTCATTTCGATAATAAATAACTGAGAAAAATAGAAAAATATTACAACATTTTTCGTTTCATTTCGATAACAAATAAAAGAGCAAAAATAGAAAAATAATACAAAATGTTGCGTGTCATTTCGATAATAAATAACTGAGAAAAATAGAAAAATAATACAAAATGTTTCGTTTCATTTCGATAATAAATAACTGAGAAAAATAGAAAAATGATACAAAATGTTTCGTTTCATTTCGATAATTAATAACTTAGAAAAATAGAAAAATGATACAAAATGATTCATTTCATTTCGATAATAAATAACTGAAAAAAATAGAAAAATAATACAAAATGTTTCGTTTCATTTCGATAATAAATAACTGAGAAAAATAGAAAAATGATACAAAATGTTTCGTTTCATATCGATTATAAGTAACTGAGAAAAATAGAAAAATGATACAAAATGTTTCGTTTCATTTCGATAATAATTAACTGAGAAAAATAGAAAAATAATACAAAATGTATCGTTTCATTTCGATAATAAATAACTGAGAAAAATAGAAAAATAATACAAAATGTTTCATTTCATTTCGATAATAAATAACTGAGAAAAATAGAAAAATAATACAAAATGTTTCGTTTCATTTCGATAATAAATAACTGAGAAAAATAGAAATATAATACAAAATGTTTCGTTTCATTTCGATAATAAATAACTGAGAAAAATAGAAAAATAATACAAAATGTTTCGTTTCATTTCGATAATAAATAACTGAGAAAAATAGAAAAATAATACAAAATGTTTCGTTTCATTTCGATAATAAATAACTGAGAAAACTAGAAAAATAATACAAAATGTTTCGTTTCATTTCGATAATAAATAACTGAGAAAAATAGAAAAAAGATAAAAATGTTTCGTTTCCTTTCCATAATAAATAACTGAGAAAAATAGAAAAATAATACAAAATGTTTCGTTTCATTTCGATAATAAATAACTTAGACGAATAGAAAAATGATACAAAATGTTTCGTTTTATTTCGATAATAAATAACTGAGAAAAATAGAAAAATGATACAAAAAGTTTCGTTTCATTTCGATAATAAATAACTGAGAGAAATAGAAAAATGATACAAAATGTTTCGTTTCATATCGATTATAAGTAACTGAGAAAAAAAGAAAAATGATACAAAATGTTTCGTTTCATTTCGATAATAAATAACTGAGAAAAATAGAAAAATAATACAAAATGTTTCGTTTCATTTCGATAATAAATAACTGAGAAAAATAGAAAAATAATACAAAACGTTTCATTTCATTTCGATAATAAATTACTGAGAAAAATAGAAAAATTATACAAAATGTTTCGTTTCATTTCGATAATAAAAAACTGAGAAAAATAAAAAAATAATACAAAATGTTTCGTTTCATTTCAATAATAAATAACTGAGCAAAAATAGAAACATAATACAAAATGTTGCGTGTCATTTCGATAATAAATAACTGAGAAAAATAGAAAAATAATACAAAATGTTTCGTTTTATTTCGATAATAAATAACTGAGAAAAATAGAAAAATGATACAAAATGTTTCGTTTCATTTCGATAATTAATAACTTAGAAAAATAGAAAAATGATACAAAATGATTCATTTCATTTCGATAATAAATAACTGAGAAAAATAGAAAAATAATACAAAATGTTTCGTTTCATTTCGATAATAAATAACTGAGAAAAATAGAAAAATGATACAAAATGTTTCGTTTCATATCGATTATAAGTAACTGAGAAAAATAGAAAAATGATACAAAATGTTTCGTTTCATTTCGATAATAAATAACTGAGCAAAAATAGAAAAATAATACAAAATGTTTCGTTTCATTTCGATAATAAATAACTGAGAAAAATAGAAAAATAATACAAAATGTTTCGTTTCTTTTCGATAATAAATAACTGAGAAAAATAGAAACATAATACAAAATGTTTCGTTTCATTTCGATAATAAATAACTGAGAAAAATAGAAAAATAATACAAAATGTTTCGTTTCATTTCGATAATAAATAACTGAGAAAAATAGAAAAATAATACAAAATGTTTCGTTTCATTTCGATAATAAATAACTGAGAAAAATAGAAAAATAATACAAAATGTTTCATTTCATTTCGATAATAAATAACTGAGAAAAATAGAAAAATAATACAAAATGTTTCGTTTCATTTCGATAATAAATAACTGAGAAAAATAGAAAAATAATACAAAATGTTTCGTGTCATTTCGATAATAAATAACTGAAAAAAATAGAAAAATGATACAAAATGTTTCCTTTACTTTTGATTATAAGTAACTGAGAAACATAGAAAAATGATACAAAATGTTTCGTTTCATTTCGATAATAAATAACTGAGAAAAATAGAAAAATAATACAAAATGTTTCGTTTCATTTCGATAATAAATAACTGAGAAAAATAGAAAAATAATACAAAATGTTTCATTTCATTTCGATAATAAATAACTGAGCAAAAATAGAAAAATAATACAAAATGTTTCGTTTCATTTCGATAATAAATAACTGAGAACAATAGAAAAATAATACAAAATGTTTCGTTTCATTTCGATAATAAATAACTGAGAAAAATAGAAAAATAATACAAAATGTTTCATTTCATTTCGATAATAAATAACTGAGAAAAATAGAAAAATAATACAAAATGTTTCGTTTCATTTCGATAATAAATAACTGAGAAAAATAGAAAAATAATACAAAATTTTTCGTGTCATTTCGATAATAAATAACTGAGAAAAATAGAAAAATGATACAAAATGTTTCGTTTCATTTCAATTATAAGTAACTGAGAAACATAGAAAAATGATACAAAATGTTTCGTTTCATTTCGATAATAAATAACTGAGAAAAATAGAAAAATAATACAAAATGTTTCGTTTCATTTCGATAATAAATAACTGAGAAAAATAGAAAAATAATACAAAATGTTTCATTTCATTTCGATAATAAATAACTGAGAAAAATAGAAAAATAATATAAAATGTTTCGTTTAATTTCGATAATAAATAACTGAGAAAAATTGAAAAATAATACAAAATGTTTCGTTTCATTTCGATAATAAATAACTGAGAAAAATAGAAAAATAATACAAAATGTTTCGTTTCATTTCGATAATAAATAACGGAGAAAAATAGAAAAATAATACAAAATGTTTCGTTTCATTTCGATAATAAATAACTGAGAAAAATAGAAAAATAATACAAAATGTTTCGTTTCATTTCGATAATAAATAACTGAGAAAAATAGAAAAATAATACAAAATGTTTCGTTTCATTTCGATAATAAATAACTGAGAAAAATAGAAAAATAATACAAAATGTTTCGTTTCATTTCGATAATAAATAACTGAGAAAAATAGAAAAATAATACAAAATGTTTCATTTTATTTCGATAATAAATAACTGAGAAAAATAGAAAAATAATACAAAATGTTTCGTTTCATTTCGATAATAAATAACTGAGAAAAATAGAAAAATAATACAAAAGATTTCGTTTCATTTCGATAATAAATAACTGAGAAAAATAGAAAAATAATACAAAATGTTTCGTTTCATTTCGATAATAAATAACTGAGAAAAATAGAAAAATAATACAAAATGTTTCGTTTCATTTCGATAATAAATAACTGAGAAAAATAGAAAAATGATACAAAATGTTTCGTTTAATTTCGATAATAAATAACTTAGAAAAATAGAAAAATGATACAAAATGTTTCGTTTCATTTCGATAATAAATAACTGAGAAAAATAGAAAAATGATACAAAATGTTTCGTTTAATTTCGATTTTAAGTAACTGAGAAAAATAGAAAAATAATACAAAATGTTTCGTTTCATTTCGATAATAAATAACTGAGAAAAATAGAAAAATAATACAATATGTTTCATTTCATTTCGATAATAAATAACTGAGAAAAATAGAAAAATAATACAAAATGTTTCGTTTCATTTCGATAATAAATAACTGAGAAAAATAGAAAAATAATACAAAATGTTTCGTTTCATTTCGATAATAAATAACTGAGAAAAATAGAAAAATAATACAAAATGTTTCGTTTCATTTCGATAATAAATAACTGAGAAAAATAGAAAAATAATACAAAATGTTTCGTTTCATTTCGATAATAAATAACTGAGAAAAATAGAAAAATAATACAAAATGTTTCGTGTCATTTCGATAATAAATAACTGAGAAAAATAGAAAAATAATACAAAATGTTTCGTTTCATTTCGATAATAAATAACTGAGAAAAATAGAAAAATGATACAAAATGTTTCGTTTCATTTCGATAATAAATAACTTAGAAAAATAGACAAATTATACAAAATGTTTCGTTTCATTTCCATAATCAATAACTGAGAAAAATAGAAAAATAATACAAAATGTTTCGTTTCATTTCGATAATTAATAACTGAGAAAAATAGACAAATGATACAAAATGTTTCGTTTCATTTCGATAATAAATAACTGTAAAAAATAGAAAAAAAATACAAAATGTTTCGTTTTATTTCGATAATAGATAACTGAGAAAAATAGAAAAATAATACAAAATGTTTCGTTTCATTTCGATAATAAATAACTAAGAAAAATAGAAAAATAATACAAAATGTTTCGTTTCATTTCGATAATAAATAACTGAGAAATATAGAAAAATAATACAAAATGTTTCGTTTCATTTCTATAATTAATCCCTGAGAAAAATAGAAAAATAATACAAAATGTTTCGTTTCATTTCGATAATAAATAATTGAGAAAAATAGAAAAATAATACAAAATGTTTCGTTTCATTTCGATAATAAATAACTGAGAAAAATAGAAAAATAATACAAAATGTTTCGTTTCATTTCGATAATAAATACCTGAGAAAAATAAAAAAATAATACAAAATGTTTCGTTTCATTTCGATAATAAATAACTGAGAAAAATAGAAAAATGATACAAAATGTTTCGTTTCATTTCGATAATAAATAACTGAGAAAAATAGAAAAATAATACAAAATGTGACGTTTCATTTCGATAATAAATAACTGAAAAAATAGAAAAATAATACAAAATGTTTCGTTTCATTTCGATAATAAATAACTGAGAAAAATAGAAAAATAATACAAAATGTTTCGTTTCATTTCGATAATAACTAACCTAGAACAATAGAAAAATGATACAAAATATTTCGTTTCATTTCGATAATAAATAACTGAGAAAAATAGAAAAATAATAAAAATGTTTCGTTTCATTTCGATAATAAATGACTGAGAAAAATAGAACAATAATACAAAATGTTTCGTTTCATTTCGATAATAAATAACTGAGAAAAATAGAAAAATGATACAAAATGTTTCGTTTCATTTCGATTATCAGTAACTGAGAAAAATAGAAAAATAATACAAAATGTTTCGTTTCATTTCGATAATAAATAACTGAGAAAAATAGAAAAATAATACAAAATGTTTCATTTCATTTCGATAATAAATAACTGAGAAAAATAGAAAAATAATACAAAATGTTTCGTTTCATTTCGATAATAAATAACTGAGAAAAATAGAAAAATGATACAAAATGTTTCGTTTCATTTCGATTATTAGTAACTGAGAAAAATAGAAAAATAATACAAAATGTTTCGTTTCATTTCGATAATAAATAACTGAGAAAAATAGAAAAATAATACAAAATGTTTCGTTTCATTTCGATAATAAATAACTGAGAAAAATAGAAAAATGATACAAAATGTTTCGTTTCATTTCGATTATAAGTAACTGAGAAAAATAGAAAAATAATACAAAATGTTTCGTTTCATTTCGATAATAAATAACTGAGAAAAATAGAAAAATAATACAAAATGTTTCATTTTATTTCGATAATAAATAACTGAGAAAAATAGAAAAATAATACAAAATGTTTCGTTTCATTTCGATAATAAATAACTGAGAAAAATAGAAAAATGATACAAAATGTTTCGTTTCATTTCGATTATAAGTAACTGAGAAAAATAGAAAAATAATACAAAATGTTTCGTTTCATTGCGATAATAAATAACTGAGAAAAATAGAAAAATAATACAAAATGTTTCGTTTCATTTCGATAATAAATAACTGAGAAAAATAGAAAAATGATACAAAATGTTTCGTTTCATTTCGATAATAAATAACTGGGAAAAATAGAAAAATAATACAAAATGTTGCGTTTAATTTCGATAATAAATAACTGAGAAAAATAGAAAAATAATACAAAATGTTTCGTTTCATTTCGACAATAAATAACTGAGAAAAATAGAAAAATGATACAAAATGTTTCGTTTCATTTCGATAATAAATAACTGAGCAAAATAGAAAAATAATACAAAATGTTTCGTTTCATTTCGATTATAAGTAACTGAGAAAAATAGAAAAATAATACAAAATGTTTCGTTTCATTTCGATAATAAATAACTGAGAAAAATAGAAAATTAATACAAAATGTTTCGTTTGATTTCGATAATAAACAACTGAGAAAAATAGAAAAATAATACAAAATGTTTCGTTTCATTTCGATAATAAATAACTGAGAAAAATAGAAAAATAATACAAAATGTTTCGTTTTATTTCGATAATAAATAACTGAGAAAAATAGAAAAATAATACAAAATGTTTCGTTTCATTTCGATAATAAATAACTGAGAAAAATAGAAAAATAATACAAAATGTTTCGTTTCATTTCCATAATCAATAACTGAGAAAAATAGAAAAATAATACAAAATGTTTCGTTTCATTTCGATAATAAATAACTGAGAAAAATAGAAAAATGATACAAAATGTTTCGTTTCATTTCGATAATAAATAACTGAGAAAAATAGAAAAATAATACAAAATGTTTCGTTTCATTTCGATAATAAATAACTGAGAAAAATAGAAAAATAATACAAAATGTTTCGTTTCATTTCGATAATAAATAACTGAGAAAAATAGAAAAATAATACAAAATGTTTCGTTTCATTTCGATAATAAATAACTGAGAAAAATAGAAAAATAATACAAAATGTTTCGTTTCATTTCGATAATAAATAACTGAGAAAAATAGAAAAATGATACAAAATGTTTCGTTTCATTTCGATAATAAATAACTGAGAAAAATAGAAAAATAATACAAAATGTTTCGTTTCATTTCGATAAGAAATAACTGAGAAAAATAGAAAAATAATACAAAATGTTTCGTTTCATTTCGATAATAAATAACTTAGAAAAATAGAAAAATAATACAAAATGTTTCGTTTCATTTCGATAATAAATAACTGAGAAAAATAGAAAAATAATACAAAATGTTTCGTTTCATTTCGATAATAAATAACTGAGAAAAATAGAAAAATAATACAAAATGTTTCGTTTCATTTCGATAATAAATAACTTAGAAAAATAGAAAAATGATACAAAATGTTTCGTTTCATTTCGATAATAAATAACTGAGAAAAATAGAAAAATAATACAAAATGTTTCTTTCATTTCGATAATAAATAACTGAGAAAAATAGAAAAATAATACAAAATGTTTCGTTTCATTTCGATAATAAATAACTGAGAAAAATAGAAAAATAATACAAAATGTTTCGTTTCATTTCGATAATAAATAACTTAGAAAAATAGAAAAATAATACAAAATGTTTCGTTTCATTTCGATAATAAATAACTGAGAAAAATAGAAAAATAATACAAAATGTTTCGTTTCATTTCGATAATAAATAACTGAGAAAAATAGAAAAATAATACAAAATGTTTCGTTTCATTTCGATAATAAATAACTGAGAAAAATAAAAAAATAATACAAAATGTTTCGTTTCATTTCGATAATAAATAACTGAGAAAAATAGAAAAATGATACAAAATGTTTCGTTTCATTTCGATAATAAATAACTGAGAAAAATAGAAAAATAATACAAAATGTTTCGTTTAATTTCGATAATAAATAACTGAAAAAATAGAAAAATGATACAAAATGTTTCGTTTCATTTCGATAATAAATAACTGAGAAAAATAGAAAAATGATACAAAATGTTTCGTTTCATTTCGATAATAAATAACTTAGAAAAATATAAAAATAATACAAAATCTTTCGTTTCATTTCGATAATAAATAACTGAGAAAAATAGAAAAATGATACAAAATGTTTCGTTTCATTTCGATAATAAATAACTGAGAAAAATAGAAAAATAATACAAAATGTTTCGTTTCATTTCGATAATAAATAACTGAGAAAAATAGAAAAATAATACAAAATGTTTCGTTTCATTTCGATAATAAATAACTGAGAAAAATAGAAAAATAATACAAAATGTTTCGTTTCATTTCGATAATAAATAACTGAGAAAAATAGAAAAATAATACAAAATGTTTCGTTTCATTTCGATAATAAATAACTGAGAAAAATAGAAAAATAATACAAAATGTTTCGTTTCATTTCGATAATAAATAACTGAGAAAAATAGAAAAATAATACAAAATGTTTCGTTTCATTTCGACAATAAATAACTGAGAAAAATAGAAAAATAATACAAAATGTTTCATTTTATTTCGATAATAAATAACTGAGAAAAATAGAAAAATAATACAAAATGTTTCGTTTCATTTCGATAATAAATAACTGAGAAAAATAGAAAAATAATACAAAAGATTTCGTTTCATTTCGATAATAAATAACTGAGAAAAATAGAAAAATAATACAAAATGTTTCGTTTAATTTCGATAATAAATAACTGAGAAAAATAGAAAAATAATACAAAATGTTTCGTTTCATTTCGATAATAAATAACTGAGAAAAATAGAAAAATGATACAAAATGTTTCGTTTAATTTCGATAATAAATAACTTAGAAAAATAGAAAAATGATACAAAATGTTTCGTTTCATTTCGATAATAAATAACTGAGAAAAATAGAAAAATGATACAAAATGTTTCGTTTAATTTCGATTTTAAGTAACTGAGAAAAATAGAAAAATAATACAAAATGTTTCGTTTCATTTCGATAATAAATAACTGAGAAAAATAGAAAAATAATACAAAATGTTTCATTTCATTTCGATAATAAATAACTGAGAAAAATAGAAAAATAATACAAAATGTTTCGTTTCATTTCGATAATAAATAACTGAGAAAAATAGAAAAATAATACAAAATGTTTCGTTTCATTTCGATAATAAATAACTGAGAAAAATAGAAAAATAATACAAAATGTTTCGTTTCATTTCGATAATAAATAACTGAGAAAAATAGAAAAATAATACAAAATGTTTCGTTTCATTTCGATAATAAATAACTGAGAAAAATAGAAAAATAATACAAAATGTTTCGTGTCATTTCGATAATAAATAACTGAGAAAAATAGAAAAATAATACAAAATGTTTCGTTTCATTTCGATAATAAATAACTGAGAAAAATAGAAAAATGATACAAAATGTTTCGTTTCATTTCGATAATAAATAACTTAGAAAAATAGACAAATTATACAAAATGTTTCGTTTCATTTCCATAATCAATAACTGAGAAAAATAGAAAAATAATACAAAATGTTTCGTTTCATTTCGATAATAAGTAACTGAGAAAAATAGACAAATGATACAAAATGTTTCGTTTCATTTCGATAATAAATAACTGTAAAAAATAGAAAAATAATACAAAATGTTTCGTTTCATTTCGATAATAAATAACTGAGAAAAATAGAAAAATAATACAAAATGTTTCGTTTCATTTCGATAATAAATACCTGAGAAAAATAAAAAAATAATACAAAATGTTTCGTTTCATTTCGATAATAAATAACTGAGAAAAATAGAAAAATGATACAAAATGTTTCGTTTCATTTCGATAATAAATAACTGAGAAAAATAGAAAAATTATACAAAATGTGACGTTTCATTTCGATAATAAATAACTGAAAAAATAGAAAAATAATACAAAATGTTTCGTTTCATTTCGATAATAAATAACTGAGAAAAATAGAAAAATAATACAAAATGTTTCGTTTCATTTCGATAATAAATAACCTAGAACAATAGAAAAATGATACAAAATATTTCGTTTCATTTCGATAATAAATAACTGAGAAAAATAGAAAAATAATAAAAATGTTTCGTTTCATTTCGATAATAAATGACTGAGAAAAATAGAAAAATGATACAAAATGTTTCGTTTCATTTCGATAATAAATAACTGAGAAAAATAGAAAAAAGATACAAAATGTTTCGTTTCATTTCGATTATCAGTAACTGAGAAAAATAGAAAAATAATACAAAATGTTTCGTTTCATTTCGATAATAAATAACTGAGAAAAATAGAAAACTAATACAAAATGTTTCATTTCATTTCGATAATAAATAACTGAGAAAAATAGAAAAATAATACAAAATGTTTCGTTTCATTTCGATAATAAATAACTGAGAAAAATAGAAAAATGATACAAAATGTTTCGTTTCATTTCGATTATTAGTAACTGAGAAAAATAGAAAAATAATACAAAATGTTTCGTTTCATTTCGATAATAAATAACTGAGAAAAATAGAAAAATGATACAAAATGTTTCGTTTCATTTCGATTATAAGTAACTGAGAAAAATAGAAAAATAATACAAAATGTTTCGTTTCATTTCGATAATAAATAACTGAGAAAAATAGAAAAATAATACAAAATGTTTCATTTTATTTCGATAATAAATAACTGAGAAAAATAGAAAAATAATACAAAATGTTTCGTTTCATTTCGATAATAAATAACTGAGAAAAATAGAAAAATGATACAAAATGTTTCGTTTCATTTCGATTATAAGTAACTGAGAAAACTAGAAAAATAATACAAAATGTTTCGTTTCATTTCGATAATAAATAACTGAGAAAAATAGAAAAATAATACAAAATGTTTCGTTTCATTTCGATAATAAATAACTGAGAAAAATAGAAAAATGATACAAAATGTTTCGTTTCATTTCGATAATAAATAACTGGGAAAAATAGAAAAATAATACAAAATGTTGCGTTTAATTTCGATAATAAATAACTGAGAAAAATAGAAAAATAATACAAAATGTTTCGTTTCATTTCGACAATAAATAACTGAGAAAAATAGAAAAATGATACAAAATGTTTCGTTTCATTTCGATAATAAATAACTGAGCAAAATAGAAAAATAATACAAAATGTTTCGTTTCATTTCGATTATAAGTAACTGAGAAAAATAGAAAAATAATACAAAATGTTTCGTTTCATTTCGATAATAAATAACTGAGAAAAATAGAAAATTAATACAAAATGTTTCGTTTGATTTCGATAATAAACAACTGAGAAAAATAGAAAAATAATACAAAATGTTTCGTTTCATTTCGATAATAAATAACTGAGAAAAATAGAAAAATGATACAAAATGTTTCGTTTTATTTCGATAATAAATAACTGAGAAAAATAGAAAAATAATACAAAATGTTTCGTTTCATTTCGATAATAAATAACTGAGAAAAATAGAAAAATAATACAAAATGTTTCGTTTCATTTCCATAATCAATAACTGAGAAAAATAGAAAAATAATACAAAATGTTTCGTTTCATTTCGATAATAAATAACTGAGAAAAATAGAAAAATGATACAAAATGTTTCGTTTCATTTCGATAATAAATAACTGAGAAAAATAGAAAAATAATACAAAATGTTTCGTTTCATTTCGATAATAAATAACTGAGAAAAATAGAAAAATAATACAAAATGTTTCGTTTCATTTCGATAATAAATAACTGAGAAAAATAGAAAAATAATACAAAATGTTTCGTTTCATTTCGATAATAAATAACTTAGAAAAATAGAAAAATAATACAAAATGTTTCGTTTCATTTCGATAATAAATAACTGAGAAAAATAGAAAAATGATACAAAATGTTTCGTTTCATTTCGATAATAAATAACTGAGAAAAATAGAAAAATAATACAAAATGTTTCGTTTCATTTCGATAATAAATAACTGAGAAAAATAGAAAAATAATACAAAATGTTTCGTTTCATTTCGATAATAAATAACTTAGAAAAATAGAAAAATAATACAAAATGTTTCGTTTCATTTCGATAATAAATAACTGAGAAAAATAGAAAAATAATACAAAATGTTTCGTTTCATTTCGATAATAAATAACTGAGAAAAATAGAAAAATAATACAAAATGTTTCGTTTCATTTCGATAATAAATAACTTAGAAAAATAGAAAAATGATACAAAATGTTTCGTTTCATTTCGATAATAAATAACTGAGAAAAATAGAAAAATAATACAAAATGTTTCGTTTCATTTCGATAATAAATAACTGAGAAAAATAGAAAAATAATACAAAATGTTTCGTTTCATTTCGATAATAAATAACTGAGAAAAATAGAAAAATAATACAAAATGTTTCGTTTCATTTCGATAATAAATAACTTAGAAAAATAGAAAAATAATACAAAATGTTTCGTTTCATTTCGATAATAAATAACTGAGAAAAATAGAAAAATAATACAAAATGTTTCGTTTCATTTCGATAATAAATAACTGAGAAAAATAGAAAAATAATACAAAATGTTTCGTTTCATTTCGATAATAAATAACTGAGAAAAATAAAAAAATAATACAAAATGTTTCGTTTCATTTCGATAATAAATAACTGAGAAAAATAGAAAAATGATACAAAATGTTTCGTTTCATTTCGATAATAAATAACTGAGAAAAATAGAAAAATAATACAAAATGTTTCGTTTCATTTCGATAATAAATAACTGAAAAAATAGAAAAATGATACAAAATGTTTCGTTTCATTTCGATAATAAATAACTGAGAAAAATAGAAAAATGATACAAAATGTTTCGTTTCATTTTGATAATAAATAACTGAGAAAAATAGAAAAATAATACAAAATGTTTCGTTTCATTTCGATAATAAATAACTTAGAAAAATAGAAAAATAATACAAAATGTTTCGTTTCATTTCGATAATAAATAACTGAGAAAAATAGAAAAATAATACAAAATGTTTCGTTTCATTTCGATAATAAATAACTGAGAAAAATAGAAAAATAATACAAAATGTTTCGTTTCATTTCGATAATAAATAACTTAGAAAAATAGAAAAATGATACAAAATGTTTCGTTTCATTTCGATAATAAATAACTGAGAAAAATAGAAAAATAATACAAAATGTTTCGTTTCATTTCGATAATAAATAACTGAGAAAAATAGAAAAATAATACAAAATGTTTCGTTTCATTTCGATAATAAATAACTGAGAAAAATAGAAAAATAATACAAAATGTTTCGTTTCATTTCGATAATAAATAACTGAGAAAAATAGAAAAATAATACAAAATGTTTCGTTTCATTTCGATAATAAATAACTGAGAAAAATAGAAAAATAATACAAAATGTTTCGTTTCATTTCGATAATAAATAACTGAGAAAAATAGAAAAATGATACAAAATGTTTCGTTTCATTTCGATAATAAATAACTGAGAAAAATAAAAAAATAATACAAAATGTTTCGTTTCATTTCGATAATAAATAACTGAGAAAAATAGAAAAATGATACAAAATGTTTCGTTTCATTTCGATAATAAATAACTGAGAAAAATAGAAAAATAATACAAAATCTTTCGTTTCATTTCGATAATAAATAACTGACAAAATAGAAAAATGATACAAAATGTTTCGTTTCATTTCGATAATAAATAACTGAGAAAAATAGAAAAATGATACAAAATGTTTCGTTTCATTTCGATAATAAATAACTGAGAAAAATAGAAAAATAATACAAAATGTTTCGTTTCATTTCGATAATAAATAACTGAGAAAAATAGAAAAATAATACAAAATGTTTCGTTTCATTTCCATAATCAATAACTGAGAAAAATAGAAAAATAATACAAAATGTTTCGTTTCATTTCGATAATAAATAACTGAGAAAAATAGAAAAATGATACAAAATGTTTCGTTTCATTTCGATAATAAATAACTGAGAAAAATAGAAAAATAATACAAAATGTTTCGTTTCATTTCGATAATAAATAACTGAGAAAAATAGAAAAATAATACAAAATGTTTCGTTTCATTTCGATAATAAATAACTGAGAAAAATAGAAAAATAATACAAAATGTTTCGTTTCATTTCGATAATAAATAACTTAGAAAAATAGAAAAATAATACAAAATGTTTCGTTTCATTTCGATAATAAATAACTGAGAAAAATAGAAAAATAATACAAAATGTTTCGTTTCATTTCGATAATAAATAACTGAGAAAAATAGAAAAATAATACAAAATGTTTCGTTTCATTTCGATAATAAATAACTGAGAAAAATAGAAAAATGATACAAAATGTTTCGTTTCATTTCGATAATAAATAACTTAGAAAAATAGAAAAATAATACAAAATGTTTCGTTTCATTTCCATAATCAATAACTGAGAAAAATAGAAAAATAATACAAAATGTTTCGTTTCATTTCGATAATAAATAACTGAGAAAAATAGAAAAATAATACAAAATGTTTCGTTTCATTTCGATAATAAATAACTGAGAAAAATAGAAAAATAATACAAAATGTTTCGTTTCATTTCGATAATAAATAACTGAGAAAAATAGAAAAATAATACAAAATGTTTCGTTTCATTTCGATAATAAATAACTGAGAAAAATAGAAAAATAATACAAAATGTTTCGTTTCATTTCGATAATAAATAACTTAGAAAAATAGAAAAATAATACAAAATGTTTCGTTTCATTTCGATAATAAATAACTGAGAAAAATAGAAAAATGATACAAAATGTTTCGTTTCATTTCGATAATAAATAACTGAGAAAAATAGAAAAATAATACAAAATGTTTCGTTTCATTTCGATAATAAATAACTGAGAAAAATAGAAAAATAATACAAAATGTTTCGTTTCATTTCGATAATAAATAACTTAGAAAAATAGAAAAATAATACAAAATGTTTCGTTTCATTTCGATAATAAATAACTGAGAAAAATATAAAAATAATACAAAATGTTTCGTTTCATTTCGATAATAAATAACTGAGAAAAATAGAAAAATAATACAAAATGTTTCGTTTCATTTCGATAATAAATAACTTAGAAAAATAGAAAAATGATACAAAATGTTTCGTTTCATTTCGATAATAAATAACTGAGAAAAATAGAAAAATAATACAAAATGTTTCGTTTCATTTCGATAATAAATAACTGAGAAAAATAGAAAAATAATACAAAATGTTTCGTTTCATTTCGATAATAAATAACTGAGAAAAATAGAAAAATAATACAAAATGTTTCGTTTCATTTCGATAATAAATAACTTAGAAAAATAGAAAAATAATACAAAATGTTTCGTTTCATTTCGATAATAAATAACTGAGAAAAATAGAAAAATAATACAAAATGTTTCGTTTCATTTCGATAATAAATAACTGAGAAAAATAGAAAAATAATACAAAATGTTTCGTTTCATTTCGATAATAAATAACTGAGAAAAATAAAAAAATAATACAAAATGTTTCGTTTCATTTCGATAATAAATAACTGAGAAAAATAGAAAAATGATACAAAATGTTTCGTTTCATTTCGATAATAAATAACTGAGAAAAATAGAAAAATAATACAAAATGTTTCGTTTCATTTCGATAATAAATAACTGAAAAAATAGAAAAATGATACAAAATGTTTCGTTTCATTTCGATAATAAATAACTTAGAAAAATAGAAAAATGATACAAAATGTTTCGTTTCATTTCGATAATAAATAACTGAGAAAAATAGAAAAATAATACAAAATGTTTCGTTTCATTTCGATAATAAATAACTTAGAAAAATAGAAAAATAATACAAAATGTTTCGTTTCATTTCGATAATAAATAACTGAGAAAAATAGAAAAATAATACAAAATGTTTCGTTTCATTTCGATAATAAATAACTGAGAAAAATAGAAAAATAATACAAAATGTTTCGTTTCATTTCGATAATAAATAACTTAGAAAAATAGAAAAATGATACAAAATGTTTCGTTTCATTTCGATAATAAATAACTGAGAAAAATAGAAAAATAATACAAAATGTTTCGTTTCATTTCGATAATAAATAACTGAGAAAAATAGAAAAATAATACAAAATGTTTCGTTTCATTTCGATAATAAATAACTGAGAAAAATAGAAAAATAATACAAAATGTTTCGTTTCATTTCGATAATAAATAACTGAGAAAAATAGAAAAATAATACAAAATGTTTCGTTTCATTTCGATAATAAATAACTGAGAAAAATAGAAAAATAATACAAAATGTTTCGTTTCATTTCGATAATAAATAACTGAGAAAAATAGAAAAATGATACAAAATGTTTCGTTTCATTTCGATAATAAATAACTGAGAAAAATAAAAAAATAATACAAAATGTTTCGTTTCATTTCGATAATAAATAACTGAGAAAAATAGAAAAATGATACAAAATGTTTCGTTTCATTTCGATAATAAATAACTGAGAAAAATAGAAAAATAATACAAAATCTTTCGTTTCATTTCGATAATAAATAACTGACAAAATAGAAAAATGATACAAAATGTTTCGTTTCATTTCGATAATAAATAACTGAGAAAAATAGAAAAATGATACAAAATGTTTCGTTTCATTTCGATAATAAATAACTGAGAAAAATAGAAAAATAATACAAAATGTTTCGTTTCATTTCGATAATAAATAACTGAGAAAAATAGAAAAATAATACAAAATGTTTCGTTTCATTTCCATAATCAATAACTGAGAAAAATAGAAAAATAATACAAAATGTTTCGTTTCATTTCGATAATAAATAACTGAGAAAAATAGAAAAATGATACAAAATGTTTCGTTTCATTTCGATAATAAATAACTGAGAAAAATAGAAAAATAATACAAAATGTTTCGTTTCATTTCGATAATAAATAACTGAGAAAAATAGAAAAATAATACAAAATGTTTCGTTTCATTTCGATAATAAATAACTGAGAAAAATAGAAAAAAAATACAAAATGTTTCGTTTCATTTCGATAATAAATAACTTAGAAAAATAGAAAAATAATACAAAATGTTTCGTTTCATTTCGATAATAAATAACTGAGAAAAATAGAAAAATAATACAAAATGTTTCGTTTCATTTCGATAATAAATAACTGAGAAAAATAGAAAAATAATACAAAATGTTTCGTTTCATTTCGATAATAAATAACTGAGAAAAATAGAAAAATAAAACAAAATGTTTCGTTTCATTTCGATAATAAATAACTTAGAAAAATAGAAAAATAATACAAAATGTTTCGTTTCATTTCGATAATAAATAACTGAGAAAAATAGAAAAATAATACAAAATGTTTCGTTTCATTTCGATAATAAATAACTGAGAAAAATAGAAAAATAATACAAAATGTTTCGTTTCATTTCGATAATAAATAACTTAGAAAAATAGAAAAATGATACAAAATGTTTCGTTTCATTTCGATAATAAATAACTGAGAAAAATAGAAAAATAATACAAAATGTTTCGTTTCATTTCGATAATAAATAACTGAGAAAAATAGAAAAATAATACAAAATGTTTCGTTTCATTTCGATAATAAATAACTGAGAAAAATAGAAAAATAATACAAAATGTTTCGTTTCATTTCGATAATAAATAACTTAGAAAAATAGAAAAATAATACAAAATGTTTCGTTTCATTTCGATAATAAATAACTGAGAAAAATAGAAAAATAATACAAAATGTTTCGTTTCATTTCGATAATAAATAACTGAGAAAAATAGAAAAATAATACAAAATGTTTCGTTTCATTTCGATAATAAATAACTGAGAAAAATAAAAAAATAATACAAAATGTTTCGTTTCATTTCGATAATAAATAACTGAGAAAAATAGAAAAATGATACAAAATGTTTCGTTTCATTTCGATAATAAATAACTGAGAAAAATAGAAAAATAATACAAAATCTTTCGTTTCATTTCGATAATAAATAACTGAAAAAATAGAAAAATGATACAAAATGTTTCGTTTCATTTCGATAATAAATAACTGAGAAAAATAGAAAAATGATACAAAATGTTTCGTTTCATTTCGATAATAAATAACCTAGAACAATAGAAAAATGATACAAAATGTTTCGTTTCATTTCGATAATAAATAACTGAGAAAAATAGAAAAATAATACAAAATGTTTTGTTTCATTTCGATAATAAATGACTGAGAAAAATAGAAAAATAATACAAAATGTTTCGTTTCATTTCGATAATAAATAACTGAGAAAAATAGAAAAATGATACAAAATGTTTCGTTTCATTTCGATTATAAGTAACTGAGAAAAATAGAAAAATAATACAAAATGTTTCGTTTCATTTCGATAATAAATAACTGAGAAAAATAGAAAAATAATACAAAATGTTTCATTTCATTTCGATAATAAATAATTGAGAAAAATAGAAAAATAATACAAAATGTTTCGTTTCATTTCGATAATAAATAACTGAGAAAAATAGAAAAATGATACAAAATGTTTCGTTTCATTTTATTATAAGTAACTGAGAAAAATAGAAAAATAATACAAAATGTTTCGTTTCATTTCGATAATAAATAACTGAGAAAAATAGAAAAATAATACAAAATGTTTCGTTTCATTTCGATAATAAATAACTGAGAAAAATAGAAAAATGATACAAAATGTTTCGTTTCATTTCGATTATAAGTAACTGAGAAAAATAGAAAAATAATACAAAATGTTTCGTTTCATTTCGATAATAAATAACTGAGAAAAATAGAAAAATAATACAAAATGTTTCATTTCATTTCGATAATAAATAACTGAGAAAAATAGAAAAATAATACAAAATGTTTCGTTTCATTTCGATAATAAATAACTGAGAAAAATAGAAAAATGATACAAAATGTTTCGTTTCATTTCGATTATAAGTAACTGAGAAAAATAGAAAAATAATACAAAATGTTTCGTTTCATTTCGATAATAAATAACTGAGAAAAATAGAAAAATAATACAAAATGTTTCGTTTCATTTCGATAATAAATAACTGAGAAAAATAGAAAAATAATACAAAATATTTTGTTTCATTTCGATAATAAATAACTGGGAAAAATAGAAAAATAATACAAAATGTTGCGTTTCATTTCGATAATAAATAACTGAGAAAAATAGAAAAATAATACAAAATGTTTCGTTTCATTTCGATAATAAATAACTGAGAAAAATAGAACAATGATACAAAATGTTTCGTTTCATTTCGATAATAAATAACTGAGCAAAATAGAAAAATGATACAAAATGTTTCGTTTCATTTCGATTATAAGTAACTGAGAAAAATAGAAAAATAATACAAAATGTTTCGTTTCATTTCGATAATAAATAACTGAGAAAAATAGAAAATTAATACAAAATGTTTCGTTTCATTTCGATAATAAATAACTGAGAAAAATAGAAAAATAATACAAAATGTTTCGTTTCATTTCGATAATAAATAACTGAGAAAAATAGAAACATAATACAAAATGTTTCGTTTCATTTCGATAATAAATAACTGAGAAAAATAGAAAAATAATACAAAATGTTTCGTTTCATTTCGATAATAAATAACTGAGAAAAATAGAAAAATAATACAAAATGTTTCGTTTCATTTCCATAATCAATAACTGAGAAAAAAAGAAAAATAATACAAAATGTTTCGTTTCATTTCGATAATAAATAACTGAGAAAAATAGAAAAATGATACAAAATGTTTCGTTTCATTTCGATAATAAATAACTGAGAAAAATAGAAAAATAATACAAAATGTTTCGTTTCATTTCGATAATAAATAACTGAGAAAAATAGAAAAATAATACAAAATGTTTCGTTTCATTTCGATAATAAATAACTGAGAAAAATAGAAAAATAATACAAAATGTTTCGTTTCATTTCGATAATAAATAACTGAGAAAAATAGAAAAATAATACAAAATGTTTCGTTTCATTTCGATAATAAATAACTGAGAAAAATAGAAAAATAATACAAAATGTTTCGTTTCATTTCGATAATAAATAACTGAGAAAAATAGAAAAATAATACAAAATGTTTCGTTTCATTTCGATAATAAATAACTGAGAAAAATAGAAAAATAATACAAAATGTTTCGTTTCATTTCGATAATAAATAACTGAGAAAAATAGAAAAATAATACAAAATGTTTCGTTTCATTTCGATAATAAATATCTGAGAAAAATAGAAAAATAATACAAAATGTTTCGTTTCATTTCGATAATCAATAACTGAGAAAAATAGAAAAATAATACAAAATGTTTCGTTTCATTTCGAAAATAAATAACTGAGAAAAATAGAAAAATAATACAAAATGTTTCGTTTCATTTCGATAATAAATAACTGAGAAAAATAGAAAAATAATACAAAATGTTTCGTTTCATTTCGATAATAAATAACTGAGAAAAATAGAAAAATAATACAAAATGTTTCGTTTCATTTCGATAATAAATAACTGAGAAAAATAGAAAAATGATACAAAATGTTTCGTTTCATTTCGATAATAAATAACTGGGAAAAATAGAAAAATAATACAAAATGTTTCGTTTCATTTCGATAATAAATAACTGAGAAAAATAGAAAAATAATACAAAATGTTTCGTTTCATTTCGATAATAAATAACTGAGAAAAATAGAAAAATGATACAAAATGTTTCGTTTCATTTCGATAATAAATAACTGAGAAAAATAGAAAAATGATACAAAATGTTTCGTTTCATTTCGATAATAAATAACTGAGAAAAATAGAAAAATGATACAAAATGTTTCGTTTCATTTCGATTATAAGTAACTGAGAAAAATAGAAAAATAATACAAAATGTTTCGTTTCATTTCGATAATAAATAACTGAGAAAAATAGAAAAATAATACAAAATGTTTCGTTTCATTTCGATAATAAATAACTGAGAAAAATAGAAAAATGATACAAAATGTTTCGTTTCATTTCGATTATAAGTAACTGAGAAAAATAGAAAAATAATACAAAATGTTTCGTTTCATTTCGATAATAAATAACTGAGAAAAATAGAAAAATAATACAAAATGTTTCGTTTCATTTCGATAATAAATAACTGAGAAAAATAGAAAAATAATACAAAATGTTTCGTTTCATTTCGATAATAAATATCTGAGAAAACTAGAAAAATAATACAAAATGTTTCGTTTCATTTCGATAATAAATAACTGAGAAAAATAGAAAAATAATACAAAATGTTTCGTTTCATTTCGATAATAAATAACTGAGAAAAATAGAAAAATAATACAAAATGTTTCGTTTCATTTCGATAATAAATATCTGAGAAAACTAGAAAAATAATACAAAATGTTTCGTTTCATTTCGATAATAAATAACTGAGAAAACTATAAAAATGATTCAAAATGTTTCGTTTCATTTCGATAATAAATAACTGAGAAAAATAGAAAAATAATACAAAATGTTTCGTTTCATTTCGATAATAAATAACTGAGAAAACTAGAAAAATGATTCAAAATGTTTCGTTTCATTTCGATAATAAATAACTGAGAAAAATAGAAAAATAATACAAAATGTTTCGTTTCATTTCGATAATAAATAACTGAGAAAAATAGAAAAATAATACAAAATGTTTCGTTTAATTTCGATAATAAATATCTGAGAAAACTAGAAAAATAATACAAAATGTTTCGTTTCATTTCGATAATAAATAACTGAGAAAAATAGAAAAATAATACAAAATGTTTCGTTTCATTTCGATAATAAATATCTGAGAAAACTAGAAAAATAATACAAAATGTTTCGTTTCATTTCGATAATAAATAACTGAGAAAAATAGAAAAATAATACAAAATGTTTCGTTTCATTTCGATAATAAATAACTGAGAAAAATAGAAAAATAATACAAAATGTTTCGTTTCATTTCGATAATAAATAACTGAGAAAAATAGAAAAATGATTCAAAATGTTTCGTTTCATTTCGATAATAAATAACTGAGAAAAATAGAAAAATAATACAAAATGTTTCGTTTCATTTCGATAATAAATAACTGAGAAAAATAGAAAAATAATACAAAATGTTTCGTTTCATTTCGATAATAAATATCTGAGAAAACTAGAAAAATAATACAAAATGTTTCGTTTCATTTCGATAATAAATAACTGAGAAAAATAGAAAAATAATACAAAATGTTTCGTTTCATTTCGATAATAAATAACTGAGAAAAATAGAAAAATAATACAAAATGTTTCGTTTCATTTCGATAATAAATAACTGAGAAAAATAGAAAAATAATACAAAATGTTTCGTTTCATTTCGATAATAAATAACTGAGAAAACTAGAAAAATGATTCAAAATGTTTCGTTTCATTTCGATAATAAATAACTGAGAAAAATAGAAAAATAATACAAAATGTTTCGTTTCATTTCGATAATAAATAACTGAGAAAACTAGAAAAATAATACAAAATGTTTCGTTTCATTTCGATAATAAATATCTGAGAAAACTAGAAAAATAATACAAAATGTTTCGTTTCATTTCGATAATAAATAACTGAGAAAAATAGAAAAATAATACAAAATGTTTCGTTTCATTTCGATAATAAATATCTGAGAAAACTAGAAAAATAATACAAAATGTTTCGTTTCATTTCGATAATAAATAACTGAGAAAAATAGAAAAATAATACAAAATGTTTCGTTTCATTTCGATAATAAATAACTGAGAAAAATAGAAAAATAATACAAAATGTTTCGTTTCATTTCGATAATAAATAACTGAGAAAAATAGAAAAATAATACAAAATGTTTCGTTTCATTTCGATAATAAATAACTGAGAAAAATAGAAAAATGATTCAAAATGTTTCGTTTCATTTCGATAATAAATAACTGAGAAAAATAGAAAAATAATACAAAATGTTTCGTTTCATTTCGATAATAAATAACTGAGAAAAATAGAAAAATAATACAAAATGTTTCGTTTCATTTCGATAATAAATATCTGAGAAAACTAGAAAAATAATACAAAATGTTTCGTTTCATTTCGATAATAAATAACTGAGAAAACTAGAAAAATAATACAAAATGTTTCGTTTCATTTCGATAATAAATAACTGAGAAAACTATAAAAATAATACAAAATGTTTCGTTTCATTTCGATAATAAATAACTGAGAAAAATAGAAAAATAATACAAAATGTTTCGTTTCATTTCGATAATAAATAACTGAGAAAACTAGAAAAATGATTCAAAATGTTTCGTTTCATTTCGATAATAAATAACTGAGAAAAATAGAAAAATAATACAAAATGTTTCGTTTCATTTCGATAATAAATAACTGAGAAAAATAGAAAAATAATACAAAATGTTTCGTTTCATTTCGATAATAAATATCTGAGAAAACTAGAAAAATAATACAAAATGTTTCGTTTCATTTCGATAATAAATAACTGAGAAAAATAGAAAAATAATACAAAATGTTTCGTTTCATTTCGATAATAAATATCTGAGAAAACTAGAAAAATAATACAAAATGTTTCGTTTCATTTCGATAATAAATAACTGAGAAAAATAGAAAAATAATACAAAATGTTTCGTTTCATTTCGATAATAAATAACTGAGAAAAATAGAAAAATAATACGAAATGTTTCGTTTCATTTCGATAATAAATAACTGAGAAAAATAGAAAAATAATACAAAATGTTTCGTTTCATTTCGATAATAAATAACTGAGAAAAATAGAAAAATAATACAAAATGTTTCGTTTCATTTCGATAATAAATATCTGAGAAAACTAGAAAAATAATACAAAATGTTTCGTTTCATTTCGATAATAAATAACTGAGAAAAATAGAAAAATAATACAAAATGTTTCGTTTCATTTCGATAATAAATATCTGAGAAAACTAGAAAAATAATACAAAATGTTTCGTTTCATTTCGATAATAAATAACTGAGAAAAATAGAAAAATAATACAAAATGTTTCGTTTCATTTCGATAATAAATAACTGAGAAAAATAGAAAAATAATACAAAATGTTTCGTTTCATTTCGATAATAAATAACTGAGAAAAATAGAAAAATAATACAAAATGTTTCGTTTCATTTCGATAATAAATAACTGAGAAAAATAGAAAAATAATACAAAATGTTTCGTTTCATTTCGATAATAAATATCTGAGAAAACTAGAAAAATAATACAAAATGTTTCGTTTCATTTCGATAATAAATAACTGAGAAAAATAGAAAAATAATACAAAATGTTTCGTTTCATTTCGATAATAAATAACTGAGAAAAATAGAAAAATAATACAAAATGTTTCGTTTCATTTCGATAATAAATATCTGAGAAAACTAGAAAAATAATACAAAATGTTTCGTTTCATTTCGATAATAAATAACTGAGAAAAATAGAAAAATAATACAAAATGTTTCGTTTCATTTCGATAATAAATAACTGAGAAAAATAGAAAAATAATACAAAATGTTTCGTTTCATTTCGATAATAAATATCTGAGAAAACTAGAAAAATAATACAAAATGTTTCGTTTCATTTCGATAATAAATAACTGAGAAAAATAGAAAAATAATACAAAATGTTTCGTTTCATTTCGATAATAAATAACTGAGAAAAATAGAAAAATAATACAAAATGTTTCGTTTCATTTCGATAATAAATATCTGAGAAAACTAGAAAAATAATACAAAATGTTTCGTTTCATTTCGATAATCAATAACTGAGAAAAATAGAAAAATAATACAAAATGTTTCGTTTCATTTCGATAATAAATATCTGAGAAAAATAGAAAAATAATACAAAATGTTTCGTTTCATTTCGATAATCAATATCTGAGAAAACTAGAAAAATAATACAAAATGTTTCGTTTCATTTCGATAATAAATAACTGAGAAAAATAGAAAAATAATACAAAATGTTTCGTTTCATTTCGATAATAAATATCTGAGAAAACTAGAAAAATAATACAAAATGTTTCGTTTCATTTCGATAATCAATATCTGAGAAAAATAGAAAAATAATACAAAATGTTTCGTTTCATTTCGATAATAAATAACTGAGAAAAATAGAAAAATAATACAAAATGTTTCGTTTCATTTCGATAATCAATATCTGAGAAAACTAGAAAAATAATACAAAATGTTTCGTTTCATTTCGATAATCAATATCTGAGAAAAATAGAAAAATAATACAAAATGTTTCGTTCATTTCGATAATAAATAACTGAGAAAAATAGAAAAATGATACAAAATGTTTCGTTTCATTTCGATAATCAATAACTGAGAAAAATAGAAAATTAATACAAAATGTTTCGTTTCATTTCGATAATAAATATCTGAGAAAACTAGAAAAATAATACAAAATGTTTCGTTTCATTTCGATAATAAATATCTGAGAAAACTAGAAAAATAATACAAAATGTTTCGTTTCATTTCGATAATAAATAACTGAGAAAAATAGAAAAATAATACAAAATGTTTCGTTTCATTTCGATAATAAATAACTGAGAAAAATAGAAAAATAATACAAAATGTTTCGTTTCATTTCGATAATAAATATCTGAGAAAACTAGAAAAATAATACAAAATGTTTCGTTTCATTTCGATAATAAATAACTGAGAAAAATAGAAAAATGATACAAAATGTTTCGTTTCATTTCGATAATAAATAACTGAGAAAAATAGAAAAATAATACAAAATGTTTCGTTTCATTTCGATAATAAATAACTGAGAAAAATAGAAAAATAATACAAAATGTTTCGTTTCATTTCGATAATAAATAACTGAGAAAAATAGAAAAATAATACAAAATGTTTCGTTTCATTTCGATAATAAATATCTGAGAAAACTAGAAAAATAATACAAAATGTTTCGTTTCATTTCGATAATAAATAACTGAGAAAAATAGAAAAATAATACAAAATGTTTCGTTTCATTTCGATAATAAATATCTGAGAAAACTAGAAAAATAATACAAAATGTTTCGTTTCATTTCGATAATAAATAACTGAGAAAAATAGAAAAATAATACAAAATGTTTCGTTTCATTTCGATAATAAATAACTGAGAAAAATAGAAAAATAATACAAAATGTTTCGTTTCATTTCGATAATAAATAACTGAGAAAAATAGAAAAATAATACAAAATGTTTCGTTTCATTTCGATAATAAATAACTGAGAAAAATAGAAAAATAATACAAAATGTTTCGTTTCATTTCGATAATAAATATCTGAGAAAACTAGAAAAATAATACAAAATGTTTCGTTTCATTTCGATAATAAATAACTGAGAAAAATAGAAAAATAATACAAAATGTTTCGTTTCATTTCGATAATAAATAACTGAGAAAAATAGAAAAATAATACAAAATGTTTCGTTTCATTTCGATAATAAATATCTGAGAAAACTAGAAAAATAATACAAAATGTTTCGTTTCATTTCGATAATAAATAACTGAGAAAAATAGAAAAATAATACAAAATGTTTCGTTTCATTTCGATAATAAATAACTGAGAAAAATAGAAAAATAATACAAAATGTTTCGTTTCATTTCGATAATAAATATCTGAGAAAACTAGAAAAATAATACAAAATGTTTCGTTTCATTTCGATAATAAATAACTGAGAAAAATAGAAAAATAATACAAAATGTTTCGTTTCATTTCGATAATAAATAACTGAGAAAAATAGAAAAATAATACAAAATGTTTCGTTTCATTTCGATAATAAATATCTGAGAAAACTAGAAAAATAATACAAAATGTTTCGTTTCATTTCGATAATCAATAACTGAGAAAAATAGAAAAATAATACAAAATGTTTCGTTTCATTTCGATAATAAATATCTGAGAAAAATAGAAAAATAATACAAAATGTTTCGTTTCATTTCGATAATCAATATCTGAGAAAACTAGAAAAATAATACAAAATGTTTCGTTTCATTTCGATAATAAATAACTGAGAAAAATAGAAAAATAATACAAAATGTTTCGTTTCATTTCGATAATAAATATCTGAGAAAACTAGAAAAATAATACAAAATGTTTCGTTTCATTTCGATAATCAATATCTGAGAAAAATAGAAAAATAATACAAAATGTTTCGTTTCATTTCGATAATAAATAACTGAGAAAAATAGAAAAATAATACAAAATGTTTCGTTTCATTTCGATAATCAATATCTGAGAAAACTAGAAAAATAATACAAAATGTTTCGTTTCATTTCGATAATCAATATCTGAGAAAAATAGAAAAATAATACAAAATGTTTCGTTTCATTTCGATAATAAATAACTGAGAAAAATAGAAAAATGATACAAAATGTTTCGTTTCATTTCGATAATCAATAACTGAGAAAAATAGAAAATTAATACAAAATGTTTCGTTTCATTTCGATAATAAATATCTGAGAAAACTAGAAAAATAATACAAAATGTTTCGTTTCATTTCGATAATAAATATCTGAGAAAACTAGAAAAATAATACAAAATGTTTCGTTTCATTTCGATAATAAATAACTGAGAAAAATAGAAAAATAATACAAAATGTTTCGTTTCATTTCGATAATAAATAACTGAGAAAAATAGAAAAATAATACAAAATGTTTCGTTTCATTTCGATAATAAATATCTGAGAAAACTAGAAAAATAATACAAAATGTTTCGTTTCATTTCGATAATAACTAACTGAGAAAAATAGAAAAATGATACAAAATGTTTCGTTTCATTTCGATAATAAATAACTGAGAAAAATAGAAAAATGATACAAAATGTTTCGTTTCATTTCGATAATAAATAACTGAGAAAAATAGAAAATTAATACAAAATGTTTCGTTTCATTTCGATAATAAATATCTGAGAAAACTATAAAAATAATACAAAATGTTTCGTTTCATTTCGATAATAAATAACTGAGAAAAATAGAAAAATAATACAAAATGTTTCGTTTCATTTCGATAATAAATAACTGAGAAAACTAGAAAAATGATTCAAAATGTTTCGTTTCATTTCGATAATAAATAACTGAGAAAAATAGAAAAATAATACAAAATGTTTCGTTTCATTTCGATAATAAATAACTGAGAAAAATAGAAAAATAATACAAAATGTTTCGTTTCATTTCGATAATAAATATCTGAGAAAACTAGAAAAATAATACAAAATGTTTCGTTTAATTTCGATAATAAATAACTGAGAAAAATAGAAAAATAATACAAAATGTTTCGTTTCATTTCGATAATAAATATCTGAGAAAACTAGAAAAATAATACAAAATGTTTCGTTTCATTTCGATAATAAATAACTGAGAAAAATAGAAAAATAATACAAAATGTTTCGTTTCATTTCGATAATAAATAACTGAGAAAAATAGAAAAATAATACAAAATGTTTCGTTTCATTTCGATAATAAATAACTGAGAAAAATAGAAAAATAATACAAAATGTTTCGTTTCATTTCGATAATAAATAACTGAGAAAAATAGAAAAATAATACAAAATGTTTCGTTTCATTTCGATAATAAATATCTGAGAAAACTAGAAAAATAATACAAAATGTTTCGTTTCATTTCGATAATAAATAACTGAGAAAAATAGAAAAATAATACAAAATGTTTCGTTTCATTTCGATAATAAATATCTGAGAAAACTAGAAAAATAATACAAAATGTTTCGTTTCATTTCGATAATAAATAACTGAGAAAAATAGAAAAATAATACAAAATGTTTCGTTTCATTTCGATAATAAATAACTGAGAAAAATAGAAAAATAATACAAAATGTTTCGTTTCATTTCGATAATAAATAACTGAGAAAAATAGAAAAATAATACAAAATGTTTCGTTTCATTTCGATAATAAATAACTGAGAAAAATAGAAAAATAATACAAAATGTTTCGTTTCATTTCGATAATAAATATCTGAGAAAACTAGAAAAATAATACAAAATGTTTCGTTTCATTTCGATAATAAATAACTGAGAAAAATAGAAAAATAATACAAAATGTTTCGTTTCATTTCGATAATAAATAACTGAGAAAAATAGAAAAATAATACAAAATGTTTCGTTTCATTTCGATAATAAATATCTGAGAAAACTAGAAAAATAATACAAAATGTTTCGTTTCATTTCGATAATAAATAACTGAGAAAAATAGAAAAATAATACAAAATGTTTCGTTTCATTTCGATAATAAATAACTGAGAAAAATAGAAAAATAATACAAAATGTTTCGTTTCATTTCGATAATAAATATCTGAGAAAACTAGAAAAATAATACAAAATGTTTCGTTTCATTTCGATAATAAATAACTGAGAAAAATAGAAAAATAATACAAAATGTTTCGTTTCATTTCGATAATAAATAACTGAGAAAAATAGAAAAATAATACAAAATGTTTCGTTTCATTTCGATAATAAATATCTGAGAAAACTAGAAAAATAATACAAAATGTTTCGTTTCATTTCGATAATCAATAACTGAGAAAAATAGAAAAATAATACAAAATGTTTCGTTTCATTTCGATAATAAATATCTGAGAAAAATAGAAAAATAATACAAAATGTTTCGTTTCATTTCGATAATCAATATCTGAGAAAACTAGAAAAATAATACAAAATGTTTCGTTTCATTTCGATAATAAATAACTGAGAAAAATAGAAAAATAATACAAAATGTTTCGTTTCATTTCGATAATAAATATCTGAGAAAACTAGAAAAATAATACAAAATGTTTCGTTTCATTTCGATAATCAATATCTGAGAAAAATAGAAAAATAATACAAAATGTTTCGTTTCATTTCGATAATAAATAACTGAGAAAAATAGAAAAATAATACAAAATGTTTCGTTTCATTTCGATAATCAATATCTGAGAAAACTAGAAAAATAATACAAAATGTTTCGTTTCATTTCGATAATCAATATCTGAGAAAAATAGAAAAATAATACAAAATGTTTCGTTCATTTCGATAATAAATAACTGAGAAAAATAGAAAAATGATACAAAATGTTTCGTTTCATTTCGATAATCAATAACTGAGAAAAATAGAAAATTAATACAAAATGTTTCGTTTCATTTCGATAATAAATATCTGAGAAAACTAGAAAAATAATACAAAATGTTTCGTTTCATTTCGATAATAAATATCTGAGAAAACTAGAAAAATAATACAAAATGTTTCGTTTCATTTCGATAATAAATAACTGAGAAAAATAGAAAAATAATACAAAATGTTTCGTTTCATTTCGATAATAAATAACTGAGAAAAATAGAAAAATAATACAAAATGTTTCGTTTCATTTCGATAATAAATATCTGAGAAAACTAGAAAAATAATACAAAATGTTTCGTTTCATTTCGATAATAAATAACTGAGAAAAATAGAAAAATGATACAAAATGTTTCGTTTCATTTCGATAATAAATAACTGAGAAAAATAGAAAAATGATACAAAATGTTTCGTTTCATTTCGATAATAAATAACTGAGAAAAATAGAAAATTAATACAAAATGTTTCGTTTCATTTCGATAATAAATATCTGAGAAAACTAGAAAAATAATACAAAATGTTTCGTTTCATTTCGATAATAAATATCTGAGAAAACTAGAAAAATAATACAAAATGTTTCGTTTCATTTCGATAATAAATAACTGAGAAAAATAGAAAAATGATACAAAATGTTTCGTTTCATTTCGATAATAAATAACTGAGAAAAATAGAAAAATGATACAAAATGTTTCGTTTCATTTCGATAATCAATAACTGAGAAAAATAGAAAATTAATACAAAATGTTTCGTTTCATTTCGATAATCAATATCTGAGAAAAATAGAAAAATAATACAAAATGTTTCGTTTCATTTCGATAATAAATAACTGAGAAAAATAGAAAAATAATACAAAATGTTTCGTTTCATTTCGATAATAAATAACTGAGAAAAATAGAAAAATAATACAAAATGTTTCGTTTCATTTCGATAATAAATAACTGAGAAAAATAGAAAAATGATACAAAATGTTTCGTTTCATTTCGATAATCAATAACTGAGAAAAATAGAAAATTAATACAAAATGTTTCGTTTCATTTCGATAATAAATATCTGAGTAAACTAGAAAAATAATACAAAATGTTTCGTTTCATTTCGATAATAAATAACTGAGAAAAATAGAAAAATAATACAAAATGTTTCGTTTCATTTCGATAATAAATAACTGAGAAAAATAGAAAAATAATACAAAATGTTTCGTTTCATTTCGATAATAAATAACTGAGAAAAATAGAAAAATAATACAAAATGTTTCGTTTCATTTCGATAATAAATAACTGAGAAAAATAGAAAAATAATACAAAATGTTTCGTTTCATTTCGATAATAAATAACTGAGAAAAATAGAAAAATAATACAAAATGTTTCGTTTCATTTCGATAATAAATAACTGAGAAAAATAGAAAAATAATACAAAATGTTTCGTTTCATTTCGATAATAAATAACTGAGAAAAATAGAAAAATAATACAAAATGTTTCGTTTCATTTCGATAATAAATAACTGAGAAAAATAGAAAAATAATACAAAATGTTTCGTTTCATTTCGATAATAAATAACTGAGAAAAATAGAAAAATGATACAAAATGTTTCGTTTCATTTCGATTATAAGTAACTGAGAAAAATAGAAAAATAATACAAAATGTTTCGTTTCATTTCGATAATAAATAACTGAGAAAAATAGAAAAATAATACAAAATGTTTCGTTTCATTTCGATAATAAATAACTGAGAAAAATAGAAAAATGATACAAAATGTTTCGTTTCATTTCGATTATAAGTAACTGAGAAAAATAGAAAAATAATACAAAATGTTTCGTTTCATTTCGATAATAAATAACTGAGAAAAATAGAAAAATAATACAAAATGTTTCATTTCATTTCGATAATAAATAACTGAGAAAAATAGAAAAATAATACAAAATGTTTCGTTTCATTTCGATAATAAATAACTGAGAAAAATAGAAAAATGATACAAAATGTTTCGTTTCATTTCGATTATAAGTAACTGAGAAAAATAGAAAAATAATACAAAATGTTTCGTTTCATTTCGATAATAAATAACTGAGAAAAATAGAAAAATAATACAAAATGTTTCGTTTCATTTCGATAATAAATAACTGAGAAAAATAGAAAAATAATACAAAATATTTTGTTTCATTTCGATAATAAATAACTGGGAAAAATAGAAAAATAATACAAAATGTTGCGTTTCATTTCGATAATAAATAACTGAGAAAAATAGAAAAATAATACAAAATGTTTCGTTTCATTTCGATAATAAATAACTGAGAAAAATAGAACAATGATACAAAATGTTTCGTTTCATTTCGATAATAAATAACTGAGCAAAATAGAAAAATGATACAAAATGTTTCGTTTCATTTCGATTATAAGTAACTGAGAAAAATAGAAAAATAATACAAAATGTTTCGTTTCATTTCGATAATAAATAACTGAGAAAAATAGAAAATTAATACAAAATGTTTCGTTTCATTTCGATAATAAATAACTGAGAAAAATAGAAAAATAATACAAAATGTTTCGTTTCATTTCGATAATAAATAACTGAGAAAAATAGAAACATAATACAAAATGTTTCGTTTCATTTCGATAATAAATAACTGAGAAAAATAGAAAAATAATACAAAATGTTTCGTTTCATTTCGATAATAAATAACTGAGAAAAATAGAAAAATAATACAAAATGTTTCGTTTCATTTCCATAATCAATAACTGAGAAAAAAAGAAAAATAATACAAAATGTTTCGTTTCATTTCGATAATAAATAACTGAGAAAAATAGAAAAATGATACAAAATGTTTCGTTTCATTTCGATAATAAATAACTGAGAAAAATAGAAAAATAATACAAAATGTTTCGTTTCATTTCGATAATAAATAACTGAGAAAAATAGAAAAATAATACAAAATGTTTCGTTTCATTTCGATAATAAATAACTGAGAAAAATAGAAAAATGATACAAAATGTTTCGTTTCATTTCGATAATAAATAACTGAGAAAAATAGAAAAATGATACAATATGTTTCGTTTCATTTCGATAATAAATAACTGAGAAAAATAGAAAAATGATACAAAATGTTTCGTTTCATTTCGATTATAAGTAACTGAGAAAAATAGAAAAATAATACAAAATGTTTCGTTTCATTTCGATAATAAATAACTGAGAAAAATAGAAAAATAATACAAAATGTTTCGTTTCATTTCGATAATAAATAACTGAGAAAAATAGAAAAATGATACAAAATGTTTCGTTTCATTTCGATAATAAATAACTGAGAAAAATAGAAAAATAATACAAAATGTGTCGTTTCATTTCGATAATAAATAACTGAAAAAATAGAAAAATGATACAAAATGTTTCGTTTCATTTCGATAATAAATAACTGAGAAAAATAGAAAAATGATACAAAATGTTTCGTTTCATTTCGATAATAAATAACCTAGAAAAATAGAAAAATAATACAAAATGTTTCGTTTCATTTCGATAATAAATAACTGAGAAAAATAGAAAAATAATAAAAATGTTTCGTTTCATTTCGATAATAAATGACTGAGAAAAATAGAAAAATAATACAACATGTTTCGTTTCATTTCGATAATAAATAACTGAGAAAAATAGAAAAATGATACAAAATGTTTCGTTTCATTTCGATTATAAGTAACTGAGAAAAATAGAAAAATAATACAAAATGTTTCGTTTCATTTATATAATAAATAACTGAGAAAAATAGAAAAATAATACAAAATGTTTCATTTCATTTCGATAATAAATAACTGAGAAAAATAGAAAAATAATACAAAATGTTTCATTTCATTTCGATAATAAATAACTGAGAAAAATAGAAAAATGATACAAAATGTTTCGTTTCATTTCGATTATAATAACTGAGAAAAATAGAAAAATAATACAAAATGTTTCGTTTCATTTCGATAATAAATAACTGAGAAAAATAGAAAAATAATACAAAATGTTTCGTTTCATTTCGATAATAAATAACTGAGAAAAATAGAAAAATGATACAAAATGTTTCGTTTCATTTCGATTATAAGTAACTGAGAAAAATAGAAAAATAATACAAAATGTTTCGTTTCATTTCGATAATAAATAACTGAGAAAAATAGAAAAATAATAAAAAATGTTTCATTTCATTTCGATAATAAATAACTGAGAAAAATAGAAAAATAATACAAAATGTTTCGTTTTATTTCGATAATAAATAACTGAGAAAAATAGAAAAATGATACAAAATGTTTCGTTTCATTTCGATTATAAGTAACTGAGAAAAATAGAAAAATAATACAAAATGTTTCGTTTCATTTCGATAATAAATAACTGAGAAAAATAGAAAAATAATACAAAATGTTTCGTTTCATTTCGATAATAAATAACTGAGAAAAATAGAAAAATAATACAAAATGTGTCGTTTAATTTCGATAATAAATAACTGGGAAAAATAGAAAAATAATACAAAATGTTTCGTTTCATTTCGATAATAAATAACTGAGAAAAATAGAAAAATAATACAAAATGTTTCGTTTCATTTCGATAATAAATAACTGAGAAAAATAGAAAAATAATACAAAATGTTTCGTTTCATTTCGATAATAAATAACTGAGCAAAATAGAAAAATGATACAAAATGTTTCGTTTCATTTCGATTATAAGTAACTGAGAAAAATAGAAAAATAATACAAAATGTTTCGTTTCATTTCGATAATAAATAACTGAGAAAAATAGAAAATTAATACAAAATGTTTCGTTTCATTTCGATAATAAATAACTAAGAAAAATAGAAAAATAATACAAAATGTTTCGTTTCATTTCGATAATAAATAACTGAGAAAAATAGAAAAATAATACAAAATGTTTCGTTTCATTTCGATAATAAATAACTGAGAAAAATAGAAAAATAATACAAAATGTTTCGTTTCATTTCGATAATAAATAACTGAGAAAAATAGAAAAATAATACAAAATGTTTCGTTTCATTTCCATAATCAATAACTGAGAAAAATAGAAAAATAATACAAAATGTTTCGTTTCATTTCGATAATAAATAACTGAGAAAAATAGAAAAATAATACAAAATGTTTCGTTTCATTTCGATAATAAATAACTGAGAAAAATAGAAAAATAATACAAAATGTTTCGTTTCATTTCGATAATAAATAACTGAGAAAAATAGAAAAATAATACAAAATGTTTCGTTTCATTTCGATAATAAATAACTGAGAAAAATAGAAAAATAATACAAAATGTTTCGTTTCATTTCGATAATAAATATCTGAGAAAAATAGAAAAATAATACAAAATGTTTCGTTTCATTTCCATAATCAATAACTGAGAAAAATAGAAAAATAATACAAAATGTTTCGTTTCATTTCGATAATAAATAACTGAGAAAAATAGAAAAATAATACAAAATGTTTCGTTTCATTTCGATAATAAATAACTGAGAAAAATAGAAAAATAATACAAAATGTTTCGTTTCATTTCGATAATAAATAACTGAGAAAAATAGAAAAATAATACAAAATGTTTCGTTTCATTTCGATAATAAATAACTGAGAAAAATAGAAAAATGATACAAAATGTTTCGTTTCATTTCGATAATAAATAACTGAGAAAAATAGAAAAATAATACAAAATGTTTCGTTTCATTTCGATAATAAATAACTGAGAAAAATAGAAAAATAATACAAAATGTTTCGTTTCATTTCGATAATAAATAACTGAGAAAAATAGAAAAATGATACAAAATGTTTCGTTTCATTTCGATAATAAATAACTGAGAAAAATAGAAAAATGATACAACATGTTTCGTTTCATTTCGATTATAAGTAACTGAGAAAAATAGAAAAATAATACAAAATGTTTCGTTTCATTTCGATAATAAATAACTGAGAAAAATAGAAAAATAATACAAAATGTTTCGTTTCATTTCGATAATAAATAACTGAGAAAAATAGAAAAATAATACAAAATGTTTCGTTTCATTTCGATAATAAATAACTGAGCAAAATAGAAAAATAATACAAAATGTTTCGTTTCATTTCGATAATAAATAACTGAGAAAAATAGAAAAATAATACAAAATGTTTCGTTTCATTTCGATAATAAATAACTGAGAAAAATAGAAAAATAATACAAAATGTTTCGTTTCATTTCGATAATAAATAACTGAGAAAAATAGAAAAATGATACAAAATGTTTCGTTTCATTTCGATAATAAATAACTGGGAAAAATAGAAAAATAATACAAAATGTTTCGTTTCATTTCGATAATAAATAACTGAGAAAAATAGAAAAATAATACAAAATGTTTCGTTTCATTTCGATAATAAATAACTGAGAAAAATAGAAAAATGATACAAAATGTTTCGTTTCATTTCGATAATAAATAACTGAGAAAAATAGAAAAATGATACAAAATGTTTCGTTTCATTTCGATTATAAGTAACTGAGAAAAATAGAAAAATAATACAAAATGTTTCGTTTCATTTCGATAATAAATAACTGAGAAAAATAGAAAAATAATACAAAATGTTTCGTTTCATTTCGATAATAAATAACTGAGAAAAATAGAAAAATAATACAAAATGTTTCGTTTCATTTCGATAATAAATAACTGAGAAAAATAGAAAAATAATACAAAATGTTTAGTTTCATTTCGATAATAAATAACTGAGAAAAATAGAAAAATAATACAAAATGTTTCGTTTCATTGTATAAATAACTGAGAAAAATAGAAAAATAATACAAAATGATTCGTTTCATTGTATAAATAATTGAGAAAAATAGAAAAATAATACAAAATGTTTCGTTTCATTGTATAAATAATTGAGAAAAATAGAAAAATAATTCAAAATGTTTCGTTTCATTGTATAAATAATTGAGAAAAATAGAAAAATAATACAAAATGTTTCGTTTCATTTCGATAATAAATAACTGAGAAAAATAGAAAAATGATACAAAATGTTTCGTTTCATTTCGATAATAAATAACTGAGAAAAATAGAAAAATAATACAAAATGTGACGTTTCATTTCGATAATAAATAACTGAAAAAATAGAAAAATAATACAAAATGTTTCGTTTCATTTCGATAATAAATAACTGAGAAAAATAGAAAAATAATACAAAATGTTTCGTTTCATTTCGATAATAAATAACCTAGAACAATAGAAAAATGATACAAAATATTTCGTTTCATTTCGATAATAAATAACTGAGAAAAATAGAAAAATAATAAAAATGTTTCGTTTCATTTCGATAATAAATGACTGAGAAAAATAGAAAAATGATACAAAATGTTTCGTTTCATTTCGATAATAAATAACTGAGAAAAATAGAAAAAAGATACAAAATGTTTCGTTTCATTTCGATTATCAGTAACTGAGAAAAATAGAAAAATAATACAAAATGTTTCGTTTCATTTCGATAATAAATAACTGAGAAAAATAGAAAAATAATACAAAATGTTTCCTTTCATTTCGATAATAAATAACTGAGAAAAATAGAAAAATAATACAAAATGTTTCGTTTCATTTCGATAATAAATAACTGAGAAAAATAGAAAAATGATACAAAATGTTTCGTTTCATTTCGATTATTAGTAACTGAGAAAAATAGAAAAATAATACAAAATGTTTCGTTTCATTTCGATAATAAATAACTGAGAAAAATAGAAAAATAATACAAAATGTTTCGTTTCATTTCGATAATAAATAACTGAGAAAAATAGAAAAATGATACAAAATGTTTCGTTTCATTTCGATTATAAGTAACTGAGAAAAATAGAAAAATAATACAAAATGTTTCGTTTCATTTCGATAATAAATAACTGAGAAAAATAGAAAAATAATACAAAATGTTTCGTTTCATTTCGATAATAAATAACTGAGAAAAATAGAAAAATAATACAAAATGTTTCGTTTCATTTCGATAATAAATAACTGAGAAAAATAGAAAAATGATACAAAATGTTTCGTTTCATTTCGATTATAAGTAACTGAGAAAAATAGAAAAATAATACAAAATGTTTCGTTTCATTTCGATAATAAATAACTGAGAAAAATAGAAAAATAATACAAAATGTTTCGTTTCATTTCGATAATAAATAACTGAGAAAAATAGAAAAATGATACAAAATGTTTCGTTTCATTTCGATAATAAATAACTGGGAAAAATAGAAAAATAATACAAAATGTTGCGTTTAATTTCGATAATAAATAACTGAGAAAAATAGAAAAATAATACAAAATGTTTCGTTTCATGTCGACAATAAATAACTGAGAAAAATAGAAAAATGATACAAAATGTTTCGTTTCATTTCGATAATAAATAACTGAGCAAAATAGAAAAATAATACAAAATGTTTCGTTTCATTTCGATTATAAGTAACTGAGAAAAATAGAAAAATAATACAAAATGTTTCGTTTCATTTCGATAATAAATAACTGAGAAAAATAGAAAATTAATACAAAATGTTTCGTTTGATTTCGATAATAAACAACTGAGAAAAATAGAAAAATAATACAAAATGTTTCGTTTCATTTCGATAATAAATAACTGAGAAAAATAGAAAAATAATACAAAATGTTTCGTTTTATTTCGATAATAAATAACTGAGAAAAATAGAAAAATAATACAAAATGTTTCGTTTCATTTCGATAATAAATAACTGAGAAAAATAGAAAAATAATACAAAATGTTTCGTTTCATTTCCATAATCAATAACTGAGAAAAATAGAAAAATAATACAAAATGTTTCGTTTCATTTCGATAATAAATAACTGAGAAAAATAGAAAAATGATACAAAATGTTTCGTTTCATTTCGATAATAAATAACTGAGAAAAATAGAAAAATAATACAAAATGTTTCGTTTCATTTCGATAATAAATAACTGAGAAAAATAGAAAAATAATACAAAATGTTTCGTTTCATTTCGATAATAAATAACTGAGAAAAATAGAAAAATAATACAAAATGTTTCGTTTCATTTCGATAATAAATAACTTAGAAAAATAGAAAAATAATACAAAATGTTTCGTTTCATTTCGATAATAAATAACTGAGAAAAATAGAAAAATAATACAAAATGTTTCGTTTCATTTCGATAATAAATAACTGAGAAAAATAGAAAAATAATACAAAATGTTTCGTTTCATTTCGATAATAAATAACTGAGAAAAATAGAAAAATAATACAAAATGTTTCGTTTCATTTCGATAATAAATAACTTAGAAAAATAGAAAAATAATACAAAATGTTTCGTTTCATTTCGATAATAAATAACTGAGAAAAATAGAAAAATAATACAAAATGTTTCGTTTCATTTCGATAATAAATAACTGAGAAAAATAGAAAAATAATACAAAATGTTTCGTTTCATTTCGATAATAAATAACTTAGAAAAATAGAAAAATGATACAAAATGTTTCGTTTCATTTCGATAATAAATAACTGAGAAAAATAGAAAAATAATACAAAATGTTTCGTTTCATTTCGATAATAAATAACTGAGAAAAATAGAAAAATAATACAAAATGTTTCGTTTCATTTCGATAATAAATAACTGAGAAAAATAGAAAAATAATACAAAATGTTTCGTTTCATTTCGATAATAAATAACTTAGAAAAATAGAAAAATAATACAAAATGTTTCGTTTCATTTCGATAATAAATAACTGAGAAAAATAGAAAAATAATACAAAATGTTTCGTTTCATTTCGATAATAAATAACTGAGAAAAATAGAAAAATAATACAAAATGTTTCGTTTCATTTCGATAATAAATAACTGAGAAAAATAGAAAAATGATACAAAATGTTTCGTTTCATTTCGATAATAAATAACTGAGAAAAATAGAAAAATGATACAAAATGTTTCGTTTCATTTCGATAATAAATAACTGAGAAAAATAGAAAAATAATACAAAATCTTTCGTTTCATTTCGATAATAAATAACTGAAAAAATAGAAAAATGATACAAAATGTTTCGTTTCATTTCGATAATAAATAACTGAGAAAAATAGAAAAATGATACAAAATGTTTCGTTTCATTTCGATAATAAATAACCTAGAACAATAGAAAAATGATACAAAATGTTTCGTTTCATTTCGATAATAAATAACTGAGAAAAATAGAAAAATAATACAAAATGTTTCGTTTCATTTCGATAATAAATGACTGAGAAAAATAGAAAAATAATACAAAATGTTTCGTTTCATTTCGATAATAAATAACTGAGAAAAATAGAAAAATGATACAAAATGTTTCGTTTCATTTCGATTATAAGTAACTGAGAAAAAAAGAAAAATAATACAAAATGTTTCGTTTCATTTCGATAATAAATAACTGAGAAAAATAGAAAAATAATACAAAATGTTTCATTTCATTTCGATAATAAATAATTGAGAAAAATAGAAAAATAATACAAAATGTTTCGTTTCATTTCGATAATAAATAACTGAGAAAAATAGAAAAATAATACAAAATCTTTCGTTTCATTTCGATAATAAATAACTGAAAAAATAGAAAAATGATACAAAATGTTTCGTTTCATTTCGATAATAAATAACTGAGAAAAATAGAAAAATGATACAAAATGTTTCGTTTCATTTCGATAATAAATAACTTAGAAAAATAGAAAAATAATACAAAATCTTTCGTTTCATTTCGATAATAAATAACTGAAAAAATAGAAAAATGATACAAAATGTTTCGTTTCATTTCGATAATAAATAACTGAGAAAAATAGAAAAATAATACAAAATGTTTCGTTTCATTTCGATAATAAATAACTGAGAAAAATAGAAAAATAATACAAAATGTTTCGTTTCATTTCCATAATCAATAACTGAGAAAAATAGAAAAATAATACAAAATGTTTCGTTTCATTTCGATAATAAATAACTGAGAAAAATTGAAAAATGATACAAAATGTTTCGTTTCATTTCGATAATAAATAACTGAGAAAAATAGAAAAATAATACAAAATGTTTCGTTTCATTTCGATAATAAATAACTGAGAAAAATAGAAAAATAATACAAAATGTTTCGTTTCATTTCGATAATAAATAACTGAGAAAAATAGAAAAATAATACAAAATGTTTCGTTTCATTTCGATAATAAATAACTTAGAAAAATAGAAAAATAATACAAAATGTTTCGTTTCATTTCGATAATAAATAACTGAGAAAAATAGAAAAATAATACAAAATGTTTCGTTTCATTTCGATAATAAATAACTGAGAAAAATAGAAAAATAATACAAAATGTTTCGTTTCATTTCGATAATAAATAACTGAGAACAATAGAAAAATAATACAAAATGTTTCGTTTCATTTCGATAATAAATAACTTAGAAAAATAGAAAAATAATACAAAATGTTTCGTTTCATTTCGATAATAAATAACTGAGAAAAATAGAAAAATAATACAAAATGTTTCGTTTCATTTCGATAATAAATAACTGAGAAAAATAGAAAAATAATACAAAATGTTTCGTTTCATTTCGATAATAAATAACTTAGAAAAATAGAAAAATGATACAAAATGTTTCGTTTCATTTCGATAATAAATAACTGAGAAAAATAGAAAAATAATACAAAATGTTTCGTTTCATTTCGATAATAAATAACTGAGAAAAATAGAAAAATAATACAAAATGTTTCGTTTCATTTCGATAATAAATAACTGAGAAAAATAGAAAAATAATACAAAATGTTTCGTTTCATTTCGATAATAAATAACTGAGAAAAAGAGAAAAATAATACAAAATGTTTCGTTTCATTTCGATAATAAATAACTGAGAAAAATAGAAAAATAATACAAAATGTTTCGTTTCATTTCGATAATAAATAACTGAGAAAAATAGAAAAATAATACAAAATGTTTCGTTTCATTTCGATAATAAATGACTGAGAAAAATAAAAAAATAATACAAAATGTTTCGTTTCATTTCGATAATAAATAACTGAGAAAAATAGAAAAATGATACAAAATGTTTCGTTTCATTTCGATAATAAATAACTGAGAAAAATAGAAAAATAATACAAAATCTTTCGTTTCATTTCGATAATAAATAACTGAAAAAATAGAAAAATGATACAAAATGTTTCGTTTCATTTCGATAATAAATAACTGAGAAAAATAGAAAAATGATACAAAATGTTTCGTTTCATTTCGATAATAAATAACCTAGAACAATAGAAAAATGATACAAAATGTTTCGTTTCATTTCGATAATAAATAACTGAGAAAAATAGAAAAATAATACAAAATGTTTTGTTTCATTTCGATAATAAATGACTGAAAAAAATAGAAAAATAATACAAAATGTTTCGTTTCATTTCGATAATAAATAACTGAGAAAAATAGAAAAATGATACAAAATGTTTCGTTTCATTTCGATTATAAGTAACTGAGAAAAATAGAAAAATAATACAAAATGTTTCGTTTCATTTCGATAATAAATAACTGAGAAAAATAGAAAAATAATACAAAATGTTTCATTTCATTTCGATAATAAATAATTGAGAAAAATAGAAAAATAATACAAAATGTTTCGTTTCATTTCGATAATAAATAACTGAGAAAAATAGAAAAATGATACAAAATGTTTCGTTTCATTTTATTATAAGTAACTGAGAAAAATAGAAAAATAATACAAAATGTTTCGTTTCATTTCGATAATAAATAACTGAGAAAAATAGAAAAATAATACAAAATGTTTCGTTTCATTTCGATAATAAATAACTGAGAAAAATAGAAAAATGATACAAAATGTTTCGTTTCATTTCGATTATAAGTAACTGAGAAAAATAGAAAAATAATACAAAATGTTTCGTTTCATTTCGATAATAAATAACTGAGAAAAATAGAAAAATAATACAAAATGTTTCATTTCATTTCGATAATAAATAACTGAGAAAAATAGAAAAATAATACAAAATGTTTCGTTTCATTTCGATAATAAATAACTGAGAAAAATAGAAAAATGATACAAAATGTTTCGTTTCATTTCGATTATAAGTAACTGAGAAAAATAGAAAAATAATACAAAATGTTTCGTTTCATTTCGATAATAAATAACTGAGAAAAATAGAAAAATAATACAAAATGTTTCGTTTCATTTCGATAATAAATAACTGAGAAAAATAGAAAAATAATACAAAATATTTTGTTTCATTTCGATAATAAATAACTGGGAAAAATAGAAAAATAATACAAAATGTTGCGTTTCATTTCGATAATAAATAACTGAGAAAAATAGAAAAATAATACAAAATGTTTCGTTTCATTTCGATAATAAATAACTGAGAAAAATAGAACAATGATACAAAATGTTTCGTTTCATTTCGATAATAAATAACTGAGCAAAATAGAAAAATGATACAAAATGTTTCGTTTCATTTCGATTATAAGTAACTGAGAAAAATAGAAAAATAATACAAAATGTTTCGTTTCATTTCGATAATAAATAACTGAGAAAAATAGAAAATTAATACAAAATGTTTCGTTTCATTTCGATAATAAATAACTGGGAAAAATAGAAAAATAATACAAAATGTTTCGTTTCATTTCGATAATAAATAACTGAGAAAAATAGAAACATAATACAAAATGTTTCGTTTCATTTCGATAATAAATAACTGAGAAAAATAGAAAAATAATACAAAATGTTTCGTTTCATTTCGATAATAAATAACTGAGAAAAATAGAAAAATAATACAAAATGTTTCGTTTCATTTCCATAATCAATAACTGAGAAAAAAAGAAAAATAATACAAAATGTTTCGTTTCATTTCGATAATAAATAACTGAGAAAAATAGAAAAATGATACAAAATGTTTCGTTTCATTTCGATAATAAATAACTGAGAAAAATAGAAAAATAATACAAAATGTTTCGTTTCATTTCGATAATAAATAACTGAGAAAAATAGAAAAATAATACAAAATGTTTCGTTTCATTTCGATAATAAATAACTGAGAAAAATAGAAAAATAATACAAAATGTTTCGTTTCATTTCGATAATAAATATCTGAGAAAAATAGAAAAATAATACAAAATGTTTCGGTTTATTCCATAATCAATAACTGAGAAAAATAGAAAAATAATACAAAATGTTTCGTTTCATTTCGATAATAAATAACTGAGAAAAATAGAAAAATAATACAAAATGTTTCGTTTCATTTCGATAATAAATAACTGAGAAAAATAGAAAAATAATACAAAATGTTTCGTTTCATTTCGATAATAAATAACTGAGAAAAATAGAAAAATAATACAAAATGTTTCGTTTCATTTCGATAATAAATAACTGAGAAAAATAGAAAAATGATACAAAATGTTTCGTTTCATTTCGATAATAAATAACTGGGAAAAATAGAAAAATAATACAAAATGTTTCGTTTCATTTCGATAATAAATAACTGAGAAAAATAGAAAAATAATACAAAATGTTTCGTTTCATTTCGATAATAAATAACTGAGAAAAATAGAAAAATGATACAAAATGTTTCGTTTCATTTCGATAATAAATAATTGAGAAAAATAGAAAAATGATACAAAATGTTTCGTTTCATTTCGATAATAAATAACTGAGAAAAATAGAAAAATGATACAAAATGTTTCGTTTCATTTCGATTATAAGTAACTGAGAAAAATAGAAAAATAATACAAAATGTTTCGTTTCATTTCGATAATAAATAACTGAGAAAAATAGAAAAATAATACAAAATGTTTCGTTTCATTTCGATAATAAATAACTGAGAAAAATAGAAAAATGATACAAAATGTTTCGTTTCATTTCGATTATAAGTAACTGAGAAAAATAGAAAAATAATACAAAATGTTTCGTTTCATTTCGATAATAAATAACTGAGAAAAATAGAAAAATAATACAAAATGTTTCATTTCATTTCGATAATAAATAATTGAGAAAAATAGAAAAATAATACAAAATGTTTCGTTTCATTTCGATAATAAATAACTGAGAAAAATAGAAAAATGATACAAAATGTTTCGTTTCATTTCGATTATAAGTAACTGAGAAAAATAGAAAAATAATACAAAATGTTTCGTTTCATTTCGATAATAAATAACTGAGAAAAATAGAAAAATAATACAAAATGTTTCGTTTCATTTCGATAATAAATAACTGAGAAAAATAGAAAAATGATACAAAATGTTTTGTTTCATTTCGATTATAAGTAACTGAGAAAAATAGAAAAATAATACAAAATGTTTCGTTTCATTTCGATAATAAATAACTGAGAAAAATAGAAAAATAATACAAAATGTTTCATTTAATTTCGATAATAAATAACTGAGAAAAATAGAAAAATAATACAAAATGTTTCGTTTCATTTCGATAATAAATAACTGAGAAAAATAGAAAAATGATACAAAATGTTTCGTTTCATTTCGATTATAAGTAACTAAGAAAAATAGAAAAATAATACAAAATGTTTCGTTTCATTTCGATAATAAATAACTGAGAAAAATAGAAAAATAATACAAAATGTTTCGTTTCATTTCGATAATAAATAACTGAGAAAAATAGAAATATAATACAAAATATTTTGTTTCATTTCGATAATAAATAACTGGGAAAAATAGAAAAATAATACAAAATGTTGCGTTTCATTTCGATAATAAATAACTGAGAAAAATAGAAAAATGATACAAAATGTTTCGTTTCATTTCGATAATAAATAACTGAGAAAAATAGAACAATGATACAAAATGTTTCGTTTCATTTCGATAATAAATAACTGAGCAAAATAGAAAAATGATACAAAATGTTTCGTTTCATTTCGATTATAAGTAACTGAGAAAAATAGAAAAATAATACAAAATGTTTCGTTTCATTTCGATAATAAATAACTGAGAAAAATAGAAAATTAATACAAAATGTTTCGTTTCATTTCGATAATAAATAACTGAGAAAAATAGAAAAATAATACAAAATGTTTCGTTTCATTTCGATAATAAATAACTGAGAAAAATAGAAACATAATACAAAATGTTTCGTTTCATTTCGATAATAAATAACTGAGAAAAATAGAAAAATAATACAAAATGTTTCGTTTCATTTCGATAATAAATAACTGAGAAAAATAGAAAAATAATACAAAATGTTTCGTTTCATTTCCATAATCAATAACTGAGAAAAAAAGAAAAATAATACAAAATGTTTCGTTTCATTTCGATAATAAATAACTGAGAAAAATAGAAAAATGATACAAAATGTTTCGTTTCATTTCGATAATAAATAACTGAGAAAAATAGAAAAATAATACAAAATGTTTCGTTTCATTTCGATAATAAATAACTGAGATAAATAGAAAAATAATACAAAATGTTTCGTTTCATTTCGATAATAAATAACTGAGAAAAATAGAAAAATAATACAAAATGTTTCGTTTCATTTCGATAATAAATATCTGAGAAAAATAGAAAAATAATACAAAATGTTTCGGTTCATTTCCATAATCAATAACTGAGAAAAATAGAAAAATAATACAAAATGTTTCGTTTCATTTCGATAATAAATAACTGAGAAAAATAGAAAAATAATACAAAATGTTTCGTTTCATTTCGATAATAAATAACTGAGAAAAATAGAAAAATGATACAAAATGTTTCGTTTCATTTCGATAATAAATAACTGAGAAAAATAGAAAAATAATACAAAATGTTTCGTTTCATTTCGATAATAAATAACTGAGAAAAATAGAAAAATGATACAAAATGTTTCGTTTCATTTCGATAATAAATAACTGGGAAAAATAGAAAAATAATACAAAATGTTTCGTTTCATTTCGATAATAAATAACTGAGAAAAATAGAAAAATAATACAAAATGTTTCGTTTCATTTCGATAATAAATAACTGAGAAAAATAGAAAAATGATACAAAATGTTTCGTTTCATTTCGATAATAAATAACTGAGAAAAATAGAAAAATGATACAAAATGTTTCGTTTCATTTCGATAATAAATAACTGAGAAAAATAGAAAAATGATACAAAATGTTTCGTTTCATTTCGATTATAAGTAACTGAGAAAAATAGAAAAATAATACAAAATGTTTCGTTTCATTTCGATAATAAATAACTGAGAAAAATAGAAAAATAATACTAAATGTTTCGTTTCATTTCGATAATAAATAACTGAGAAAAATAGAAAAATGATACAAAATGTTTCGTTTCATTTCGATAATAAATAACTGAGAAAAATAGAAAAATAATGCAAAATGTGTCGTTTCATTTCGATAATAAATAACTGAAAAAATAGAAAAATGATACAAAATGTTTCGTTTCATTTCGATAATAAATAACTGAGAAAAATAGAAAAATGATACAAAATGTTTCGTTTCATTTCGATAATAAATAACCTAGAACAATAGAAAAATAATACAAAATGTTTCGTTTCATTTCGATAATAAATAACTGAGAAAAATAGAAAAATAATAAAAATGTTTCGTTTCATTTCGATAATAAATGACTGAGAAAAATAGAAAAATAATACAACATGTTTCGTTTCATTTCGATAATAAATAACTGAGAAAAATAGAAAAATGATACAAAATGTTTCGTTTCATTTCGATTATAAGTAACTGAGAAAAATAGAAAAATAATACAAAATGTTTCGTTTCATTTATATAATAAATAACTGAGAAAAATAGAAAAATAATACAAAATGTTTCATTTCATTTCGATAATAAATAACTGAGAAAAATAGAAAAATAATACAAAATGTTTCATTTCATTTCGATAATAAATAACTGAGAAAAATAGAAAAATAATACAAAATGTTTCGTTTCATTTCGATTATAATAACTGAAAAAATAGAAAAATAATACAAAATGTTTCGTTTCATTTCGATAATAAATAACTGAGAAAAATAGAAAAATAATACAAAATGTTTCGTTTCATTTCGATAATAAATAACTGAGAAAAATAGAAAAATGATACAAAATGTTTCGTTTCATTTCGATTATAAGTAACTGAGAAAAATAGAAAAATAATACAAAATGTTTCGTTTCATTTCGATAATAAATAACTGAGAAAAATAGAAAAATAATACAAAATGTTTCATTTCATTTCGATAATAAATAACTGAGAAAAATAGAAAAATAATACAAAATGTTTCGTTTTATTTCGATAATAAATAACTGAGAAAAATAGAAAAATGATACAAAATGTTTAGTTTCATTTCGATTATAAGTAACTGAGAAAAATAGAAAAATAATACAAAATGTTTCGTTTCATTTCGATAATAAATAACTGAGAAAAATAGAAAAATAATACAAAATGTTTCGTTTCATTTCGATAATAAATAACTGAGAAAAATAGAAAAATAATACAAAATGTGTCGTTTCATTTCGATAATAAATAACTGGGAAAAATAGAAAAATAATACAAAATGTTTCGTTTCATTTCGATAATAAATAACTGAGAAAAATTGAAAAATAATACAAAATGTTTCGTTTCATTTCGATAATAAATAACTGAGAAAAATAGAAAAATAATACAAAATGTTTCGTTTCATTTCGATAATAAATAACTGAGCAAAATAGAAAAATGATACAAAATGTTTCGTTTCATTTCGATTATAAGTAACTGAGAAAAATAGAAAAATAATACAAAATGTTTCGTTTCATTTCGATAATAAATAACTGAGAAAAATAGAAAATTAATACAAAATGTTTCGTTTCATTTCGATAATAAATAACTAAGAAAAATAGAAAAATAATACAAAATGTTTCGTTTCATTTCGATAATAAATAACTGAGAAAAATAGAAAAATAATACAAAATGTTTCGTTTCATTTCGATAATAAATAACTGAGAAAAATAGAAAAATAATACAAAATGTTTCGTTTCATTTCGATAATAAATAACTGAGAAAAATAGAAAAATAATACAAAATGTTTCGTTTCATTTCCATAATCAATAACTGAGAAAAATAGAAAAATAATACAAAATGTTTCGTTTCATTTCGATAATAAATAACTGAGAAAAATAGAAAAATGATACAAAATGTTTCGTTTCATTTCGATAATAAATAACTGAGAAAAATAGAAAAATAATACAAAATGTTTCGTTTCATTTCGATAATAAATAACTGAGAAAAATAGAAAAATAATACAAAATGTTTCGTTTCATTTCGATAATAAATAACTGAGAAAAATAGAAAAATAATACAAAATGTTTCGTTTCATTTCGATAATAAATATCTGAGAAAAATAGAAAAATAATACAAAATGTTTCGTTTCATTTCCATAATCAATAACTGAGAAAAATAGAAAAATAATACAAAATGTTTCGTTTCATTTCGATAATAAATAACTGAGAAAAATAGAAAAATAATACAAAATGTTTCGTTTCATTTCGATAATAAATAACTGAGAAAAATAGAAAAATAATACAAAATGTTTCGTTTCATTTCGATAATAAATAACTGAGAAAAATAGAAAAATAATACAAAATGTTTCGTTTCATTTCGATAATAAATAACTGAGAAAGATAGAAAAATGATACAAAATGTTTCGTTTCATTTCGATAATAAATAACTGAGAAAAATAGAAAAATAATACAAAATGTTTCGTTTCATTTCGATAATAAATAACTGAGAAAAATAGAAAAATAATACAAAATGTTTCGTTTCATTTCGATAATAAATAACTGAGAAAAATAGAAAAATGATACAAAATGTTTCGTTTCATTTCGATAATAAATAACTGAGAAAAATAGAAAAATGATACAAAATGTTTCGTTTCATTTCGATTATAAGTAACTGAGAAAAATAGAAAAATAATACAAAATGTTTCGTTTCATTTCGATAATAAATAACTGAGAAAAATAGAAAAATAATACAAAATGTTTCGTTTCATTTCGATAATAAATAACTGAGAAAAATAGAAAAATAATACAAAATGTTTCGTTTCATTTCGATAATAAATAACTGAGAAAAATAGAAAAATAATACAAAATGTTTCGTTTCATTTCGATTATAAGTAACTGAGAAAAATAGAAAAATAATACAAAATGTTTCGTTTCATTTCGATAATAAATAACTGAGAAAAATAGAAAAATAATACAAAATGTTTCGTTTCATTTCGATAATAAATAACTGAGAAAAATAGAAAAATAATACAAAATGTTTCGTTTCATTTCGATAATAAATAACTGAGAAAAATAGAAAAATAATACAAAATGTTTAGTTTCATTTCGATAATAAATAACTGAGAAAAATAGAAAAATAATACAAAATGTTTCGTTTCATTGTATAAATAACTGAGAAAAATAGAAAAATAATACAAAATGATTCGTTTCATTGTATAAATAATTGAGAAAAATAGAAAAATAATACAAAATGTTTCGTTTCATTGTATAAATAATTGAGAAAAATAGAAAAATAATTCAAAATGTTTCGTTTCATTGTATAAATAATTGAGAAAAATAGAAAAATAATACAAAATGTTTCGTTTCATTTCGATTATAAGTAACTGAGCAAAAATAGAAAAATAATACAAAATGTTTCGTTTCATTTCGATAATAAATAACTGAGAAAAATAGAAAAATAATACAAAATGTTTCGTTTCATTCCGATAATAAATAACTGAGAAAAATAGAAAAATAATACAAAATGTTTCGTTTCATTTCGATAATAAATAACTGAGAAAAATAGAAAAATAATACAAAATGTTTCGTTTCATTTCGATAATAAATAACTGAGAAATATAGAAAAATAATACAAAATGTTTCGTTTCATTTCGATAATAAATAACTGAGAAAAATAGAAAAATAATACAAAATGTTTCGTTTCATTCCGATAATAAATAACTGAGAAAAATAGAAAAATAATACAAAATGTTTCGTTTCATTTCGATAATAAATAACTGAGAAAAATAGAAAAATAATACAAAATGTTTCGTTTCATTTCGATAATAAATAACTGAGAAAAATAGAAAAATAATACAAAATGTTTCGTTTCATTTCGATAATAAATAACTGAGAAATATAGAAAAATAATACAAAATGTTTCGTTTCATTTCGATAATAAATAACTTAGAAAAATAGAAAAATAATACAAAATGTTTCGTTTCATTTCGATAATAAATAACTGAGAAAAATAGAAAAATAATACAAAATGTTTCGTTTCATTGTATAAATAATTGAGAAAAATATAAAAATAATACAAAATGTTTCGTTTCATTTCGATAATAAATAACTGAGAAAAATAGAAAAATAATACAAAATGTTTCGTTTCATTGTATAAATAATTGAGAAAAATAGAAAAATAATACAAAATGTTTCGTTTCATTTCGATAATAAATAACTGAGAAAAATAGAAAAATAATACAAAATGTGTCGTTTCATTGTATAAATAATTGAGAAAAATAGAAAAATAATACAAAATGTTTCGTTTCATTTCGATAATAAATAACTTAGAAAAATAGAAAAATAATACAAAATGTTTCGTTTCATTGTATAAATAATTGAGAAAAATAGAAAAATAATACAAAATGTTTCGTTTCATTTCGATAATAAATAACTTAGAAAAATAGAAAAATAATACAAAATGTTTCGTTTCATTTCGATAATAAATAACTGAGAAAAATAGAAAAATAATACAAAATGTTTCGTTTCATTGTATAAATAATTGAGAAAAATAGAAAAATAATACAAAATGTTTCGTTTCATTTCGATAATAAATAACTGAGAAAAATAGAAAAATAATACAAAATGTTTCGTTTCATTTCGATAATAAATAATTGAGAAAAATAGAAAAATAATACAAAATGTTTCGTTTCGTCCTTTCATTTTCGGTTCGATGATTTGCTGCCTTAATTCGAATTCGATGCGTACTATTTCCTGGGGCTGAATCACACTCATGGTAAAGACACGCTTAAGATTCCCAAAATATTTATTTACAGGCTTTGAAATTAAACCTTTCTTTTTAATTTCTTACAGATTGTTTACTTATTGTTAAGAGGATAAATGTATTTGACATTTTTCTTTTGCTAAAATCCCTCATGAATGAAGAAAAATTCAATCCGAAAATACATACATTAGCAAATCTTTCACGACAGGGGAAAATACTGACTACAATTTAATAGGAATGCTTACTATGTTTATTTTCTTCTTTCTAAATTTTTTCAAACAATATGTAAACATTGCTCGAGATTCTGAAATTAACATACTGTATAAGTCTAGGCTTGTTTTAATAATGTTATTTTTCTTTAATTTATATTATTACGCCTGTTCCCGTTACGTTATTTTCTTTTCTCTGAATAGCCTTTCCTTTACTTTAAATAACTTCTCTCTTTTTTATGAATAATTTCTCAATTTAGTATCTTTAAATAAAGCGAAGTCATCCCTACATATCTTTTCTTTTTATTAATCACATTTATATCTGATCTACCTCTGCATTCCATGTTTAAAAAGGATGTGTCCTCTATAGTATCAGACCTGACCGAATGGATAATTGTAGGCATAGACCGATTCATACCCTCCAAAAAATTCCAACAAAAATCTAACAGCCAGCCATGGTTCTCCCCAGAATGTGCTGCTGCTATCGCGCACAGAAATCACCTTTTCAATAGCTACCAACGTAATGGATGTACTGAGTCTAAAGCTGCTTTCAGGACTGCCAGCAACCACTGTAAAAGAGTAATAAAAAATGCGAGAGAGCTATATGCTCAGTCCGTTAAATCCAAAGTAGCTGAGCAGCGGCTTGGTTCCCACCAGTTTTGGCAAATAGCAAACAGAATCCTGAACGTTCTATCCCAACCATCATCAATGGACCTGAGGTCATCTCGTCAGCATAAGACAAGGCCAAACTATTTGCCAAGAACTTTGCAGCTAATTTTACCCTATGCAACAAAGGCCATCAACTCCCCATATTTCCTCCTATACCACAGAACACGCTATGCAACATACAAATATGTGCGTGAGGTCGCCAAGCTAATCAAGAACCTTGATTCCAGTAAAGCCACTCGAGGCATTCCAATTATAATGTTGAAAAAGCTTCAACCAAAACTTGCCCCCATACTTACAAAACTGTTTAAGCGTTGCCTTAAGGAGAAGTGCTTCCCAACACCCTGAAAAACCTCATCAGTATGCCCTGTATTTAAGAATTCAGGTGAAAAGTCATCTCCCTCTCAGGACAGATCAATAAGTCCCCTCTGTGTCATAAGTAAGTTGTTGGAATCCATATTAAATTAAGAAGTAGTCAACCACCTCAGCAGAAATAACCTTCTTAGTGGCATGCAATATGGTTTCCCTTCTGCCAGATCTACAGCAGATGTGCTAACAGTTATGTCTCATAGGATTAGTGAATCTCTCGACAAAGGCTTCCTTTCTAGGGTCATTGCTCTTGACATATCAAAGGACTTCGATAAGGTATGGCATAAGGGCCTACTTCAGAAGATTTCCAGCTATGGTATAACTGGAAATGTTTTCTCAATCATTAAATCATTTCTCTCTGATAGGCTCATAAGAGTAGTGGTTGATGGGCAGAAATCAGAAGCACACAGTATTAATGCCGGAGTCCCTCCTGGGCCCAACTCTCTTCTTGAAATACATCAATGATCTCCCAAAACACATACTTAAATCATTCGCTGACATCTATGCTGATGACACGACTATCTATGGCAACACATCTAAGGCCGTAAATGACAAAGTTCTCTGTGATTCTCCCTCCTCTGATCTGGAGCACGTAGTATAGTGGGGGAAGAGGTGGCTGGTTACTTTTAACTCATCTAAAACCAAGCTACACTACAACTTGGATGTCTTACAGGTCCAACATAAACAAATTCCTGATACACCGCCCCCTTAAGTAAGACACTTTATCAAATCTCCATTACTAACGATTACCGCGAGATTATCTCATTGATTACAATAGACGCAATAAACCTTATCCCCGAGTGTCTTCCGGGCCTTAATAAGTGGTGACTACGCATATATATATATATATATATATATATATATATATATATATTACATGGAAGAGATGTAAAAATTGAAATGATATTCAGTTTTATTTTAATGAAGAAACGCGTGGTCGCCGAATATGAAGTTGAAAATATTTCCACTCTTAGAAGCAACTTGAATAAACTGAAAAAATAATTGAATTTAGTTTTATATAAAAGGGTAAACACACTCACACTCCAAATTAGATCTCTTCGATTTGTGTACAATTTTAAGAAATATTATTACTATTATTATTATTAGATATTAGTAAACTCTGCCAAACTATTCGGTAGCATAATGTCACAAGCTTACGTCTAAATCTTTCAACTTTACAGATTTGTATTAAATATGATCAACACTTATTAGACACTAATTAAGCAGAATACGCTAAATTTCAGTTTTTTTTAAAGACGTCTTAGATTTTAGACTTTTTTTAGAATTAAAATCATCTAGCAGATATCAAACAAAAAACTTATTAAAGATAACAGAGAGTTTTTGTTTCATGATTCTGTTTTTAATTTTTTGATTTTTCTTATCATTTTGGGTGAAAATCAAAACTTTTAACCATTCTCTGTTATTTTGAATAATGTTGGCTTAAGTAGACGCACTCGCTCAAAGTCGCATGAAATATTCTCTTAAAAATGCCGCATATTTGAATGTTACTAGTCAAATTGAAGTGACTTCAAAACAAAGGGAAGTAACAACAGATGTCTTCATATTAGTCAGATATTGTATTGTTGAGTTATTCGAAACATGATCTCTTAATAATAAATATTCAAATAAACAAATAAATTCTGCTGATTATAATAACATAATATTAACAGTAATTATAATAACGTATCAATTATATAGATTAAATGACGTGGCCTCGTTTAGATGTAGATGGAGCAATACAGAAATATTTTCTACAGGGGTTGTAAAGAAGATTTTCTAAAAAATTATCAAAACTTAATTTTATAGAAATTGATTATGACAGGTATTTTCTAGAATATTTACTTTTCCAAAAAATAGTGTTTCCATTTTAGTATTATTTGCACTAATGAAACATATTACTTCATTTAGGTGATACATGCATTAAATATAGATACACATTTCAAATAAAAAAAATCAGAAAATATAATTATATATGTTAAAATTATATTATGCGAATTGTAAACTCTCTAGAAATATTTTATTCTCATTTACTTTTTCGTACTAAGAACTTAGCTTGAGGAATAATATCCAAATTTTCATCCTTAAAAAGTCTGCAGAAGTGTAGACCAAATGTTTCTATAAAAAAATGTATGCAATATATATATACATGTCAGAGTGGGTGTTAGCGTTTCTGCATTTAGTTTGTTCGTACCTCTAAATCCCTGGAATGTCATTTCACTCCTTATCTTACATCATTGACAAATTTCTTTTCGAGACGCCCTGTGTCTTTTCCCGTGTAGTTTCCGCTGTTTTTCCCTATATGCCCTGATATTCTTGAATATCCCCAGATGGCGTTACGGTCTTTATCATTTTCTTACTTCTTCCCACTGTGCAGGAAATACACAATGACCTTTGTTTTATACCGCTTCCCGGCATGCAAAATACTCCACCGTTTCATCTTTCTTCCTCAGTTAGTAATTATCCGCCTATTATGTAGCCTCTCTTTACAAAAAAAATCTCTTTTTTATTTTTCTAATATATATATATATATATATATATATATATATATATATATATATATATATATATATATGTGTGTGTGTTCAGAAAGCGTGAGAGAATATATATAATTATTTTCCACAGCCGACCCAACGTCGCAGCCACAAGTGCCAAGAAAGCCAACAAACCGGAAGTCCAACCTCGAGTTTCACTCTCACTTGGGCTCATCAGTTAGACATATTCACGCCCAGGAGTTCAAACCCAAAAATCTTGCTTGCTATGCGAGCACTCTATCTATCTATCTATCTATCTATCTATCTATCTATCTATCTCTCGCTATATATATATATATATATATATATATATATATATATATATATATATATCTGTCTCTGTCTGTCTGTCTCTCATTATATATATATATATATATATATATATATATATACATATATATATATATATATATATTCTTCCCCTGAAAAATTAAAGGTTGTACATAATGCACTCAAAGCCATAGCTAAAAAAGTAAGTTACTGGTTGTACAGAAACTCTTCGAACTGATAGCGCGCGTGATGTAGTTTTCTTCATAGAGATTTGATAAACAATTATATGATTTTTAATATGCATTAAATAGATTCTCATCTTTTCAAGATGAGAATAATAGCCTGAAGAATCCCAATATTAGGACGTATCAATCTGCATCTAGAAAATCCAAAAACATAATTTTAATGGATTCATAATATGGTGATCCATAGCAAGTAGCAAATTAAAAAAATTGCTACTTGCTTTGGAGCATCATATTATGAATCCATTAAAATTATGTTTCTGGATTTATGCAAATATTTCTGAATATATATGGGTATATTTTTTTCAATTTAATATCAACATACCATTAACATTTCTTAGGTTTTAGTTCAAATCAATTCTCTTTTTGTTTAATTTTACTCTAGTTAAAGTTATCAAAAACCAAAGGACCCTATTTCTGGAACTAACACTTAACTTCTATATGAAATATAAATAGATATTAATATAAATAATAAAAAATAAATAATATAAATAGATATTAATATGAATAATATGAATAAAAAATATAAATAGATATTCATATCAATAATATAAATAAATAATATAAATAGATATTGAAAAAACTAATATAAATAAATCATATATATAGATATTATTATAAATAGTATCAATAAATAATATAAACAGATATTCATATAAATAATATAAATAAATAATATAAATAGATATTCATATAAATAATATAAATAAATAATATAAATAGATATTGATATAAATAATATAAATAAATAATATAAATAGATATTAATATAATTAATATAAATAAATAATATAAATAGATATTATTATAAATAATATCAATAAATAATATAAATAGATATTAATATAAATCATATAAATAAATAATATAAAGAGATATTAATATAAATAATAAGGATAAATAATATAAATAGATATTAATATAAATAATATAAAGAAACAATATAAATAGATATTGATATAAATAATGAAAAAAAATAATATAAATAGGTATTAATATAAATAATGAAAATAAATAATATAAATAGATATTAATATAAATCATATCAATAAATAATATAAATAGATATTGATATAAATAATACAAATAAATAACATAAATAGATATTAATATAAAAAAATAAATAATATAAATAGATATTAAAACAAATAAAATAAATAAATAATATAAATAGATATTAATATAAATAATATAAATAAATAATATAAATAGGTATTAATATAAATAATGAAAATAAATAATATAAATAGATATCAATATAAATCATATAAATAAATAATATAAATAGATATTGATATAAATAATATAAATAAATAATATAAATAGATATTAATATAAATAAAATAAATAAATAATATAAATAGATATTAATATAAATAATATAAATAAATAATATAAATAGATATTCATATAAATAATATAAATAAATAATATAAATAGATATTAATATAAATAAAAAAAATAAACAATATAAATAAAGTAAATAAATAATATAAATAGATATTAATATAAATAAAATAAATAAATAATATAAATAGATATTAATATAAATAATAAAAATAAATACTATCAATAGATATTAATATAAATAATATAAATAAATAATATAAATAGATATGAATAAAAATTATATAAATAAATAATATAGATAGATATTAATACAAATGATATAAATAAATAATATAAATAGAAATTAATATAAATAATCTAAATAAATAATATAAATAGATATTAATATAAATAAAATAGATAAATAATATAAATAGATATTAATATAAATAATATAAATAAATAATAATAATAGATATTAATATAAATCATCTACATTAATTATATAGATAGATATTAATATAAATAATATAAATAAATAATATAAATAGATATTGGTATAAATAATATAAATAAATAATATAAATAGATATTAATATAAATAATAAAAAAATAACATAAATAGATATTAATATAAATAATATAAATAAATAATATAAATAGATATTGATACAAACAATATAAATTAATAATATAATAGATATTAATATAAATAATAAAAATAAATAATACAAATAGATATTAATATAAATAATAAAAATAAATAATATAAATAGGTATTAATATAAATGATATAAATAACATAACATAAATAGATATTAATACAATTAATATAAATAAATAATATAAATAGATATTGATATAAATAATATAAATAAATAATATAAATAGATATTAACATAAATAATATAAATAAATAATATAAATAGATATTAATATAAATAATATAATAAAAAATATAAATAGATATTAATATAAATAATATGAATAAATAATATAAATAGATATTAATATAAATAATAAAAATAAATAATATAAATAGATATTAATATAATTAATATAAATAAATAATATAAATAGATATTAATATAAATAATATAAATAAATAATATAAATAGATATTAATATAAATAATATAAATAAATAATATAAATAGATATTAATATAAATTATATAAATACATAATATAAATAGATATTAATATAAATAATAAAAATAAATAATATAAATAGATAGTAATATAATTAATATAAATAAATAATATAAATAGATATTGATATAAATAATATAAATAAATAATATAAATAGATATTAATATAAATAATAAAAATAAATAATATAAATAGATAATAATATAATTAATAGAAATAAATAATATAAATAGATATTAATATAAATTATAAAAATAAATAATATAAATAGATAGTAATATAATTAATATAAATAAATAATATAAATAGATAGTAATATAAATTATATAAATAAATAATATAAATAGATATTGATATAAATAACATAAATAAATAATATAAATAGATATTAATATAAATAATCTAAATAAATATTATAAATAGATATTAATATAAGTCATATAAATAAATAATATAAATAGATATTGATATAAATAATATAAATAAATAATATAAATAGATATTAATATAAATAAAATAAATAAATAATATAAATAGATATTAATATAAATTATATAAATAAATAATATAAATAGATATTGATATAAATAACATAAATAAATAATATAAATAGATATTAATATAAATAATCTAAATAAATATTATAAATATATATTAATATAAGTCATATAAATAAATAATATAAATAGATATTGATATAAATAATATAAATAAATAATATAAATAGATATTAATATAAATAATATAAATAAATAACATAAATAGATATTAATATAAATAATATAAATAAATAATATAAATAGATATTAATATAAATAATATAAATAAATAATATAAATAGATATTAATATAAATTATATAAATAAATAACATAAATAGATATTAATATAAATAATATAAATAAATAATATAGATAGATATTAATATAAATGATATAAATAAATAATATAAATAGAAATTAATATAAATTATATAAATAAATAACATAAATATATATTAATATAAATAATATAAATAAATAATATAAATAGATATTGATAACAATAATATAAATAAATAATATAAATAGATATTAATATAAATAATATAAATAAATAATATAAATAGATATTAATATTAATAATATAAATAGATGGTCATTTAAATATATTATAGTATATCTTTCTTGTGATAGATTGGTCTTACTGCATTTAAGAGCAAGAATTCATCTAGTCTGGTGAAGTATCACAATTACTTGAGGTGACATCACTTAGGGAAGGTACACCATTTCTCATAAAAGGTAGTGTGGACAAGCTATACCGAGCAGATCTTATTTATGCTGCGAATACTATGTGATTTGAAATATTTAGTCAGGTTTTACTTGTCGGGCAAAGTATCTTCATGCTAGGATGTCCTAACATACCCCTGTACAGAGACCTTACACACCTGCGGATAGTGTCTAATTCAAGTTATCTCCAGTATGTATTTAAGTTATCTTCAGTAGGCATTGCATTCAAGTTCTGTATCCATATATAAATCCAAAAATGTTTGTATAAATAGCAATTACACTAAATAAATGCAAAATGTAATGAAACTGGGATCGAAAATCGATATTTTTGCCAAATTATTCGTAATGCTATCAGCATTCTGTCAGAGAAATCTAGCGGCTAATATATTAGTCCTCGCGCGAAAGTGCAGGATACAAAATATTTTAAATAATAATAATAATAATAATAATAATAATAATAATAATAATAATAATAATAATAATAATAACAAAGTATTTCGCTAGCGAGGCCTACTATTGAGCGTAACCAGTTATACACTCCTTTTGAAATTTTCATCTCTATTTTTTTCGTTATTTACTGAATATTTTTGATGAAACCTATATGAAATATGTTTCTTATTAAATTGTAAAGGTTTTCTATTTTGAAAGAAGTTTTTAAAAAATTAATCTAAAAATATTATTTTAAATCTTTTGTTAAAAGAATTCAGATTTTCTCATTATTCAGACATGTATGACAAAGAGGGAGTTGCAAAAAAGAGTTGTGGTATGAGGAGAATTACGAACTGAAACAGAGAGAATATTCAGACCTGTAATAATAAAAAGAGGGGGTTGCAAAAATGAGTTGTGGTGTGATGAGAAATACAATCTGAAACAGAGAGTAGGAGAGTTTTTATAAATACATACAAAATGACATTCATCTTTTTTTAAATCCAAATTAATAAAATTAAATAAAATATAATCTTAAAAAGATAGGATACAAGTTAGAAAAGTATTTCATCCAAGGCATGAAAATTGCTAAACAAAATGTTTTTACTATAGGCTTTAAAAATAAAGGTACAAGATTCAATTTGAAATTTATTTATCTTCAAAGTGCACTTTTATACATTTTAAAAAGTAAGGTTTAAATTTGCATACCTTACTTTGTAAAATGTATAAAAGTACACTTTGAAGATAAATAAATTTCAAATTGAATCTTGTACCTTTATTTTTAAAGCCTATAGTAAAAACATTTTGTTAACAATTTTCATATCTTGGATGAAATGCTTTTCTAACTTGTATATATATATATATATATATATATATATATATATATATATATACATATATATATGTATATATATATGTATATATATAAATATATATATATATATATATATATATATATATATATATACAAATAGTCTATAGTGAGGCAATAATTGTACAATCAACAACGGCATCTCTTTTGAATTAGCATTGTTTGCGGCCGGACAAACACACACACACACACACACACACACACACACACATCCTATCCTAAGGAAAAAAATGAGAAAAAACAAAGAAAGATAAACAAAAACACAAGTAGTAAGAGAGAGAGAGAGAGAGAGAGAGAGAGAGAGAGAGAGAGAGAGAGAGAGAGAGAGCAGTGACCACATCCCAATAAAACTAATAAAAATTGAACATTCGAATGAAAAGTAGATTCATTTACACGTTTCCACCTTCGGAAACATTTCAAATGAACTACGAAAATGTTCTTTTTACATCTTCAACACATCTTGAATATATTCTAAGCATTTTAAAGAATTTCTGAAGAGGGCGCTTTACAAAAAGTCTGAAACGCGTTAAAAATGATTTAAATGATTTAAAAACATTATTACAATGATCTAAACATAATTTGCAATGAAAGACCAAGACACAGAATAATAAAATAATGTTAAAAAATACACATTGTTGGTGACCACCACCTTATATATATATATATATATATATATATATATATATATATATATATATATATATATATATATATATATATATATATATAATTGACTCTCTCGGTCTGTGTACGAAAAGTCTCTACAAAACTCCTATCGTAATATTTACTCTAAAGGGTTGGAATTTAATATATAAGGAACTTTAATCTGTAGCATATTTTCGATTGTTTTTTTTTAGCCGAACAATAGCTGCTAAAGGGTCCAACTTGAAAAAATTAATTGGCATTGGTCTAGTGTAAGTCTACTACACACGCGCGTTAATTTATAGTCAAAGGTGAAACATCGTTAATTTTTTGCTGTTTTTGTAAATGCAGGGATTAAGCTCCAATGCAATAATCGATTAAAAAAACTAGCTCTATAATTATATATACGAAATCTGCATACATTCGATTATAATATTTAAGCATAATTTTCGACCAGGGCACGCAAGTACAACTTGCTCCTAAAGAGTAAAAATTAAAACTTGATACATAAAATATTTGACCATTTGCACATATCGAGTTGATTTTATACAAGTACAAATTGCTGTGAATAAGTCAAAATAGAAATTTGATACATGAGATATTGGGACAGTTTTCACATTTCGATTTGATTTTATACAAGTACAAATTGCTGCTAAAGATAAAAAATGAAAATTGATACGTAAGATATTTGAAACATTTGCACATTTCGATTTGATTTTGTACAAGTGCAAAATGTTGCTAAAGGGTCACAATCAAGTCATACATGAGATATTTAGACGATTTTCAAATTTCGATTTGATTTTATACACGTACAAATCCCTTCTAAAAGTCCAAATTAAAAATTGATACATAAGATATCTTCAGCATTTGTCAATTACAATTTTATTTTATTTTATTTTATTTTTATATTTTTATAATTAATACATAAGATATTTGAACAATTTTCACATTTCGATTTGATTCTATACAAGTAATAATTTCTAACAAATAGGCAAAAAATCAAATAAATACATAAGATATTTGAACAATTTGCACATTTCGACTTGATTCTATACAAGTAATAATTTCTACCAAATAGGCAAAAATCAAATTAATACATAAGATATTTGAACAATTTGCACATTTCGATTTGATTCTATACAAGTAATAATTTCTAACAAATAGGCAAAAAATCAAATTAATACATAAGATATTTGAACAATTTGCACATTTCGATTTGATTCTATACAAGTAATAATTTCTAACAAATAGGCAAAAAATCAAATTAATACATAAGATATTTGAACAATTTGCACATTTCGATTTGATTCTATACAAGTAATAATTTCTAACAAATAGGCAAAAAATCAAATAAATACATAAGATATTTGACCAATTTGCACATTTCGACTTGATTCTATTCAAGTAATAATTTCTAACAAATAGGCAAAAATCAAATTAATACATAAGATATTTGAACAATTTGCACATTTCGATTTGATTCTATACAAGTAATAATTTCTAACAAATAGGCGAAACATCAAATTAATACATGAGATATTTGAACAATTTGCACATTTCGATTTGATTCTATACAAGTAATAATTTCTAACAAATAGGCAAACAATCAAATTAATACATAAGATATTTGAACAATTTGCACATTTCGATGTGATTCTATACAAGTAATAATTTCTAACAAATAGGCAAAAAATCCAATTAATACATAAGATATTTGAACAATTTGCACATTTCGATTTGATTCTATACAAGTAATAATTTCTAACAAATAGGCAAAAATCAAATTAATACATAAGATATTTGAACAATTTGCACATTTCGATTTGATTCTATACAAGTAATAATTTCTAACAAATAGGCAAAAATCAAATTAATACATAAGATATTTGAACGATTTGCACATTTCGATTTGATTCTATACAAGTAATAATTTCTAACAAATAGGCAAACAATCAAATTAATACATAAGATATTTGAACAATTTTCACATTTCGATGTGATTCTATACAAGTAATAATTGCTAACAAATAGGCAAAAAATCAAATTAATACATAAGATATTTGAACAATTTGCACATTTCGATTTGATTCTATACAAGTAATAATTTCTAACAAATAGGCAAAACATCAAATTAATACATAAGATATTTGAACAATTTGCACATTTCGATTTGATTCTATACAAGTAATAATTTCTAACAAATAGGAAAAAATCAAATTAATACATAAGATATTTGAACAATTTGCACATTTCGATTTGATTCTATACAAGTAATAATTTCTAACAAATAGGCAAAAAATCAAATTAATACATAAGATATTTGAACGATTTGCACATTTCGATTTGATTCTATACAAGTAATAATTTCTAACAAATAGGGAAAAAATCAAATTAATACATAAGATATTTTCACAATTTGCACATTTCGATTTGATTCTATACAAGTAATAATTTCTAACAAATAGGCAAAAAATCAAATTAATACATAAGATATTTGAACAATTTGCACATTTCGATTTGATTCTATACAAGTAATAATTTGTAACAAATAGGCAAAAATCAAATTAATACATAAGATATTTGAACAATTTGCACATTTCGATTTGATTCTATACAAGTAATAATTTCTAACAAATAGGCAAAAATCAAATAAATACATAAGATATTTGAACAATTTGCACATTTCGATTTGATTCTATACAAGTAATAATTTCTAACAAATAGGCAAAAAATCAAATTAATACATAAGATATTTGAACAATTTGCACATTTCGATTTGATTCTATACAAGTAATTATTTCTAACAAATAGGCAAAAAAATCAAATTAATACATAAGATATTTGAACAATTTGCACATTTCGATTTGATTCTATACAAGTAATAATTTCTAACAAATAGGCAAAAAATCAAATAAATACATAAGATATTTGACCAATTTGCACATTTCGACTTGATTCTATTCAAGTAATAATTTCTAACAAATAGGCAAAAATCAAATTAATACATAAGATATTTGAACAATTTGCACATTTCGATTTGATTCTATACAAGTAATAATTTCTAACAAATAGGCGAAACATCAAATTAATACATGAGATATTTGAACAATTTGCACATTTCGATTTGATTCTATACAAGTAATAATTTCTAACAAATAGGCAAACAATCAAATTAATACATAAGATATTTGAACAATTTGCACATTTCGATGTGATTCTATACAAGTAATAATTTCTAACAAATAGGCAAAAAATCCAATTAATACATAAGATATTTGAACAATTTGCACATTTCGATTTGATTCTATACAAGTAATAATTTCTAACAAATAGGCAAAAATCAAATTAATACATAAGATATTTGAACAATTTGCACATTTCGATTTGATTCTATACAAGTAATAATTTCTAACAAATAGGCAAAAATCAAATTAATACATAAGATATTTGAACGATTTGCACATTTCGATTTGATTCTATACAAGTAATAATTTCTAACAAATAGGCAAACAATCAAATTAATACATAAGATATTTGAACAATTTTCACATTTCGATGTGATTCTATACAAGTAATAATTGCTAACAAATAGGCAAAAAATCAAATTAATACATAAGATATTTGAACAATTTGCACATTTCGATTTGATTCTATACAAGTAATAATTTCTAACAAATAGGCAAAACATCAAATTAATACATAAGATATTTGAACAATTTGCACATTTCGATTTGATTCTATACAAGTAATAATTTCTAACAAATAGGAAAAAATCAAATTAATACATAAGATATTTGAACAATTTGCACATTTCGATTTGATTCTATACAAGTAATAATTTCTAACAAATAGGCAAAAAATCAAATTAATACATAAGATATTTGAACGATTTGCACATTTCGATTTGATTCTATACAAGTAATAATTTCTAACAAATAGGGAAAAAATCAAATTAATACATAAGATATTTTCACAATTTGCACATTTCGATTTGATTCTATACAAGTAATAATTTCTAACAAATAGGCAAAAAATCAAATTAATACATAAGATATTTGAACAATTTGCACATTTCGATTTGATTCTATACAAGTAATAATTTGTAACAAATAGGCAAAAATCAAATTAATACATAAGATATTTGAACAATTTGCACATTTCGATTTGATTCTATACAAGTAATAATTTCTAACAAATAGGCAAAAATCAAATAAATACATAAGATATTTGAACAATTTGCACATTTCGATTTGATTCTATACAAGTAATAATTTCTAACAAATAGGCAAAAAATCAAATTAATACATAAGATATTTGAACAATTTGCACATTTCGATTTGATTCTATACAAGTAATTATTTCTAACAAATAGGCAAAAAAATCAAATTAATACATAAGATATTTGAACAATTTGCACATTTCGATTTGATTCTATACAAGTAATAATTTCTAACAAATAGGCAAAAAATCACATTAATACATAAGATATTTGACCAATTTGCACATTTCGATTTGATTCTATTCAAGTAATAATTTCTAACAAATAGGCAAAAATCAAATTAATACATAAGATATTTGAACAATTTGCACATTTCGATTTGATTCTATACAAGTAATAATTTCTAACAAATAGGCAAAAAATCAAATAAATACATAAGATATTTGAACAATTTGCACATTTCGATTTGATTCTATACAAGTAATAATTTTTAACAAATAGGCAAATTTCAAATTAATACATAAGATATTTGAACAATTTGCACATTTCGATTTGATTCTATACAAGTAATAATTTTTAACAAATAGGCAAAAATTCCAATAATTACATAAGATATTTGAACAATTTGCACATTTCGATTTGATTCTATACAAGTAATAATTTCTAACAAATAGGAAAAATATCAAATTAATACATAAGATATTTGAACAATTTGCACATTTCGATTTGATTCTATACAAGTAATAATTTCTAACAAATAGGCAAAAAATCAAATTAATACATAAGATATTTGAACAATTTGCACATTTCGATTTGATTCTATTCAAGTAATAATTTCTAACAAATAGGCAAAAATCAAATTAATACATAAGATATTTGAACAATTTGCACATTTCGATTTGATTCTATACAAGTAATAATGTCTAACAAATAGGCAAAAAATCAAATTAATACATAAGATATTTGAACAATTTGCACAGTTCTATTTGATTCTATTCAAGTAATAATTTCTAACAAATAGGCAAATTTCAAATAAATACATAAGATATTTGAACAATTTGCACATTTCGATTTGATTCTATACAAGTAATAATTTCTAACAAATAGGTACAACTCAAATTAATACATAAGATATTTGAACAATTTGCACATTTCGATTTGATTCTATACAAGTAATAATTTCTAACAAATAGGCAAAAAATCAAATTAATACATAAGATATTTGAACAATTTGCACATTTCGATTTGATTCTATACAAGTAATAATTTCTAACAAATAGGCAAAAAATCAAATAAATACATAAGATATTTGAACAATTTACACATTTCGATTTGATTCTATACAATTAATAATTTCTAACAAATAGGCAAATTTCAAATAAATACATAAGATATTTGAAAAATTTGCACATTTCGATTTGATTCTATACAAGTAATAATTTTTAACAAATAGGCAAAAATCAAATTAATACATAAGATATTTGAACAATTTGCACATTTCGATTTGATTCTATACAAGTAATAATTTTTAACAAATAGGCAAAAATCAAATTAATACATAAGATATTTGAACAATTTGCACATTTCGATTTGATTCTATACAAGTAATAATTTCTAACAAATAGGCAAAAAATCAAATTAATACATAAGATATTTGAACAATTTGCACATTTCGATTTGATTCTATACAAGTAATAATTTCTAACAAATAGGCAAAAATCAAATTAATACATAAGATATTTGAACAATTTGCACATTTCGATTTGATTCTATACAAGTAATAATTTCTAACAAATAGGCAAAAAATCAAATTAATACATAAGATATTTGAATAATTTGCACATTTCGATTTGATTCCATTCAAGTCTTAATTTCTAACATATAGGAAAAAATCAAATTAATACATAAGATATTTGAACAATTTGCACATTTCGATTTGATTCTATTCAAGTAATAATTTCTAACAAATACGCTAAAATCAAATTAATACATAAGATATTTGAACAATTTGCACATTTCGATTTGATTCTATACAAGTAATAATTTTTAACAAATAGGCAAAAATCAAATTAATACATAAGATATTTGAACAATTTGCACATTTCGATTTGATTCTATACAAGTAATAATTTCTAACAAATAGGCAAAAAATCAAATTAATACATAAGATATTTGAACAATTTGCACATTTCGATTTGATTCTATACAAGTAATAATTTCTAACAAATAGGCAAAAATCAAATTAATACATAAGATATTTGAACAATTTGCACATTTCGATTTGATTCTATACAAGTAATAATTCCTAACAAATAGGCAAAAATCAAATTAATACATAAGATATTTGAACAATTTGCACATTTCGATTTGATTCTATACAAGTAATAATTTTTAACAAATAGGCAAAAATCAAATTAATACATAGGATATTTGAACAATTTGCACATTTCGATTTGATTCTATACAAGTAATAATTTCTAACAAATAGGAAAATTTCAAATAAATACATAAGATATTTGAACAATTTGCACATTTCGATTTGATTCTATACAAGTAATAATTTCTAACAAATAGGCAAAAATCAAATTAATACATAAGATATTTGAACAATTTGCACATTTCGATTTGATTCTATACAAGTAATAATTTTTAACAAATAGGCAAAAATCAAATTAATACATAAGATATTTGAACAATTTGCACATTTCGATTTGATTCTATACAAGTAATAATTCCTAACAAATAGGCAAAAATCAAATTAATACATAAGATATTTGAACAATTTGCACATTTCGATTTGATTCTATACAAGTAATAATTTTTAACAAATAGGCAAAAATCAAATTAATACATAAGATATTTGAACAATTTGCACATTTCGATTTGATTCTATACAAGTAATAATTTCTAACAAATAGGCAAAACATCAAATTAATACATAAGATATTTGAACAATTTGCACATTTCGATTTGATTCTATACAAGTAATAATTTTTAACAAATAGGCAAAAATCAAATTAATACATAGGATATTTGAACAATTTGCACATTTTGATTTGATTCTATACAAGTAATAATTTCTAACAAATAGGAAAATTTCAAATAAATACATAAGATATTTGAACAATTTGCACATTTCGATTTGATTCTATACAAGTAATAATTTCTAACAAATAGGCAAAAATCAAATTAATACATAAGATATTTGAACAATTTGCACATTTCGATTTGATTCTATACAAATAATAATTCCTAACAAATAGGCAAAAATCAAATTAATACATAAGATATTTGAACAATTTGCACATTTCGATTTGATTCTATACAAGTAATAATTTCTAACAAATAGGCAAACATCGAATTAATACATAAGATATTTGAACAATTTGCACATATTGATTTGATTCTATACAAGTAATAATTTTTAACAAATAGGCAAAAATCAAATTAATACATAGGATATTTGAACAATTTGCACATTTCGATTTGATTCTATACAAGTAATAATTTCTAACAAATAGGAAAATTTCAAATAAATACATAAGATATTTGAACAATTTGCACATTTCGATTTGATTCTATACAAGTAATAATTTCTAACAAATAGGCAAAAATCAAATTAATACATAAGATATTTGAACAATTTGCACATTTCGATTTGATTCTATACAAGTAATAATTTCTAACAAATAGGCAAAATCAAATTAATACATAAGATATTTGAACAATTTGCACATTTCGATTTGATTCTATACAAGTAATAATTTCTAACAAATAGGCAAAAATCAAATTAATACATAAGATATTTGAACAATTTGCACATTTCGATTTGATTCTATACAAGTAATAATTTCTAACAAATAGGCAAAAAATCAAATTAATACATAAGATATTTGAACAATTTGCACATTTCGATTTGATTCTATACAAGTAATAATTTCTAACAAATAGGCAAGAATCAAATTAACACATAAGATATTTGAACAATTTGCACATTTCGATTTGATTCTATACAAGTAATAATTTCTAACAAATAGGCAAAAATCAAATTAATACATAAGATATTTGAACAATTTGCACATTTCGATTTGATTCTATACAAGTAATAATTTCTAACAAATAGGCAAATTTATAATTAATACACAAGATATTTGAACAATTTGCACATTTCGATTTGATTCTATACAAGTAATAATTTTTAACAAATAGGCAAATTTAAAATAAATACACAAGATATTTGAACAATTTGCACATTTCGATTTGATTCTATACAAGTAATAATTTTTCACAAATAGGCAAATTTCAAATTAATACACAAGATATTTGAACAATTTTCACATTTCGATTTGATTCTATACAAGTAATAATTTCTAAAAAATAGGCAAAAATCAAATTAATACATAAGATATTTGACCAATTTGCACATTTCGATTTGATTTTGTACAAGTGCAAAATGTTGCTAAAGGGTCAAAATCAAGTCATACATGAGATATTTAGACGATTTTCAAATTTCGATTTGATTTTATACACGTACAAATCCCTTCTAAAAGTCCAAATTAAAAATTGATACATTAGATATCTTCAGCATTTGTCAATTACAATTTTATTTTATTTTATTTTATTTTTATATTTTTATAATTAATACATAAGATATTTGAACAATTTTCACATTTCGATTTGATTCTATACAAGTAATAATTTCTAACAAATAGGCAAAAAATCAAATAAATAGATAAGATATTGGAACAATTTGCACATTTCGACTTGATTCTATACAAGTAATAATTTCTACCAAATAGGCAAAAATCAAATTAATACATAAGATATTTGAACAATTTGCACATTTCGATTTGATTCTATACAAGTAATAATTTCTAACAAATAGGCAAAAAATCAAATTAATACATAAGATATTTGAACAATTTGCACATTTCGATTTGATTCTATACAAGTAATAATTTCTAACAAATAGGCAAAAAATCAAATTAATACATAAGATATTTGAACAATTTGCACATTTCGATTTGATTCTATACAAGTAATAATTTCTAACAAATAGGCAAAAAATCAAATAAATTCATAAGATATTTGACCAATTTGCACATTTCGACTTGATTCTATTCAAGTAATAATTTCTAACAAATAGGCAAAAATCAAATTAATACATAAGATATTTGAACAATTTGCACATTTCGATTTGATTCTATACAAGTAATAATTTCTAACAAATAGGCGAAACATCAAATTAATACATGAGATATTTGAACAATTTGCACATTTCGATTTGATTCTATACAAGTAATAATTTCTAACAAATAGGCAAACAATCAAATTAATACATAAGATATTTGAACAATTTGCACATTTCGATGTGATTCTATACAAGTAATAATTTCTAACAAATAGGCAAAAAATCAAATTAATACATAAGATATTTGAACAATTTGAACATTTCGATTTGATTCTATACAAGTAATAATTTCTAACAAATAGGCAAAAATCAAATTAATACATAAGATATTTGAACAATTTGCACATTTCGATTTGATTCTATACAAGTAATAATTTCTAACAAATAGGCAAAAATCAAATTAATACATAAGATATTTGAACGATTTGCACATTTCGATTTGATTCTATACAAGTAATAATTTCTAACAAATAGGCAAAAAATCAAATAAATACATAAGATATTTGACCAATTTGCACATTTCGACTTGATTCTATTCAAGTAATAATTTCTAACAAATAGGCAAAAATCAAATTAATACATAAGATATTTGAACAATTTGCACATTTCGATTTGATTCTATACAAGTAATAATTTCTAACAAATAGGCAAAAAATCAAATTAATACATAAGATATTTGAACAATTTGCACATTTCGATTTGATTCTATACAAGTAATAATTTCTAACAAATAGGCAAAAAATCAAATTAATACAAAAGATATTTGAACAATTTGCACATTTCGATTTGATTCTATACAAGTAATAATTTCTAACAAATAGGCAAAAAATCAAATTAATACATAAGATATTTGAACAATTTGCACATTTCGATTTGATTCTATACAAGTAATAATTTCTAACAAATAGGCGAAACATCAAATTAATACATAAGATATTTGAACAATTTGCACATTTCGATTTGATTCTATACAAGTAATAATTTCTAACAAATAGGCAAACAATCAAATTAATACATAAGATATTTGAACAATTTTCACATTTCGATGTGATTCTATACAAGTAAAAATTGCTAACAAATAGGCAAAAAATCAAATTAATACATAAGATATTTGAACAATTTGCACATTTCGATTTGATTCTATACAAGTAATAATTTCTAACAAATAGGCAAAACATCAAATTAATACATAAGATATTTGAACAATTTGCACATTTCGATTTGATTCTATACAAGTAATAATTTCTAACAAATAGGCAAAAATCAAATTAATACATAAGATATTTGACCAATTTGCACATTTCGATTTGATTCTATACAAGTAATAATTTCTAACAAACAGGCAAAAAATCAAATTAATACATAAGATATTTGAACAATTTGCACATTTCGATTTGATTCTATACAAGTAATAATTTCTAACAAATAGGCAAAAAATCAAATTAATACATAAGATATTTGAACAATTTGCACATTTCGATTTGATTCTATACAAGTAATAATTTCTAACAAATAGGCAAAAATCAAATAAATACATAAGATATTTGAACAATTTGCACATTTCGATTTGATTCTATACAAGTAATAATTTCTAACAAATAGGCAAAAAATCAAATTAATACATAAGATATTTGAACAATTTGCACATTTCGATTTGATTCTATACAAGTAATAATTTTTAACAAATAGGCAAAAAATCAAATTAATACATAAGATATTTGAACAATTTGCACATTTCGATTTGATTCTATACAAGTAATAATTTCTAACAAATAGGCAAAAAATCACATTAATACATAAGATATTTGACCAATTTGCACATTTCGATTTGATTCTAATCAAGTAATAATTTCTAACAAATAGGAAAAAATAAAATTAATACATAAGATATTTGAACAATTTGCACATTTCGATTTGATTCTATACAAGTAATAATTTCTAACAAATAGGCAAAAAATCAAATAAATACATAAGATATTTGAACAATTTGCACATTTCGATTTGATTCTATACAAGTAATAATTTTTAACAAATAGGCAAATTTCAAATTAATACATAAGATATTTGAACAATTTGCACATTTCGATTTGATTCTATACAAGTAATAATTTTTAACAAATAGGCAAAAATTCCAATTAATACATAAGATATTTGAACAATTTGCACATTTCGATTTGATTCTATACAAGTAATAATTTCTAACAAATAGGCAAAAAATCAAATTAATACATAAGATATTTGAACAATTTGCACATTTCGATTTGATTCTATACAAGTAATAATTTCTAACAAATAGGCAAAAAATCAAATTAATACATAAGATATTTGAACAATTTGCACATTTCGAGTTGATTCTATTCAAGTAATAATTTCTAACAAATAGGCAAAAATCAAATTAATACATAAGATATTTGAACAATTTGCACATTTCGATTTGATTCTATACAAGTAATAATGTCTAACAAATAGGCAAAAAATCAAATTAATACATAAGATATTTGAACAATTTGCACAGTTCTATTTGATTCTATTCAAGTAATAATTTCTAACAAATAGGCAAATTTCAAATAAATACATAAGATGTTTGAACAATTTGCACATTTCGATTTGATTCTATACAAGTAATAATTTCTAACAAATAGGTACAACTCAAATTAATACATAAGATATTTGAACAATTTGCACATTTCGATTTGATTCTATACAAGTAATAATTTCTAACAAATAGGCAAAAAATCAAATTAATACATAAGATATTTGAACAATTTGCACATTTCGATTTGATTCTATACAAGTAATAATTTCTAACAAATAGGCAAAAAATCAAATAAATACATAAGATATTTGAACAATTTGCACATTTCGATTTGATTCTATACAAGTAATAATTTCTAACAAATAGGCAAATTTCAAATAAATACATAAGATATTTGAACAATTTGCACATTTCGATTTGATTCTATACAAGTAATAATTTTTAACAAATAGGCAAAAATCAAATTAATACATAAGATATTTGAACAATTTGCACATTTCGATTTGATTCTATACAAGTAATAATTTTTAACAAATAGGCAAAAATCAAATTAATACATAAGATATTTGAACAATTTGCACATTTCGATTTGATTCTATACAAGTAATAATTTCTAACAAATAGGCAAAAAATCAAATTAATACATAAGATATTTGAACAATTTGCACATTTCGATTTGATTCTATACAAGTAATAATTTCTAACAAATAGGCAAAAATCAAATTAATACATAAGATATTTGAACAATTTGCACATTTTGATTTGATTCTATACAAGTAATAATTTCTAACAAATAGGCAAAAAATCAAATTAATACAAAAGATATTTGAATAATTTGCACATTTCGATTTGATTCCATTCAAGTAATAATTTCTTACATATAGGAAAAAATCAAATTAATACATAAGATATTTGAACAATTTGCACATTTCGATTTGATTCTATTCAAGTAATAATTTCTAACAAATACGCTAAAATACAATTAATACATAAGATATTTGAACAATTTGCACATTTCGATTTGATTCTATACAAGTAATAATTTCTAACAAATAGGACAAAACATCAAATTAATACATAAGATATTTGAACAATTTTCACATTTCGATTTGATTCTATACAAGTAATAATTTCTAACAAATAGGAAAATTTCAAAAAAATACATAAGATATTTGAACAATTTGCACATTTCGACTTGATTCTATACAAGTAATAATTTCTAACAAATAGGCAAAAATCAAATTACTACATAAGATATTTGAACAATTTTCACATTTCGATTTGATTCTATACAAGTAATAATGTCTAACAAATAGGCAAAAAATCACATTAATACATAAGATATTTGAACAATTTGCACATTTCGATTTGATTCTATACAAGTAATAATTTCTAACAAATAGGCAAAAATCAAATTAATACATAAGATATTTGAACAATTTTCACATTTCGATTTGATTCTATACAAGTAATAATTTCTAACAAATAGGCAAAAATCAAATTAATACATAAGATATTTGAACAATTTGCACATTTCGATTTGATTCTATACAAGTAATAATTTCTAACAAATAGGCAAAAATCAAATAAATACATAAGATATTTGAACAATTTGCACATTTCGATTTGATTCTATACAAGTAATACTTTCTAACAAATAGGCAAAAATCAAATTAATACATAAGATATTTGAACAATTTGCACATTTCGATTTGATTCTATACAAGTAATAATTTCTAACAAATAGGCAAAAATCAAATTAATACATCAGATATTTGAACAATTTGCACATTTCGATTTGATTCTATACAAGTAATAATTTCTAAAAAATAGGCAAAAATCAAATTAATACATAAGATATTTGAACAATTTGCACATTTCGATTTGATTCTATACAAGTAATAATTTCTAACAAATAGGCAAACATCGAATTAATACATAAGATATTTGAACAATTTGCACATATTGATTTGATTCTATACAAGTAATAATTTTTAACAAATAGGCAAAAATCAAATTAATACATAGGATATTTGAACAATTTGCACATTTCGATTTGATTCTATACAAGTAATAATTTCTAACAAATAGGAAAATTTCAAATAAATACATAAGATATTTGAACAATTTGCACATTTCGATTTGATTCTATACAAGTAATAATTCCTAACAAATAGGCAAAAATCAAATTAATACATAAGATATTTGAACAATTTGCACATTTCGATTTGATTCTATACAAGTAATAATTTCTAACAAATAGGCAAAAATCAAATTAATACATAGGATATTTGAACAATTTGCACATTTCGATTTGATTCTATACAAGTAATAATTTCTAACAAATAGGAAAATTTCAAATAAATACATAAGATATTTGAACAATTTGCACATTTCGATTTGATTCTATACAAGTAATAATTTCTAACAAATAGGCAAAAATCAAATTAATACATAAGATATTTGAACAATTTGCACATTTCGATTTGATTCTAGACAAGTAATAATTTTTAACAAATAGGCAAAAATCAAATTAATACATAAGATATTTGAACAATTTGCACATTTCGATTTGATTCTATACAAGTAATAATTTCTAACAAATAGGCAAAACATCAAATTAATACATAAGATATTTGAACAATTTGCACATTTCGATTTGATTCTATACAAGTAATAATTTTTAACAAATAGGCAAAAATCAAATTAATACATAGGATATTTGAACAATTTGCACATTTTGATTTGATTCTATACAAGTAATAATTTCTAACAAATAGGAAAATTTCAAATAAATACATAAGATATTTGAACAATTTGCACATTTCGATTTGATTCTATACAAGTAATAATTTCTAACAAATAGGCAAAAATCAAATTAATACATAAGATATTTGAACAATTTGCACATTTCGATTTGATTCTATACAAATAATAATTCCTAACAAATAGGCAAAAATCAAATTAATACATAAGATATTTGAACAATTTGCACATTTCGATTTGATTCTATACGAGTAATAATTTCTAACAAATAGGCAAACATCGAATTAATACATAAGATATTTGAACAATTTGCACATATTGATTTGATTCTGTACAAGTAATAATTTTTAACAAATAGGCAAAAATCAAATTAATACATAGGATATTTGAACAATTTGCACATTTCGATTTGATTCTATACAAGTAATAATTTCTAACAAATAGGAAAATTTCAAATAAATACATAAGATATTTGAACAATTTGCACATTTCGATTTGATTCTATACAAGTAATAATTTCTAACAAATAGGCAAAAATCAAATTAATACATAAGATATTTGAACAATTTGCACATTTCGATTTGATTCTATACAAGTAATAATTTCTAACAAATAGGCAAAATCAAATTAATACATAAGATATTTGAACAATTTGCACATTTCGATTTGATTCTATACAAGTAATAATTTCTAACAAATAGGCAAAAATCAAATTAATACATAAGATATTTGAACAATTTGCACATTTCGATTTGATTCTATACAAGTAATAATTTTTAACAAATAGGCAAAAAATGAAATTAATACATAAGATATTTGAACAATTTGCACATTTCGATTTGATTCTATACAAGTAATAATTTCTAACATATAGGCAAGAATCAAATTAACACATAAGATATTTGAACACTTTGCACATTTCGATTTGATTCTATACAAGTAATAATTTCTAACAAATAGGCAAAAATCAAATTAATACATAAGATATTTAAACAATTTGCACATTTCGATTTGATTCTATACAAGTAATAATTTCTAACAAATAGGCAAATTTCAAATTAATACACAAGATATTTGAACAATTTGCACATTTCGATTTGATTCTATACAAGTAATAATTTTTAACAAATAGGCAAATTTAAAATAAATACACAAGATATTTGAACAATTTGCACATTTCGATTTGATTCTATACAAGTAATAATTTTTCATAAATAGGACAATTTCAAATTAATACACAAGATATTTGAACAATTTTCACATTTCGATTTGATTCTATACAAGTAATAATTTCTAAAAAATAGGCAAAAATCAAATTAATACATCAGATATTTGAACAATTTGCACATTTCGATTTGATTCTATACAAGTAATAATTCCTAACAAATAGGCAAAAATCAAATTAATACATAAGATATTTGAACAATTTGCACATTTCGATTTGATTCTATACAAGTAATAATTTTTAACAAATAGGCAAAAATCAAATTAATACATAAGATATTTGAACAATTTGCACATTTCGATTTGATTCTATACAAGTAATAATTTCTAACAAATAGGCAAAACATCAAATTAATACATCAGATATTTGAACAATTTGCACATTTCGATTTGATTCTATACAAGTAATAATTCCTAACAAATAGGCAAAAATCAAATTAATACATAAGATATTTTCACAATTTGCACATTTCGATTTGATTCTATACAAGTAATAATTTTTAACAAATAGGCAAAAATCAAATTAATACATAGGATATTTGAAGAATTTGCACATTTCGATTTGATTCTATACAAGTAATAATTTCTAACAAATAGGAAAATTTCAAATAAATACATAAGATATTTGAACAATTTGCACATTTCGATTTGATTCTATACAAGTAATAATTTCTAACAAATAGGCAAAAATCAAATTAATACATAAGATATTTGAACAATTTGCACATTTCGATTTGATTCTATACAAGTAATAATTTTTAACAAATAGGCAAAGATCAAATGATTACATAAGATATTTGAACAATTTGCACATTTCGATTTGATTCTATACAAGTAATAATTCCTAACAAATAGGCAAAAATCAAATTAATACATAAGATATTTGAACAATTTGCACATTTCGATTTGATTCTATACAAGTAATAATTTTTAACAAATAGGCAAAAATCAAATTAATACATAAGATATTTGAACAATTTGCACATTTCGATTTGATTCTATACAAGTAATTATTTCTAACAAATAGGCAAAACATCAAATTAATACATAAGATATTTGAACAATTTGCACATTTCGATTTGATTATATACAAGTAATAATTTCTAACAAATAGGAAAATTTCAAATAAATACATAAGATATTTGAACAATTTGCACATTTCGATTTGATTCTATACAAGTAATAATTTCTAACAAATAGGCAAAAATCAAATTAATACATAAGATATTTGAACAATTTGCACATTTCGATTTGATTCTATACAAGTAATAATTCCTAACAAATAGGCAAAAATCAAATTAATACATAAGATATTTGAACAATTTGCACATTTCGATTTGATTCTATACAAGTAATAATTTCTAACAAATAGGCAAACATCGAATTAATACATAAGATATTTGAACAATTTGCACATTTCGATTTGATTCTATACAAGTAATAATTTTTAACAAATAGGCAAAAATCAAATTAATACATAGGATATTTGAACAATTTGCACATTTCGATTTGATTCTATACAAGTAATAATTTCTAACAAATAGGAAAATTTAAAATAAATACATAAGATATTTGAACAATTTGCACATTTCGATTTGATTCTATACAAGTAATAATTTTTAACAAATAGGCAAAAATCAAATTAATACATAAGATATTTGAACAATTTTCACATTTCGATTTAATTCTATACAAGTAATAATTTCTAACAAAAAGGAAAACTTCAAATAAATACATAAGATATTTGAACAATTTGCACATTTCGATTTGATTCTATACAAGTAATAATTTTTAACAAATAGGCAAAAATCAAATTAATACATAAGATATTTGAACAATTTGCACATTTCGATTTGATTATATACAAGTAATAATTCCTAACAAATAGGCAAAAAATCAAATTAATACATAAGATATTTGAACAATTTGCACATTTCGATTTGATTCTATACAAGTAATAATTTCTAACAAATAGGAAAATTTCAAATAAATACATAAGATATTTGAACAATTTGCACATTTCGATTTGATTCTATACAAGTAATAATTTCTAACAAATAGGAAAATTTCAAATAAATACATAAGATATTTTCACAATTTGCACATTTCGATTTGATTCTATACAAGTAATAATTTCTAACTAATAGGCAAAAATCAAATTAATACATAAGATATTTGAACAATTTGCACATTTCGATTTGATTCTATACAAGTAATAATTTCTAACAAATAGGCAAATTTCAAATAAATACATAAGATATTTGAACAATTTGCACATTTCGATTTGATTCTATACAAGTAATAATTTCTAACAAATAGGCAAAAATCAAATTAATACATAAGATATTTGAACAATTTGCACATTTCGATTTGATTCTATACAAGTAATAATTTCTAACAAATAGGCAAAAATCAAATTACTACATAGGATATTTGAACAATTTGCACATTTCGATTTGATTCTATACAAGTAATAATTTCTAACAAATAGGAAAATTTCAAATAAATACATAAGATATTTGAACAATTTGCACATTTCGATTTGATTCTATACAAGTAATAATTTCTAACTAATAGGCAAAAATCAAATTAATACATAAGATATTTTCACAATTTGCACATTTCGATTTGATTCTATACAAGTAATAATTTCTAACTAATAGGAAAATTTCAAATAAATACATAAGATATTTGAACAATTTGCACATTTCGATTTGATTCTATACAAGTAATAATTTCTAACAAATAGGCAAAAATCAAATTAATACATAAGATATTTGAACAATTTGCACATTCTGATTTTATTCTATACAAGTAATAATTCCTAACAAATAGGCAAAAATCAAATTAATACATAAGATATTTGAACAATTTGCACATTCTGATTTTATTCTATACAAGTAATAATTCCTAACAAATAGGAAAAAATCAAATTAATACATAAGATATTTGAACAATTTGCACATTTCGATTTGATTCTATACAAGTAATAATTTTTAACAAATAGGCAAAAATCAAATTAATACATAGGATATTTGAACAATTTGCACATTTCGATTTGATTCTATACAAGTAATAATTTCTAACAAATAGGAAAATTTCAAATAAATACATAAGATATTTGAACAATTTGCACATTTCGATTTGATTCTATACAAGTAATAATTTCTAACAAATAGGCAAAAATCAAATAATTACATAAGATATTTGAACAATTTGCACATTTCGATTTGATTCTATACAAGTAATAATTCCTAACAAATAAGCAAAAATCAAATGATTACATAAGATATTTGAACAATTTGCACATTTCGATTTGATTCTATACAAGTAATAATTTCTAACAAATAGGCAAACATCGAAATAATACATAAGATATTTGAACAATTTGCACATTTCGATTTGATTCTATACAAGTAATAATTTTTTACAAATAGGCAAACATCAAATTAATACATAGGATATTTGAACAATTTGCACATTTCGATTTGATTCTATACAAGTAATAATTTCTAACAAATAGGAAAATTTCAAATAAATACATAAGATATTTGAACAATTTGCACATTTCGATTTGATTCTATACAAGTAATAATTTCTAACAAATAGGCAAAAATCAAATTAATACATAAGATATTTGAACAATTTGCACATTTCGATTTGATTCTATACAAGTAATAATTTCTAACAAATAGGCAAAATCAAATTAATACATAAGATATTTGAACAATTTGCACATTTCGATTTGATTCTATACAAGTAATAATTTCTAACAAATAGGCAAAAATCAAATTAATACATAAGATATTTGAACAATTTGCACATTTCGATTTGATTCTATACAAGTAATAATTTCTAACAAATAGGCAAAAATCAAATTAATACATAAGATATTTGAACAATTTGCACATTTCGATTTGATTCTATACAAGTAATAATTTTTAACAAATAGGCAAAGATCAAATGATTACATAAGATATTTGAACAATTTGCACATTTCGATTTGATTCTATACAAGTAATAATTCCTAACAAATAGGCAAAAATCAAATTAATACATAAGATATTTGAACAATTTGCACATTTCGATTTGATTCTATACAAGTAATAATTTTTAACAAATAGGCAAATTTCAAATTAATACACAAGATATTTGAACAATTTGCACATTTCGATTTGATTCTATACAAGTAATAATTTTTAACAAATAGGCAAATTTCAAATAAATACACAAGATATTTGAACAATTTGCACATTTCGATTTGATTCTATACAAGTAATAATTTTTCACAAATAGGCAAATTTCAAATTAATACACAAGATATTTGAACAATTTTCACATTTCGATTTGATTCTATACAAGTAATAATTTCTAAAAAATAGGCAAAAATCAAATTAATACATAAGATATTTGAACAATTTGCACATTTCGATTTGATTCTATACAAGTAATAATTCCTAACAAATAGGCAAAATCAAATTAATACATAAGATATTTGAACAATTTGCACATTTCGATTTGATTCTATACAAGTAATAATTTTTAACAAATAGGCAAAAATCAAATTAATACATAAGATATTTGAACAATTTGCACATTTCGATTTGATTCTATACAAGTAATAATTTCTAACAAATAGGCAAAACATCAAATTAATACATAAGATATTTGAACAATTTGCACATTTCGATTTGATTCTATACAAGTCATAATTCCTAACAAATAGGCAAAAATCAAATTAATACATAAGATATTTGAACAATTTGCACATTTCGATTTGATTCTATACAAGTAATAATTTCTAACAAATAGGCAAAAATCAAATAAATACATAGGATATTTGAAGAATTTGCACATTTCGATTTGATTCTATACAAGTAATAATTTCTAACAAATAGGAAAATTTCAAATAAATACATAAGATATTTGAACAATTTGCACATTTCGATTTGATTCTATACAAGTAATAATTTCTAACAAATAGGCAAAAATCAAATTAATACATAAGATATTTGAACAATTTGCACATTTCGATTTGATTCTATACAAGTAATAATTTTTAACAAATAGGAAAAATCAAATTAATACATAAGATATTTAAACAATTTGCACATTTCGATTTGATTCTATACAAGTAATAATTTCTAACAAATAGGCAAAAATCAAATTAATACATAAGATATTTGAACAATTTTCACATTTCGATTTGATTCTATACAAGTAATAATTCCTAACAAATAGGCAAAAATCAAATTAATACATAAGATATTTGAACAATTTGCACATTTCGATTTGATTCTATACAAGTAATTATTTTTAACAAATAGGCAAAAATCAAATTAATACATAAGATATTTGAACAATTTGCACATTTCGATTTGATTCTATACAAGTAATAATTTCTAAAAAATAGGCAAAAAATCAAATTAATACATAAGATATTTGAACAATTTGCACATTTCGATTTGATTCTATACAAGTAATAATTCCTAACAAATAGGCAAAAATCAAATTAATACATAAGATATTTTCACAATTTGCACATTTCGATTTGATTCTATAAAAGTAATAATTTTTAACAAATAGGCAACAATCAAATTAATACATAGGATATTTGAAGAATTTTCACATTTCGATTTGATTCTATACAAGTAATAATTTCTAACAAATAGGAAAATTTCAAATAAATACATAAGATATTTGAACAATTTGCACATTTCGATTTGATTCTATACAAGTAATAATTTCTAACAAATAGGCAAAAATCAAATTAATACATAAGATATTTGAACAATTTGCACATTTCGATTTGATTCTATACAAGTAATAATTTTTAACAAATAGGCAAAAATCAAATTAATACATAAGATATTTGAACAATTTGCACATTTCGATTTGATTCTATACAAGTAATAATTCCTAACAAATAGGCAAAAATCAAATTAATACATAAGATATTTGAACAATTTGCACATTTCGATTTGATTCTATACAAGTAATAATTTTTAACAAATAGGCAAAAATCAAATTAATACATAAGATATTTGAACAATTTGCACATTTCGATTTGATTCTATACAAGTAATAATTTCTAACAAATAGGCAAAACATCAAATTAATACATAAGATATTTGAACAATTTGCACATTTCGATTTGATTCTATACAAGTAATAATTTCTAACAAATAGGCAAAAATCAAATTAATACATAAGATATTTGAACAATTTGCACATTTCGATTTGATTCTATACAAGAAATAATTTTTAACAAATAGGCAAAAATCAAATTAATACATAGGATATTTGAACAATTTGCACATTTCGATTTGATTCTATACAAGTAATAATTTCTAACAAATAGGAAAATTTCAAATAAATACATAAGATATTTGAACAATTTGCACATTTCGATTTGATTCTATACAAGTAATAATTTCTAACAAATAGGCAAAACATCAAATTAATACATAAGATATTTGAACAATTTGCACATTTCGATTTGATTCTATACAAGTAATAATTTTTAACAAATAGGAAAAATCAAATTAATACATAAGATATTTGAACAATTTGCACATTTCGATTTGATTCTATACAAGTAATAATTTCTAACAAATAGGAAAAAATCAAATTAATACATAAGATATTTGAACAATTTTCACATTTCGATTTGATTCTATACAAGTAATAATTCCTAACAAATAGGCAAAAATCAAATTAATACATAAGATATTTGAACAATTTGCACATTTCGATTTGATTCTATACAAGTAATTATTTTTAACAAATAGGCAAAAATCAAATTAATACATAAGATATTTGAACAATTTGCACATTTCGATTTGATTCTATACAAGTAATAATTTCTAAAAAATAGGCAAAAAATCAAATTAATACATAAGATATTTGAACAATTTGCACATTTCGATTTGATTCTATACAAGTAATAATTCCTAACAAATAGGCAAAAATCAAATTAATACATAAGATATTTTCACAATTTGCACATTTCGATTTGATTCTATAAAAGTAATAATTTTTAACAAATAGGCAACAATCAAATTAATACATAGGATATTTGAAGAATTTGCACATTTCGATTTGATTCTATACAAGTAATAATTTCTAACAAATAGGAAAATTTCAAATAAATACATAAGATATTTGAACAATTTGCACATTTCGATTTGATTCTATACAAGTAATAATTTCTAACAAATAGGCAAAAATCAAATTAATACATAAGATATTTGAACAATTTGCACATTTCGATTTGATTCTATACAAGTAATAATTTTTAACAAATAGGCAAAAATCAAATTAATACATAAGATATTTGAACAATTTGCACATTTCGATTTGATTCTATACAAGTAATAATTCCTAACAAATAGGCAAAAATCAAATTAATACATAAGATATTTGAACAATTTGCACATTTCGATTTGATTCTATACAAGTAATAATTTTTAACAAATAGGCAAAAATCAAATTAATACATAAGATATTTGAACAATTTGCACATTTCGATTTGATTCTATACAAGTAATAATTTCTAACAAATAGGCAAAACATCAAATTAATACATAAGATATTTGAACAATTTGCACATTTCGATTTGATTCTATACAAGTAATAATTTCTAACAAATAGGCAAAAATCAAATTAATACATAAGATATTTGAACAATTTGCACATTTCGATTTGATTCTATACAAGTAATAATTTTTAACAAATAGGCAAAAATCAAATTAATACATAGGATATTTGAACAATTTGCACATTTCGATTTGATTCTATACAAGTAATAATTTCTAACAAATAGGAAAATTTCAAATAAATACATAAGATATTTGAACAATTTGCACATTTCGATTTGATTCTATACAAGTAATAATTTCTAACAAATAGGCAAAACATCAAATTAATACATAAGATATTTGAACAATTTGCACATTTCGATTTTATTCTATACAAGTAATAATTCCTAACAAATAGGCAAAAATCAAATGATTACATAAGATATTTGAACAATTTGCACATTTCGATTTGATTCTATACAAGTAATAATTTCTAACAAATAGGCAAACATCGAATTAATACATAAGATATTTGAACAATTTGCACATTTCGATTTGATTCTATACAAGTAATAATTTTTAACAAATAGGCAAAAATCAAATTAATACATAGGATATTTGAACAATTTGCACATTTCGATTTGATTCTATACAAGTAATAATTTCTAACAAATAGGAAAATTTCAAATAAATACATAAGATATTTGAACAATTTGCACATTTCGATTTGATTCTATACAAGTAATAATTTCTAACAAATAGGCAAAAATCAAATTAATACATAAGATATTTGAACAATTTGCACATTTCGATTTGATTCTATACAAGTAATAATTTCTAACAAATAGGCAAAATCAAATTAATACATAAGATATTTGAACAATTTGCACATTTCGATTTGATTCTATACAAGTAATAATTTCTAACAAATAGGCAAAAATCAAATTAATACATAAGATATTTGAACAATTTGCACATTTCGATTTGATTCTATACAAGTAATAATTTCTAACAAATAGGCAAAAATCAAATTAATACATAAGATATTGGAACAATTTGCACATTTCGATTTGATTCTATACAAGTATTAATTTCTAACACATAGGCAAAAATCAAATTAACACATAAGATATTTGAACAATTTGCACATTTCGATTTGATTCTATACAAGTAATAATTTCTAACAAATAGGCAAAAATCAAATAATTACATAAGATATTTGAACAATTTGCACATTTCGATTTGATTCTATACAAGTAATAATTTCTAACAAATAGGCAAATTTCAAATTAATACACAAGATATTTGAACAATTTGCACATTTCGATTTGATTCTATACAAGTAATAATTTTTAACAAATAGGCAAATTTCAAATAAATACACAAGATATTTGAACAATTTGCACATTTCGATTTGATTCTATACAAGTAATAATTTTTCACAAATAGGCAAATTTCAAATTAATACACAAGATATTTGAACAATTTTCACATTTCGATTTGATTCTATACAAGTTATAATTTCTAAAAAATAGGCAAAAATCAAATTAATACATAAGATATTTGAACAATTTGCACATTTCGATTTGATTCTATACAAGTAATAATTCCTAACAAATAGGCAAAAATCAAATTAATACATAAGATATTTGAACAATTTGCACATTTCGATTTGATTCTATACAAGTAATAATTTTTAACAAATAGGCAAAAATCAAATTAATACATAAGATATTTGAACAATTTGCAGATTTCGATTTGATTCTATACAAGTAATAATTTCTAACAAATAGGCAAAACATCAAATTAATACATAAGATATTTGAACAATTTGCACATTTCGATTTGATTCTATACAAGTAATAATTCCTAACAAATAGGCAAAAATCAAATTAATACATAAGATATTTGAACAATTTGCACATTTCGATTTGATTCTATACAAGTAATAATTTTTAACAAATAGGCAAAAATCAAATAAATACATAGGATATTTGAAGAATTTGCACATTTCGATTTGATTCTATACAAGTAATAATTTCTAACAAATAGGAAAATTTCAAATAAATACATAAGATATTTGAACAATTTGCACATTTCGATTTGATTCTATACAAGTAATAATTTCTAACAAATAGGAAAACATCGAATTAATACATAAGATATTTGAACAATTTGCACATTTCGATTTGATTCTATACAAGTAATAATTTTTAACAAATAGGCAAAAATCAAATTAATACATAGGATATTTGAACAATTTGCACATTTCGATTTGATTCTATACAAGTAATAATTTCTAACAAATAGGCAAAAATCAAATTAATACATAGGATATTTGAACAATTTGCACATTTCGATTTGATTCTATACAAGTAATAATTTTTAACAAATAGGCAAAAATCAAATTAATACATAGGATATTTGAACAATTTGCACATTTCGATTTGATTCTATACAAGTAATAATTTTTAACAAATAGGCAAAAATCAAATTAATACATAGGATATTTGAACAATTTGCACATTTCGATTTGATTCTATACAAGTAATAATTTTTAACAAATAGGCAAAAATCAAATTAATACATAGGATATTTGAACAATTTGCACATTTCGATTTGATTCTATACAAGTAATAATTTTTAACAAATAGGCAAAAATCAAATTAATACATAGGATATTTGAACAATTTGCACATTTCGATTTGATTCTATACAAGTAATAATTTTTAACAAATAGGCAAAAATCAAATTAATACATAGGATATTTGAACAATTTGCACATTTCGATTTGATTCTATACAAGTAATAATTTTTAACAAATAGGCAAAAATCAAATTAATACATAGGATATTTGAACAATTTGCACATTTCGATTTGATTCTATACAAGTAATAATTTCTAACAAATAGGCAAAAATCAAATTAATACATAAGATATTTGAACAATTTGCACATTTCGATTTGATTCTATACAAGTAATAATTTTTAACAAATAGGCAAAAATCAAATTAATACATAAGATATTTGAACAATTTGCACATTTCGATTTGATTCTATACAAGTAATAATTTCTAACAAATAGGCAAAAATCAAATTAATACATAAGATATTTGAACAATTTGCACATTTCGATTTGATTCTATACAAGTAATAATTTCTAACAAATAGGCAAAAATCAAATTAATACATAAGATATTTGAACAATTTGCACATTTCGATTTGATTCTATACAAGTAATAATTTCTAACAAATAGGCAAAAATCAAATTAATACACAAGATATTTGAACAATTTGCACATGTCGATTTGATTCTATACAAGTAATAATTTTTAACAAATAGGCAAATTTCAAATTAATACACAAGATATTTGAACAATTTGCACATTTCGATTTGATTCTATACAAGTAATAATTTTTAACAAATAGGCAAATTTCAAATAAATACACAAGATATTTGAACAATTTGCACATTTCGATTTGATTCTATACAAGTAATAATTTTTCACAAATAGGCAAATTTCAAATTAATACACAAGATATTTGAACAATTTTCACATTTCGATTTGATTCTATACAAGTTATAATTTCTAAAAAATAGGCAAAAATCAAATTAATACATAAGATATTTGAACAATTTGCACATTTCGATTTGATTCAATACAAGTAATAATTCCTAACAAATAGGCAAAAATCAAATGATTACATAAGATATTTGAACAATTTGCACATTTCGATTTGATTCTATACAAGTAATAATTTCTAACAAATAGGCAAACATCGAATTAATACATAAGATATTTGAACAATTTGCACATTTCGATTTGATTCTATACAAGTAATAATTTTTAACAAATAGGCAAAAATCAAATTAATACATAGGATATTTGAACAATTTGCACATTTCGATTTGATTCTATACAAGTAATAATTTCTAACAAATAGGAAAATTTCAAATAAATACATAAGATATTTGAACAATTTGCACATTTCGATTTGATTCTATACAAGTAATAATTTCTAACAAATAGGCAAAAATCAAATTAATACATAAGATATTTGAACAATTTGCACATTTCGATTTGATTCTATACAAGTAATAATTTCTAACAAATAGGCAAAATCAAATTAATACATAAGATATTTGAACAATTTGCACATTTCGATTTGATTCTATACAAGTAATAATTTCTAACAAATAGGCAAAAATCAAATTAATACATAAGATATTTGAACAATTTGCACATTTCGATTTGATTCTATACAAGTAATAATTTCTACTAAATAGGCAAAAAATCAAATTAATACATAAGATATTTAAACAATTTGCACATTTCGATTTGATTATATACAAGTATTAATTTCTAACACATAGGCAAATATCAAATTAACACATAAGATATTTGAACAATTTGCACATTTCGATTTGATTCTATACAAGTAATAATTTCTAACAAATAGGCAAAAATCAAATAATTACATAAGATATTTGAACAATTTGCACATTTCGATTTGATTCTATACAAGTAATAATTTCTAACAAATAGGCAAATTTCAAATTAATACACAAGATATTTGAACAATTTGCACATTTCGATTTGATTCTATACAAGTAATAATTTTTAACAAATAGGCAAATTTCAAATAAATACACAAGATATTTGAACAATTTGCACATTTCGATTTGATTCTATACAAGTAATAATTTTTAACAAATAGGCAAATTTCAAATAAATACACAAGATATTTGAACAATTTGCACATTTCGATTTGATTCTATACAAGTAATAATTTTTCACAAATAGGCAAATTTAAAATTAATACACAAGATATTTGAACAATTTGCACATTTTGATTTGATTCTATACAAGTAATAATTTCTAACAAATAGGCAAAACATCAAATTAATACATAAGATATTTGAACAATTTGCACATTTCGATTTGATTCTATACAAGTAATAATTCCTAACAAATAGGCAAAAATCAAATTAATACATAAGATATTTGAACAATTTGCACATTTCGATTTGATTCTATACAAGTAATAATTTTTAACAAATAGGCAAAAATCAAATAAATACATAGGATATCTGAAGAATTTGCACATTTCGATTTGATTCTATACAAGTAATAATTTCTAACAAATAGGAAAATTTCAAATAAATACATAAGATATTTTCACAATTTGCACATTTCGATTTGATTCTATACAAGTAATAATTTCTAACAAATAGGCAAACATCGAATTAATACATAAGATATTTGAACAATTTGCACATTTCGATTTGATTCTATACAAGTAATAATTTTTAACAAATAGGCAAAAATCAAATTAATACATAGGATATTTGAACAATTTGCACATTTCGATTTGATTCTATACAAGTAATAATTTCTAACAAATAGGAAAATTTCAAATAAATACATAAGATATTTGAACAATTTGCACATTTCGATTTGATTCTATACAAGTAATAATTTCTAACAAATAGGCAAAAATCAAATTAATACATAAGATATTTGAACAATTTGCACATTTCGATTTGATTCTATACAAGTAATAATTTCTAACAAATAGGCAAAATCAAATTAATACATAAGATATTTGAACAATTTGCACATTTCGATTTGATTCTATACAAGTAATAATTTCTAACAAATAGGCAAAAATCAAATTAATACATAAGATATTTGAACAATTTGCACATTTCGATTTGATTCTATACAAGTAATAATTTCTAACAAATAGGCAAAAAATCAAATTAATACATAAGATATTTGAACAATTTGCACATTTCGATTTGATTCTATACAAGTATTAATTTCTAACACATAGGCAAAAATCAAATTAACACATAAGATATTTGAACAATTTGCACATTTCGATTTGATTCTATACAAGTAATAATTTCTAACAAATAGGCAAAAATCAAATTAATACATAAGATATTTGAACAATTTGCACATTTCGATTTGATTCTATACAAGTAATAATTTCTAACAAATAGGCAAATTTCAAATTAATACACAAGATATTTGAACAATTTGCACATTTCGATTTGATTCTATACAAGTAATAATTTTTAACAAATAGGCAAATTTAAAATAAATACACAAGATATTTGAACAATTTGCACATTTCGATTTGATTCTATACAAGTAATAATTTTTCACAAATAGGCAAATTTCAAATTAATACACAAGATATTTGAACAATTTTCACATTTCGATTTGATTCTATACAAGTTATAATTTCTAAAAAATAGGCAAAAATCAAATTAATACATAAGATATTTGAACAATTTGCACATTTCGATTTGATTCTATACAAGTAATAATTCCTAAAAAATAGGCAAAAATCAAATAAATACATAAGATATTTGAACAATTTGCACATTTCGATTTGATTCTATACAAGTAATAATTTTTAACAAATAGGCAAAAATCAAATTAATACATAAGATATTTGAACAATTTGCACATTTCGATTTGATTCTATACAAGTAATAATTTCTAACAAATAGGCAAAACATCAAATTAATACATAAGATATTTGAACAATTTGCACATTTCGATTTGATTCTATACAAGTAATAATTCCTAACAAATAGGCAAAAATCAAATTAATACATAAGATATTTGAACAATTTGCACATTTCGATTTGATTCTATACAAGTAATAATTTTTAACAAATAGGCAAAAATCAAATAAATACATAGGATATTTGAAGAATTTGCACATTTCGATTTGATTCTATACAAGTAATAATTTCTATCAAATAGGAAAATTTCAAATAAATACATAAGATATTTGAACAATTTGCACATTTCGATTTGATTCTATACAAGTAATAATTTCTAACAAATAGGCAAAAATCAAATTAATACATAAGATATTTGAACAATTTGCACATTTCGATTTGATTCTATACAAGTAATAATTTTTAACAAATAGGCAAAAATCAAATTAATACATAAGATATTTGAACAAGTTGCACATTTCGATTTGATTCTATACAAGTAATAATTCCTAACAAATAGGCAAAAATCAAATTAATACATAAGATATTTGAACAATTTGCACATTTCGATTTGATTCTATACAAGTAATAATTTTTAACAAATAGGCAAAAATCAAATTAATACATAAGATATTTGAACAATTTGCACATTTCGATTTGATTCTATACAAGTAATAATTTCTAACAAATAGGCAAAACATCAAATTAATACATGAGATATTTGAACAATTTGCACATTTCGATTTGATTCTATACAAGTAATAATTCCTAACAAATAGGCAAAAATCAAATTAATACATAAGATATTTGAACAATTTGCACATTTCGATTTGATTCTATACAAGTAATAATTTTTAACAAATAGGCAAAAATCAAATAAATACATAGGATATTTGAAGAATTTGCACATTTCGATTTTATTCTATACAAGTAATAATTTCTAACAAATAGGCAAAAATCAAATTAATACATAAGATATTTGAACAATTTGCACATTTCGATTTGATTCTATACAAGTAATAATTTCTAACAAATAGGCAAAAATAAAATTAATACATAAGATATTTGAACAATTTGCACATTTCGATTTGATTCTATACAAGTAATAATTTTTAACAAATAGGCAAAAATCAAATTAATACATAAGATATTTGAACAATTTGCACATTTCGATTTGATTCTATACAAGTAATAATTCTTACAAATAGACAAAAATAAAATTAATACATAAGATATTTGAACAATTTGCACATTTCGATTTGATTCTATACAAGTAATAATTTTTAACAAATAGGCAAAAATCAAATTAATACATAAGATATTTGAACAATTTGCACATTTCGATTTGATTCTATACAAGTAATAATTTCTAACAAATAGGCAAAACATCAAATTAATACATAAGATATTTGAACAATTTGCACATTTCGATTTGATTCTATACAAGTAATAATTCCTAACAAATAGGCAAAAATCAAATTAATACATAAGATATTTGAACAATTTGCACATTTCGATTTGATTCTATACAAGTAATAATTTTTAACAAATAGGCAAAAATCAAATTAATACATAGGATATTTGAACAATTTGCACATTTCGATTTGATTCTATACAAGTAATAATTTCTAACAAATAGGAAAATTTCAAATAAATACATAAGATATTTGAACAATTTGCACATTTCGATTTGATTCTATACAAGTAATAATTTCTAACAAATAGGCAAAACATCAAATTAATACATAAGATATTTGAACAATTTGCACATTTCGATTTGATTCTATACAAGTAATAATTCCTTACAAATAGGCAAAAATCAAATTAATACATAAGATATTTGAACAATTTGCACATTTCGATTTGATTCTATACAAGTAATAATTTCTAACAAATAGGCAAACATCGAATTAATACATAAGATATTTGAACAATTTGCACATTTCGATTTGATTCTATACAAGTAATAATTTTTAACAAATAGGCAAAAATCAAATAACTACATAGGATATTTGAACAATTTGCACATTTCGATTTGATTCTATACAAGTAATAATTTCTAACAAATAGGAAAATTTCAAATAAATTCATAAGATATTTGAACAATTTGCACATTTCGATTTGATTCTATACAAGTAATAATTTCTAACAAATAGGCAAAAATCAAATTAATACATAAGATATTTTAACAATTTGCACATTTCGATTTGATTCTATACAAGTAATAATTTCTAACAAATAGGCAAAAATCAAATAAATACATAAGATATTTGAACAATTTGCACATTTCGTTTTGATTCTATACAAGTAATAATTTCTAACAAATAGGCAAAAATCAAATTAATACATAAGATATTTTAACAATTTGCACATTTCGATTTGATTCTATACAAGTAATAATTTTTAACAAATAGGCAAAAATCAAATTAATACATAAGATATTTGAACAATTTGCACATTTCGATTTGATTCTATACAAGTAATAATTTCTAACAAATAGGCAAAAATCAAATTAATACATAAGATATTTGAACAATTTGCACATTTCGATTTGATTCTATACAAGTAATAAATCCTAACAAATAGGCAAAAATCAAATTAATACATAAGATATTTGAACAATTTGCACATTTCGATTTGATTCTATACAAGTAATTATTTTTAACAAATAGGCAAAAATCAAATTAATACATAAGATATTTGAACAATTTGCACATTTCGATTTGATTCTATACAAGTAATAATTTCTAACAAATAGGCAAAACATCAAATTAATACATAAGATATTTGAACAATTTGCACATTTCGATTTGATTCTATACAAGTAATAATTCCTAACAAATAGGCAAAAATCAAATTAATACATAAGATATTTGAACAATTTGCACATTTCGATTTGATTCTATACAAGTAATAATTTTTAACAAATAGGCAAAAATCAAAATTATACATAGGATATTTGAAGAATTTGCACATTTCGATTTTATTCTATACAAGTAATAATTTCTAACAAATAGGCAAAAATCAAATTAATACATAGGATATTTGAACAATTTGCACATTTCGATTTGATTCTATACAAGTAATAATTTTTAACAAATAGGCAAAAATCAAATTAATACATAAGATATTTGAACAATTTGCACATTTCGATTTGATTCTATACAAGTAATAATTCCTAACAAATAGGCAAAAATCAAATTAATACATAAGATATTTGAACAATTTGCACATTTCGATTTGATTCTATACAAGTAATAATTTTTAGCAAATAGGCAAAAATCAAATTACTACATAGGATATTTGAACAATTTGCACATTTCGATTTGATTCTATACAAGTAATAATTTCTAACAAATAGGCAAAAATCAAATTAATACATAAGATATTTGAACAATTTGCACATTTCGATTTGATTCTATACAAGTAATAATTTCTAACAAATAGGCAAAACATCAAATTAATACATAAGATATTTGAACAATTTGCACATTTCGATTTGATTCTATACAAGTAATAATTTCTAACAAATAGGCAAAAATCAAATTAATACATAAGATATTTGAACAATTTGCACATTTCGATTTGATTCTATACAAGTAATAATTTTTAACAAATAGGCAAAAATCAAATTAATACATAAGATATTTGAACAATTTGCACATTTCGATTTGATTCTATACAAGTAATAATTTCTAACAAATAGGCAAAAATCAAATTAATACATAAGATATTTGAACAATTTGCACATTTCGATTTGATTCTATACAAGTAATAAATCCTAACAAATAGGCAAAAATCAAATTAATACATAAGATATTTGAACAATTTGCACATTTCGATTTGATTCTATACAAGTAATTATTTTTAACAAATAGGCAAAAATCAAATTAATACATAAGATATTTGAACAATTTTCACATTTCGATTTGATTCTATACAAGTAATAATTTCTAACAAATAGGCAAAACATCAAATTAATACATAAGATCATTGAACAATTTGCACATTTCGATTTGATTCTATACAAGTAATAATTCCTTACAAATAGGCAAAAATCAAATTAATACATAAGATATTTGAACAATTTGCACATTTCGATTTGATTCTATACAAGTAATAATTTTTAACAAATAGGCAAAAATCAAAATTATACATAGGATATTTGAAGAATTTGCACATTTCGATTTTATTCTATACAAGTAATAATTTCTAACAAATAGGAAAATTTCAAATAAATACATAAGATATTTGAACAATTTGCACATTTCGATTTGATTCTATACAAGTAATAATTTTTAACAAATAGGCAAAAATCAAATTAATACATAAGATATTTGAACAATTTGCACATTTCGATTTGATTCTATACAAGTAATAATTCCTAACAAATAGGCAAAAAATCAAATTAATACATAAGATATTTGAACAATTTGCACATTTCGATTTGATTCTATACAAGTAATAATTTTTAACAAATAGGCAAAAATCAAATTACTACATAGGATATTTGAACAATTTGCACATTTCGATTTGATTCTATACAAGTAATAATTTCTAACAAATAGGCAAAAATCAAATTAATACATAAGATATTTGAACAATTTGCACATTTCGATTTGATTCTATACAAGTAATAAATCCAAACAAATAGGCAAAAATCAAATTAATACATAAGATATTTGAACAATTTGCACATTTCGATTTGATTCTATACAAGTAATTATTTTTAACAAATAGGCAAAAATCAAATTAATACATAAGATATTTGAACAATTTGCACATTTCGATTTGATTCTATACAAGTAATAATTTCTAACAAATAGGCAAAACATCAAATTAATACATAAGATATTTGAACAATTTGCACATTTCGATTTGATTCTATACAAGTAATAATTCCTAACAAATAGGCAAAAATCAAATTAATACATAAGATATTTGAACAATTTGCACATTTCGATTTGATTCTATACAAGTAATAATTTTTAACAAATAGGCAAAAATCAAATTAATACATAGGATATTTGAAGAATTTGCACATTTCGATTAGATTCTATACAAGTAATAATTTCTAACAAATAGGAAAATTTCAAAAAAATACATAAGATATTTGAACAATTTGCACATTTCGATTTGATTCTATACAAGTAATAATTTTTAACAAATAGGCAAAAATCAAATTAATACATAAGATATTTGAACAATTTGCACATTTCGATTTGATTCTATACAAGTAATAATTCCTAACAAATAGGCAAAAAATCAAATTAATACATAAGATATTTGAACAATTTGCACATTTCGATTTGATTCTATACAAGTAATAATTTTTAACAAATAGGCAAAAATCAAATTACTACATAGGATATTTGAACAATTTGCACATTTCGATTTGATTCTATACAAGTAATAAAATCTAACAAATAGGAAAATTTCAAATAAATACATAAGATATTTGAACAATTTGCACATTTCGATTTGATTCTATACAAGTAATAATTCCTAACAAATAGGCAAAAATCAAATTAATACATAAGATATTTTCACAATTTGCACATTTCGATTTGATTCTATACAAGTAATAATTTCTAACAAATAGGCAAAACATCAAATTAATACATAAGATATTTGAACAATTTGCACATTTCGATTTGATTCTATACAAGTAATAATTCCTAACAAATAGGCAAAAATCAAATTAATACATAAGATATTTGAACAATTTGCACATTTCGATTTGATTCTATACAAGTAATAATTTTTAACAAATAGGCAAAAATCAAATTAATACATAGGATATTTGAACAATTTGCACATTTCGATTTGATTCTATACAAGTAATAATTTCTAACAAATAGGAAAAAATCAAATAAATACATAAGATATTTGAACAATTTGCACATTTCGATTTGATTCTATACAAGTAATAATTTCTAACAAATAGGCAAAACGTCAAATTAATACATAAGATATTTGAACAATTTGCACATTTCGATTTGATTCTATACAAGTAATAATTCCTAACAAATAGGCAAAAATCAAATTAATACATAAGATATTTGAACAATTTGCACATTTCGATTTGATTCTATACAAGTAATAATTTCTAACAAATAGGCAAACATCGAATTAATACATAAGATATTTGAACAATTTGCACATTTCCATTTGATTCTATACAAGTAATAATTTTTAACAAATAGGCAAAAATCAAATTAATACATAGGATATTTGAACAATTTGCACATTTCGATTTGATTCTATACAAGTAATAATTTCTAACAAATAGGAAAATTTCAAATAAATACATAAGATATTTGAACAATTTGCACATTTCGATTTGATTCTATACAAGTAATAATTTCTAACAAATAGGCAAAATCAAATTAATACATAAGATATTTGAACAATTTGCACATTTCGATTTGATTCTATACAAGTAATAATTTCTAACAAATAGGCAAAAATCAAATTAATACATAAGATATTTGAACAATTTTCACATTTCGATTTAATTCTATACAAGTAATAATTTCTAACAAATAGGAAAATTTCAAATAAATACATAAGATATTTGAACAATTTGCACATTTCGATTTGATTCTATACAAGTAATAATTCCTAACAAATAGGCAAAAAATCAAATTAATACATAAGATATTTGAACAATTTGCACATTTCGATTTGATTCTATACAAGAAATAATTCCTAACAAATAGGCAAAAAATCAAATTAATACATAAGATATTTGAACAATTTGCACATTTCGATTTGATTCTATACAAGTAATAATTTTTAACAAATAGGCAAAAATCAAATTACTACATAGGAAATTTGAACAATTTGCACATTTCGATTTGATTCTATACAAGTAATAATTTCTAACAAATAGGCAAAAATCAAATTAATACATAAGATATTTTCACAATTTGCACATTTCGATTTGATTCTATACAAGTAATAAATCCTAACAAATAGGCAAAAATCAAATTAATACATAAGATATTTGAACAATTTGCACATTTCGATTTGATTCTATACAAGTAATTATTTTTAACAAATAGGCAAAAATCAAATTAATACATAAGATATTTGAACAATTTGCACATTTCGATTTGATTCTATACAAGTAATAATTTCTAACAAATAGGCAAAAATCAAATTAATACATAAGATATTTGAACAATTTGCACATTTCGATTTGATTCTATACAAGTAATAATTCCTAACAAATAGGCAAAAATCAAATTAATACATAAGATATTTTCACAATTTGCACATTTCGATTTGATTCTATACAAGTAATAATTTTTAACAAATAGGCAAAAATCAAATTAATACATAGGATATTTGAAGAATTTGCACATTTCGATTTGATTCTATACAAGTAATAATTTCTAACAAATAGGAAAATTTCAAAAAAATACATAAGATATTTGAACAATTTGCACATTTCGATTTGATTCTATACAAGTAATAATTTTTAACAAATAGGCAAAAATCAAATTAATACATAAGATATTTGAACAATTTGCACATTTCGATTTGATTCTATACAAGTAATAATTCCTAACAAATAGGAAAAAAATCAAATTAATACATAAGATATTTGAACAATTTGCACATTTCGATTTGATTCTATACAAGTAATAATTTTTAACAAATAGGCAAAAATCAAATTACTACATAGGATATTTGAACAATTTGCACATTTCGATTTGATTCTATACAAGTAATAAAATCTAACAAATAGGAAAATTTCAAATAAATACATAAGATATTTGAACAATTTCCACATTTCGATTTGATTCTATACAAGTAATAATTCCTAACAAATAGGCAAAAATCAAATTAATACATAAGATATTTGAACAATTTGCACATTTCGATTTGATTCTATACAAGTAATAATTTCTAACAAATAGGCAAAACATCAAATTAATACATAAGATATTTGAACAATTTGCACATTTCGATTTGATTCTATACAAGTAATAATTCCTAACAAATAGGCAAAAATCAAATTAATACATAAGATATTTGAACAATTTGCACATTTCGATTTGATTCTATACAAGTAATAATTTTTAACAAATAGGCAAAAATCAAATTAATACATAGGATATTTGAACAATTTGCACATTTCGATTTGATTCTATACAAGTAATAATTTTTAACAAATAGGAAAAAATCAAATAAATACATAAGATATTTGAACAATTTGCACATTTCGATTTGATTCTATACAAGTAATAATTTCTAACAAATAGGCAAAACATCAAATTAATACATAAGATATTTGAACAATTTGCACATTTCGATTTGATTCTATACAAGTAAGAATTCCTAACAAATAGGCAAAAATCAAATTAATACATAAGATATTTTAACAATTTGCACATTTCGATTTGATTCTATACAAGTAATAATTTCTAACAAATAGGCAAACATCGAATTAATACATAAGATATTTGAACAATTTGCACATTTCCATTTGATTCTATACAAGTAATAATTTTTAACAAATAGGCAAAAATCAAATTAATACATAGGATATTTGAACAATTTGCACATTTCGATTTGATTCTATACAAGTAATAATTTCTAACAAATAGGAAAATTTCAAATAAATACATAAGATATTTGAACAATTTGCACATTTCGATTTGATTCTATACAAGTAATAATTTCTAACAAATAGGCAAAATCAAATTAATACATAAGATATTTGAACAATTTGCACATTTCGATTTGATTCTATACAAGTAATAATTTCTAACAAATAGGCAAAAATCAAATTAATACATAAGATATTTGAACAATTTTCACATTTCGATTTAATTCTATACAAGTAATAATTTCTAACAAATAGGAAAATTTCAAATAAATACATAAGATATTTGAACAATTTGCACATTTCGATTTGATTCTATACAAGTAATAATTCCTAACAAATAGGCAAAAAATCAAATTAATACATAAGATATTTGAACAATTTGCACATTTCGATTTGATTCTATACAAGTAATAATTCCTAACAAATAGGCAAAAAATCAAATTAATACATAAGATATTTGAACAATTTGCACATTTCGATTTGATTCTATACAAGTAATAATTTTTAACAAATAGGCAAAAATCAAATTACTACATAGGAAATTTGAACAATTTGCACATTTCGATTTGATTCTATACAAGTAATAATTTCTAACAAATAGGAAAATTTCAAATAAATACATAAGATATTTGAACAATTTGCACATTTCGATTTGATTCTATACAAGTAATAATTTCTAACAAATAGGCAAAAATCAAATTAATACATAAGATATTTGAACAATTTGCACATTTCGATTTGATTCTATACAAGTAATAATTTTTAACAAATAGGTAAAAATCAAATTAATACATAGGATATTTGAAGAATTTGCACATTTCGATTTGATTCTATACAAGTAATAATTTCTAACAAATAGGAAAATTTCAAATAAATACATAAGATATTTGAACAATTTGCACATTTCGATTTGATTCTATACAAGTAATAATTTCTAACAAATAGGCAAAATCAAATTAATACATAAGATATTTGAACAATTTGCACATTTCGATTTGATTCTATACAAGTAATAATTTCAAACAAATAGGCAAAAATAAAATTAATACATAAGATATTTGAACAATTTTCACATTTCGATTTAATTCTATACAAGTAATAATTTCTAACAAATAGGAAAATTTCAAATAAATACATAAGATATTTGAACAATTTGCACATTTCGATTTGATTCTATACAAGTAATAATTCCTAACAAATAGGCAAAAAATCAAATTAATACATAAGATATTTGAACAATTTGCACATTTCGATTTGATTCTATACAAGTAATAATTCCTAACAAATAGGCAAAAAATCAAATTAATACATAAGATATTTGAACAATTTGCACATTTCGATTTGATTCTATACAAGTAATAATTTTTAACAAATAGGCAAAAATCAAATTACTACATAGGAAATTTGAACAATTTGCACATTTCGATTTGATTCTATACAAGTAATAATTTCTAACAAATAGAAAAATTTCAAATAAATACATAAGATATTAGAACAATTTGCACATTTCGATTTGATTCTATACAAGTAATAATTTCTAACTAATAGGCAAAAATCAAATTAATACATAAGATATTTGAACAATTTGCACATTTCGATTTGATTCTATACAAGTAATAATTTCTAACAAATAGGCAAAAATCAAATTAATAAATAAGATATTTGAACAATTTGCACATTTCGATTTGATTCTATACAAGTAATAATTTCTAACAAATAGGCAAAAATCAAATTAATACATAAGATATTTGAACAATTTGCACATTTCGATTTGATTCTATACAAGTAATAATTTTTAACAAATAGGCAAAAATCAAATTAATACATAAGATATTTGAACAATTTGCACATTTCGATTTGATTCTATACAAGTAATAATTCCTAACAAATAGGCAAAAATCAAATTAATACATAAGATATTTGAACAATTTGCACATTTCGATTTGATTCTATACAAGTAATAAGTTTTAACAAATAGGCAAATATCAAATAATAAATAAGATATTTGAACAATTTGCACATTTCGATTTGATTCTATACAAGTAATAATTTCTAACAAATAGGCAAAACATCAAATTAATACATAAGATATTTGAACAATTTGCACATTTCGATTTGATTCTATACAAGTAATAATTCCTAACAAATAGGCAAAAATCAAATTAATACATAAGATATTTGAACAATTTGCACATTTCGATTTGATTCTATACAAGTAATAATTTTTAACAAATAGGTAAAAATCAAATTAATACATAGGATATTTGAAGAATTTGCACATTTCGATTTGATTCTATACAAGTAATAATTTCTAACAAATAGGAAAATTTCAAATAAATATAAGATATTTGAACAATTTGCACATTTCGATTTGATTCTATACAAGTAATAATTTCTAACTAATTGGCAAAAATCAAATTAATACATAAGATATTTGAACAATTTGCACATTTCGATTTGATTCTATACAAGTAATAATTCCTAACAAATAGGCAAAAATCAAATTAATACATAAGATATTTGAACAATTTGCACATTTCGATTTGATTCTATACAAGTAATAATTTTTAACAAATAGGCAAAAATCAAATTAATACATAAGATATTTGAACAATTTGCACATTTCGATTTGATTCTATACAAGTAATAATTTCTAACAAATAGGCAAAACATCAAATTAATACATAAGATATTTGAACAATTTGCACATTTCGATTTGATTCTATACAAGTAATAATTCCTAACAAATAGGCAAAAATCAAATTAATACATAAGATATTTGAACAATTTGCACATTTCGATTTGATTCTATACAAGTAATAATTTTTAACAAATAGGTAAAAATCAAATTAATACATAGGATATTTGAAGAATTTGCACATTTCGATTTGATTCTATACAAGTAATAATTTCTAACAAATAAGAAAATTTCAAATAAATACATAAGATATTTGAACAATTTGCACATTTCGATTTGATTCTATACAAGTAATAATTTCTAACAAATAGGCAAAAATACAATTAATACATAAGGTATTTGAACAATTTGCACATTTCGATTTGATTCTATACAAGTAATAATTTTTAACAAATAGGCAAAAATCAAATTAATACATAAGATATTTGAACAATTTGCACATTTCGATTTGATTCTATACAAGTAATAATTTCTAACAAATAGGCAAAAATCAAATTAATACATAAGATATTTGAACAATTTGCACATTTCGATTTGATTCTATACAAGTAATAAATCCTAACAATATGCAAAAATCAAATTAATACATAAGATATTTGAACAATTTGCACATTTCGATTTGATTCTATACAAGTAATTATTTTTAACAAATAGGCAAAAATCAAATTAATACATAAGATATTTGACTAATTTTCACATTTCGATTTGATTCAATACAAGTAATAATTTCTAACAAATAGGCAAAACATCAAATAATTACATAAGATATTTGAACAATTTGCACATTTCGATTTGATTCTATACAAGTAATAATTCCTAACAAATAGGCAAAAATCAAATTAATACATAAGATATTTTCACAATTTGCACATTTCGATTTGATTCTATACAAGTAATAATTTTTAACAAATAGGCAAAAATCAAAATTATACATAGGATATTTGAAGAATTTGCACATTTCGATTTTATTCTATACAAGTAATAATTTCTAACAAATAGGAAAATTTCAAATAAATACATAAGATATTTGAACAATTTGCACATTTCGATTTGATTCTATACAAGTAATAATTTTTAACAAATAGGCAAAAATCAAATTAATACATAAGATATTTGAACAATTTGCACATTTCGATTTGATTCTATACAAGTAATAATTCCTAACAAATAGGCAAAAAATCAAATTAATACATAAGATATTTGAACAATTTGCACATTTCGATTTGATTCTATACAAGTAATAATTTTTAACAAATAGGCAAAAATCAAATTACTACATAGGATATTTGAACAATGTGCACATTTCGATTTGATTCTATACAAGTAATAATTTCTAACAAATAGGCAAAAATCAAATTAATACATAAGATATTTGAACAATTTGCACATTTCGATTTGATTCTATACAAGTAATAAATCCTAACAAATAGGCAAAAATCAAATTAATACATAAGATATTTGAACAATTTGCACATTTCGATTTGATTCTATACAAGTAATTATTTTTAACAAATAGGCAAAAATCAAATTAATACATAAGTTTTTTGAACAATTTGCACATTTCGATTTGATTCTATACAAGTAATAATTTCTAACAAATAGGCAAAACATCAAATTAATACATAAGATATTTGACCAATTTGCAGATTTCGATTTGATTCTATACAAGTAATAATTCCTAACAAATAGGCAAAAATCAAATTAATACATAAGATATTTTCACAATTTGCACATTTCGATTTGATTCTATACAAGTAATAATTTTTAACAAATAGGCAAAAATCAAATTAATACATAGGATATTTTAAGAATTTGCACATTTCGATTTGATTCTATACAAGTAATAATTTCTAACAAATAGGCAAATTTCAAATAAATACATGAGATATTTGAACAATTTGCACATTTCGATTTGATTCTATACAAGTAATAATTCCTAACAAATAGGCAAAAATCAAATTAATACATAAGATATTTGAACAATTTGCACATTTCGATTTGATTCTATACAAGTAATAATTCCTAACAAATAGGCAAAAAATCAAATTAATACATAAGATATTTGAACAATTTGCACATTTCGATTTGATTCTATACAAGTAATAATTTTTAACAAATAGGCAAAAATCAAATTACTACATAGGATATTTGAACAATTTGCACATTTCGATTTGATTCTATACAAGTAATAATTTCTAACAAATAGGAAAATTTCAAATAAATACATAAGATATTTTAACAATTTGCACATTTCGATTTGATTCTATACAAGTAATAATTCCTAACAAATAGGCAAAAATCAAATTAATACATAAGATATTTTCACAATTTGCACATTTCGATTTGATTCTATACAAGTAATAATTTCTAACAAATAGGCAAAACATCAAATTAATACATAAGATATTTGAACAATTTGCACATTTCGATTTGATTCTATACAAGTAATAATTCCTAACAAATAGGCAAAAATCAAATTAATACATAAGATATTTGAACAATTTGCACATTTCGATTTGATTCTATACAAGTAATAATTTTTAACAAATAGGAAAAAATCAAATTAATACATAGGATATTTGAACAATTTGCACATTTCGATTTGATTCTATACAAGTAATAATTTCTAACAAATAGGAAAATTACAAATAAATACATAAGATATTTGAACAATTTGCACATTTCGATTTGATTCTATACAAGTAATAATTTCTAACAAATAGGCAAAACATCAAATTAATACATAAGATATTTGAACAATTTGCACATTTCGATTTGATTCTATACAAGTAATAATTCCTAACAAATAGGCAAAAATAAAATTAATACATAAGATATTTGAACAATTTGCACATTTCGATTTGATTCTATACAAGTAATAATTTTTAACAAATAGGCAAAAATCAAATTAATACATAAGATATTTGAACAATTTGCACATTTCGATTTGATTCTATACAAGTAATAATTTCTAACAAATAGGCAAAACATCAAATTAATACATAAGATATTTGAACAATTTGCACATTTCGATTTGATTCTATACAAGTAATAATTCCTAACAAATAGGCAAAAATCAAATTAATACATAAGATATTTGAACAATTTGCACATTTCGATTTGATTCTATACAAGTAATAATTTTTAACAAATAGGTAAAAATCAAATTAATACATAGGATATTTGAAGAATTTGCACATTTCGATTTGATTCTATACAAGTAATAATTTCTAACAAATAAGAAAATTTCAAATAAATACATAAGATATTTGAACAATTTGCACATTTCGATTTGATTCTATACAAGTAATAATTTCTAACAAATAGGCAAAAATACAATTAATACATAAGGTATTTGAACAATTTGCACATTTCGATTTGATTCTATACAAGTAATAATTTTTAACAAATAGGCAAAAATCAAATTAATACATAAGATATTTGAACAATTTGCACATTTCGATTTGATTCTATACAAGTAATAATTTCTAACAAATAGGCAAAAATCAAATTAATACATAAGATATTTGAACAATTTGCACATTTCGATTTGATTCTATACAAGTAATAAATCCTAACAATATGCAAAAATCAAATTAATACATAAGATATTTGAACAATTTGCACATTTCGATTTGATTCTATACAAGTAATTATTTTTAACAAATAGGCAAAAATCAAATTAATACATAAGATATTTGACTAATTTTCACATTTCGATTTGATTCAATACAAGTAATAATTTCTAACAAATAGGCAAAACATCAAATAATTACATAAGATATTTGAACAATTTGCACATTTCGATTTGATTCTATACAAGTAATAATTCCTAACAAATAGGCAAAAATCAAATTAATACATAAGATATTTTCACAATTTGCACATTTCGATTTGATTCTATACAAGTAATAATTTTTAACAAATAGGCAAAAATCAAAATTATACATAGGATATTTGAAGAATTTGCACATTTCGATTTTATTCTATACAAGTAATAATTTCTAACAAATAGGAAAATTTCAAATAAATACATAAGATATTTGAACAATTTGCACATTTCGATTTGATTCTATACAAGTAATAGTTTTTAACAAATAGGCAAAAATCAAATTAATACATAAGATATTTGAACAATTTGCACATTTCGATTTGATTCTATACAAGTAATAATTCCTAACAAATAGGCAAAAAATCAAATTAATACATAAGATATTTGAACAATTTGCACATTTCGATTTGATTCTATACAAGTAATAATTTTTAACAAATAGGCAAAAATCAAATTACTACATAGGATATTTGAACAATGTGCACATTTCGATTTGATTCTATACAAGTAATAATTTCTAACAAATAGGCAAAAATCAAATTAATACATAAGATATTTGAACAATTTGCACATTTCGATTTGATTCTATACAAGTAATAAATCCTAACAAATAGGCAAAAATCAAATTAATACATAAGATATTTGAACAATTTGCACATTTCGATTTGATTCTATACAAGTAATTATTTTTAACAAATAGGCAAAAATCAAATTAATACATAAGATATTTGAACAATTTGCACATTTCGATTTGATTCTATACAAGTAATAATTTCTAACAAATAGGCAAAACATCAAATTAATACATAAGATATTTGAACAATTTGCAGATTTCGATTTGATTCTATACAAGTAATAATTCCTAACAAATAGGCAAAAATCAAATTAATACATAAGATATTTTCACAATTTGCACATTTCGATTTGATTCTATACAAGTAATAATTTTTAACAAATAGGCAAAAATCAAATTAATACATAGGATATTTTAAGAATTTGCACATTTCGATTTGATTCTATACAAGTAATAATTTCTAACAAATAGGCAAATTTCAAATAAATACATGAGATATTTGAACAATTTGCACATTTCGATTTGATTCTATACAAGTAATAATTCCTAACAAATAGGCAAAAATCAAATTAATACATAAGATATTTGAACAATTTGCACATTTCGATTTGATTCTATACAAGTAATAATTCCTAACAAATAGGCAAAAAATCAAATTAATACATAAGATATTTGAACAATTTGCACATTTCGATTTGATTCTATACAAGTAATAATTTTTAACAAATAGGCAAAAATCAAATTACTACATAGGATATTTGAACAATTTGCACATTTCGATTTGATTCTATACAAGTAATAATTTCTAACAAATAGGAAAATTTCAAATAAATACATAAGATATTTTAACAATTTGCACATTTCGATTTGATTCTATACAAGTAATAATTCCTAACAAATAGGCAAAAATCAAATTAATACATAAGATATTTTCACAATTTGCACATTTCGATTTGATTCTATACAAGTAATAATTTCTAACAAATAGGCAAAACATCAAATTAATACATAAGATATTTGAACAATTTGCACATTTCGATTTGATTCTATACAAGTAATAATTCCTAACAAATAGGCAAAAATCAAATTAATACATAAGATATTTGAACAATTTGCACATTTCGATTTGATTCTATACAAGTAATAATTTTTAACAAATAGGAAAAAATCAAATTAATACATAGGATATTTGAACAATTTGCACATTTCGATTTGATTCTATACAAGTAATAATTTCTAACAAATAGGAAAATTACAAATAAATACATAAGATATTTGAACAATTTGCACATTTCGATTTGATTCTATACAAGTAATAATTTCTAACAAATAGGCAAAACATCAAATTAATACATAAGATATTTGAACAATTTGCACATTTCGATTTGATTCTATACAAGTAATAATTCCTAACAAATAGGCAAAAATAAAATTAATACATAAGATATTTGAACAATTTGCACATTTCGATTTGATTCTATACAAGTAATAATTTCTAACAAATAGGCAAACATCGAATTAATACATAAGATATTTGAACAATTTGCACATTATATTTGATTCTATACAAGTAATAATTTTTAAAAAATAGGCAAAAATCAAATTAATACATAGGATATTTGAACAATTTGCACATTTCGATTTGATTCTATACAAGTAATAATTTCTAACAAATAGGAAAATTTCAAATAAATACATAAGATATTTGAACAATTTGCACATTTCGATTTGATTCTATACAAGTAATAATTTCTAACAAATAGGCAAAAATCAAATTAATACATAAGATATTTGAACAATTTGCACATTTCGATTTGATTCTATACAAGTAATAATTTCTAACAAATAGGCAAAATCAAATTAATACATAAGATATTTGAACAATTTGCACATTTCGATTTGATTCTATACAAGTAATAATTTCTAACAAATAGGCAAAAATCAAAATTAATACATAAGATATTTGAACAATTTTCACATTTCGATTTAATTCTATACAAGTAATAATTTCTAACAAATAGGAAAATTTCAAATAAATATATAAGATATTTGAACAATTTGCACATTTCGATTTGATTCTATACAAGTAATAATTCCTAACAAATAGGCAAAAAATCAAATTAATACATAAGATATTTGAACAATTTGCACATTTCGATTTGATTCTATACAAGTAATAATTCCTAACAAATAGGCAAAAAATCAAATTAATACATAAGATATTTGAACAATTTGCACATTTCGATTTGATTCTATACAAGTAATAATTTCTAACAAATAGGCAAAAATCAAATTACTACATAGGAAATTTAAACAATTTGCACATTTCGATTTGATTCTATACAAGTAATAATTTCTAACAAATAGGAAAATTTCAAATAAATACATAAGATATTTGAAAAATTTGCACATTTCGATTTGATTCTATACAAGTAATAATTTCTAACTAATAGGCAAAAATCAAATTAATACATAAGATATTTGAACAATTTGCACATTTCGATTTGATTCTATACAAGTAATAATTTCTAACAAATAGGAAAATTTCAAATAAATACATAAGATATTTGAACAATTTGCACATTTCGATTTGATTCTATACAAGTAATAATTTCTAACAAATAGGCAAAAATCAAATTAATACATAAGATATTTGAACAATTTGCACATTTCGATTTGATTCTATACAAGTAATAATTTCTAACAAATAGGCAAAATCAAATTAATACATAAGATATTTGAACAATTTGCACATTTCGATTTGATTCTATACAAGTAATAATTTCTAACAAATAGGCAAAAATCAAATTAATACATAAGATATTTGAACAATTTTCACATTTCGATTTAATTCTATACAAGTAATAATTTCTAACAAATAGGAAAATTTCAAATAAATACATAAGATATTTGAACAATTTGCACATTTCGATTTGATTCTATACAAGTAATAATTCCTAACAAATAGGCAAAAAATCAAATTAATACATAAGATATTTGAACAATTTGCACATTTCGATTTGATTCTATACAAGTAATAATTCCTAACAAATAGGCAAAAAATCAAATTAATACATAAGATATTTGAACAATTTGCACATTTCGATTTGATTCTATACAAGTAATAATTTCTAACAAATAGGCAAAAATCAAATTACTACATAGGAAATTTGAACAATTTGCACATTTCGATTTGATTCTATACAAGTAATAATTTCTAACAAATAGGAAAATTTCAAATAAATACATAAGATATTTGAAAAATTTGCACATTTCGATTTGATTCTATACAAGTAATAATTTCTAACTAATAGGCAAAAATCAAATTAATACATAAGATATTTGAACAATTTGCACATTTCGATTTGATTCTATACAAGTAATAATTTCTAACAAATAGGAAAATTTCAAATAAATACATAAGATATTTGAACAATTTGCACATTTCGATTTGATTCTATACAAGTAATAATTTCTAACAAATAGGCAAAAATCAAATTAATACATAAGATATTTGAACAATTTGCACATTTCGATTTGATTCTATACAAGTAATAATTTCTAACAAATAGGCAAAACATCAAATTAATACATAAGATATTTGAACAATTTGCACATTTCGATTTGATTCTATACAAGTAATAATTCCTAACAAATAGGCAAAAATCAAATTAATACATAAGATATTTGAACAATTTGCACATTTCGATTTGATTCTATACAAGTAATAATTTTTAACAAATAGGTAAAAATCAAATTAATACATAAGATATTTGAAGAATTTGCACATTTCGATTTGATTCTATACAAGTAATAATTTCTAACAAATAGGAAAATTTCAAATAAATACATAAGATATTTGAACAATTTGCACATTTCGATTTGATTCTATACAAGTAATAATTCCTAACAAATAGGCAAAAAATAAAATTAATACATAAGATATTTGAACAATTTGCACATTTCGATTTGATTCTATACAAGTAATAATTTTTAACAAATAGGCAAAAATCAAATTACTACATAGGAAATTTGAACAATTTGCACATTTCGATTTGATTCTATACAAGTAATAATTTCTAACAAATAGGAAAATTTCAAATAAATACATAAGATATTTGAACAATTTGCACATTTCGATTTGATTCTATACAAGTAATAATTTCTAACTAATAGGCAAAAATCAAATTAATACATAAGATATTTGAACAATTTGCACATTTCGATTTGATTCTATACAAGTAATAATTTCTAACAAATAGGAAAATTTCAAATAAATACATAAGATATTTGAACAATTTTCACATTTCGATTTGATTCTATACAAGTAATAATTTCTAACAAATAGGCAAAAATCAAATTAATACATAAGATATTTGAACAATTTGCACATTTCGATTTGATTCTATACAAGTAATAATTTTTAACAAATAGGCAAAAATCAAATTAATACATAAGATATTTGAACAATTTGCACATTTCGATTTGATTCTATACAAGTAATAATTCCTAACAAATAGGCAAAAATCAAATTAATACATAAGATATTTGAACAATTTGCACATTTCGATTTGATTCTATACAAGTAATAATTTTGAACAAATAGGCAAAAATCAAATTAATACATAAGATATTTGAACAATTTGCACATTTCGATTTGATTCTATACAAGTAATAATTTCTAACAAATAGGCAAAACATCAAATTAATACATAAGATATTTGAACAATTTGCACATTTCGATTTGATTCTATACAAGTAATAATTCCTAACAAATAGGCAAAAATCAAATTAATACATAAGATATTTGAACAATTTGCACATTTCGATTTGATTCTATACAAGTAATAATTTTTAACAAATAGGTAAAAATCAAATTAATACATAGGATATTTGAAGAATTTGCACATTTCGATTTGATTCTATACAAGTAATAATTTCTAACAAATAGGAAAATTTCAAATAAATACATAAGATATTTGAACAATTTGCACATTTCGATTTGATTCTATACAAGTAATAATTTTTAACAAATAGGCAAAAATCAAATTAATACATAAGATATTTGAACAATTTGCACATTTCGATTTGATTCTATACAAGTAATAATTTCTAACAAATAGGCAAAAATCAAATTAATACATAAGATATTTGAACAATTTGCACATTTCGATTTGATTCTATACAAGTAATAATTTCTAACAAATAGGCAAAAAATCAAAATTATACATAAGATATTTGAACAATTTGCACATTTCGATTTGATTCTATACAAGTAATAATTTCTAACAAATAGGAAAATTTCAAATTAATACATAAGATATTTGAACAATTTGCACATTTCGATTTGATTCTATACAAGTAATAATTTCTAACAAATAGGCAAAAATCAAATTAATACATCAGATATTTGAACAATTTGCACATTTCGATTTGATTCTATACAAGTAATAATTTTTAACAAATAGGCAAAAATCAAATTAATACATAAGATATTTGAACAATTTGCACATTTCGATTTGATTCTATACAAGTAATAATTTCTAACAAATAGGCAAAAATCAAATTAATACATAAGATATTTGAACAATTTGCACATTTCGATTTGATTCTATACAAGTAATAATTTTTAACAAATAGGCAAAATTTCAAATAAATACATAAGATATTTGAACAATTTGCACATTTCGATTTGATTCTATACAAGTAATAATTTCTAACAAATAGGCAAAAATCAAATTAATACATAAGATATTTGAACAATTTGCACATTTCGATTTGATTCTATACAAGTAATAATTTCTAACAAATAGGCAAAAATCAAATAAATACATAAGATATTTGAACAATTTGCACATTTCGATTTGATTCTATACAAGTAATAATTTCTAACAAATAGGCAAAAATCAAAATAATACATAAGATATTTGAACAATTTGCACATTTCGATTTGATTCTATTCAAGTAATAATTTCTAACAAATAGGCAAAAAATCAAATTAATACATAAGATATTTGAACAATTTGCACATTTCGATTTGATTCTATTCAAGTAATAATTTTTACAAAATAAGCAAAATTCAAATTAATACATAAGTTATTTGAACAATTTGCACATTTCGATTTGATTCTATACAAGTAATAATTTCTAACAAATAGGCGAAAAATCAAATTAATACATAAGATATTTGAACAATTTGCACATTTCGATTTGATTCTATACAAGTAATAATTTCTAACAAATAGGCAAAAATCAAATTAATACATAAGGTATTTGAACAATTTGCACATTTCGATTTTATTCTATACACGTAATAATTTTTAAAAAATAGGCAAAAATCAAATTAATACATAAGATATTTGAACAATTTGCACATTTCGATTTGATTCTATACAAGTAATAATTTTTAACAAATAGGCAAAAATCAAATTAATACATAAGATATTTGAACAATTTGCACATTTCGATTTGATTCTATACAAGTAATAATTTCTAACAAATAGGCAAAAAACAAATTAATACATAAGATATTTGAACAATTTGCACATTTCGATTTGATTCTATACAAGTAATAATTTCTAACAAATAGGCAAAAATCAAATTAATACATAAGATATTTGAACAATTTGCACATTTCGATTTGATTCTATACAAGTAATAATTTTTAACAAATAGGCAAAAATCAAATTAATACATAAGATATTTGAACAATTTGAACATTTCGATTTGATTCTATACAAGTAATAATTTCTAACAAATAGGCAAAAATCAAATTAATACATAAGATATTTGAACAATTTGCACATTTCGATTTGATTCTATACAAGTAATAATTCCTAACAAATAGGCAAAAATCAAATTAATACATAAGATATTTGAACAATTTGCACATTTCGATTTGATTCTATACAAGTAATAATTTTTAACAAATAGGCAAAAATCAAATTAATACATAAGATATTTGAACAATTTGCACATTTCGATTTGATTCTATACAAGTAATAATTTCTAACAAATAGGCAAAAATCAAATTAATACATAAGATATTTGAACAATTTGCACATTTCGATTTGATTCTATACAAGTAATAATTCCTAACAAATAGGCAAAAATCAAATTAATACATAAGGTATTTTCACAATTTGCACATTTCGATTTGATTCTATACAAGTAATAATTTTTAACAAATAGGCAAAAATCAAATTAATACATAGGATATTTGAACAATTTGCACATTTCGATTTGATTCTATACAAGTAATAATTTCTAACAAATAGGAACATTTCAAATAAATACATAAGATATTTGAACAATTTGCACATTTCGATTTGATTCTATACAAGTAATAATTTCTAACAAATAGGCAAAAATACAATTAATACATAAGATATTTGAACAATTTGCACATTTCGATTTGATTCTATACAAGTAATAATTTCTAACAAATAGGCAAAAATCAAATTAATACATAAGATATTTGAACAATTTGCACATTTCGATTTGATTCTATACAAGTAATAATTTTTAACAAATAGGCAAAAATCAAATTAATACATAGGATATTTTAACAATTTGCACATTTCGATTTGATTCTATACAAGTAATAATTTCTAACAAATAGGAAAATTTCAAATAAATACATAAGATATTTGAACAATTTGCACATTTCGATTTGATTCTATACAAGTAATAATTCCTAACAAATAGGCAAAAATCAAATTAATACATAAGATATTTGAACAATTTGCACATTTCGATTTGATTCTATACAAGTAATAATTTTTAACAAATAGGCAAAAATCAAATTAATACATAAGATATTTGAACAATTTGCACATTTCGATTTGATTCTATACAAGTAATAATTTCTAACAAATAGGCAAAAATCAAATTAATACATAAGATATTTGAACAATTTGCACATTTCGATTTGATTCTATACAAGTAATAATTTCTAACAAATAGGCAAAAATCAAATAAATACATAAGATATTTGAACAATTTGCACATTTCGATTTGATTCTGTACAAGTAATAATTCCTAACAAATAGGCAAAAATAAAATTAATACATAAGATATTTTCACAATTTGCACATTTCGATTTGATTCTATACAAGTAATAATTTTTAACAAATAGGCAAAAATCAAATTAATACATAGGATATTTGAACAATTTGCACATTTCGATTTGATTCTATACAAGTAATAATTTCTAACAAATAGGAAAATTTCAAATAAATACATAAGATATTTGAACAATTTGCACATTTCGATTTGATTCTATACAAGTAATAATTTCTAACAAATAGGCAAAAATCAAATTAATACATAAGATATTTGAACAATTTGCACATTTCGATTTGATTCTATACAAGTAATAATTTCTAACAAATAGGCAAAAATCAAATTAATACATAAGATATTTGACCAATTTTCACATTTCGATTTGATTCTATACAAGTAATAATTTCTAACAAATAGGAAAATTTCAAATAAATACATAAGATATTTGAACAATTTGCACATTTCGATTTGATTCTATACAAGTAATAATTTCTCACAAATAGGCAAGTTTCAAATTAATACATAAGATATTTGAACAATTTGCACATTTCGATTTGATTCTATACAAGTAATAATTTTTAACAAATAGGCAAAAATCAAATTAATACATAAGATATTTGAACAATTTGCACATTTCGATTTGATTCTATACAAGTAATAGTTTCTAACAAATAGGCAAAAATCAAATTAATACATAAGATATTTGAACAATTTTCACATTTCGATTTGATTCTATACAAGTAATAATTTTTAACAAATAGGCAAGAATCAAATTAATACATAGGATATTTGAACAATTTGCACATTTCGATTTGATTCTATACAAGTAATAATTTCTAACAAATAGGAAAATTTCAAATAAATATATAAGATATTTGAACAATTTGCACATTTCGATTTGATTCTATACAAGTAATAATTTCTAACAAAAAGGAAAATTTCAAATAAATACATAAGATATTTGAACAATTTGCACATTTCGATTTGATTCTATACAAGTAATAATTTCTAACAAATAGGCAAAAATCAAATTAATACATAAGATATTTGAACAATTTGCACATTTCGATTTGATTCTATACAAGTAATAATTTCTAACAAATAGGCAAAAAATCAAAATTATACATAAGATATTTGAACAATTTGCACATTTCGATTTGATTCTATACAAGTAATAATTTCTAACAAATAGGAAAATTTCAAATTAATACATAAGATATTTGAACAATTTGCACATTTCGATTTGATTCTATACAAGTAATAATTTCTAACAAATAGGCAAAAATCAAATTAATACATCAGATATTTGAACAATTTGCACATTTCGATTTGATTCTATACAAGTAATAATTTTTAACAAATAGGCAAAAATCAAATTAATACATAAGATATTTGAACAATTTGCACATTTCGATTTGATTCTATACAAGTAATAATTTCTAACAAATAGGCAAAAATCAAATTAATACATAAGATATTTGAACAATTTGCACATTTCGATTTGATTCTATACAAGTAATAATTTTTAACAAATAGGCAAAATTTCAAATAAATACATAAGATATTTGAACAATTTGCACATTTCGATTTGATTCTATACAAGTAATAATTTCTAACAAATAGGCAAAAATCAAATTAATACATAAGATATTTGAACAATTTGCACATTTCGATTTGATTCTATACAAGTAATAATTTCTAACAAATAGGCAAAAATCAAATAAATACATAAGATATTTTAACAATTTGCACATTTCGATTTGATTCTATACAAGTAATAATTTCTAACAAATAGGCAAAAATCAAAATAATACATAAGATATTTGAACAATTTGCACATTTCGATTTGATTCTCTTCAAGTAATAATTTCTAACAAATAGGCAAAAAATCAAATTAATACATAAGATATTTGAACAATTTGCACATTTCGATTTGATTCTATTCAAGTAATAATTTTTACAAAATAGGCAAAATTCAAATTAATACATAAGTTATTTGAACAATTTGCACATTTCGATTTGATTCTATACAAGTAATAATTTCTAACAAATAGGCAAAAAATCAAATTAATACATAAGATATTTGAACAATTTGCACATTTCGATTTGATTCTATACAAGTAATAATTTCTAACAAATAGGCAAAAATCAAATTAATACATAAGATATTTGAACAATTTGCACATTTCGATTTTATTCTATACACGTAATAATTTTTAAAAAATAGGCAAAAATCAAATTAATACATAAGATATTTGAACAATTTGCACATTTCGATTTGATTCTATACAAGTAATAATTTCTAACAAATAGGCAAAAATCAAATTAATACATAAGATATTTGAACAATTTGCACATTTCGATTTGATTCTATACAAGTAATAATTTCTAACAAATAGGCAAAAAACAAATTAATACATAAGATATTTGAACAATTTGCACATTTCGATTTGATTCTATACAAGTAATAATTTTTAACAAATAGGAAAAAATCAAATTAATACATAAGATATTTGAACAATTTGCACATTTCGATTTGATTCTATACACGTAATAATTTCTAACAAATAGGCAAAAATCAAATTAATACATAAGATATTTGAACAATTTGCACATTTCGATTTGATTCTATACAAGTAATAATTTCTAACAAATAGGCAAAAATCAAATTAATACATAAGATATTTGAACAATTTGCACATTTCGATTTGATTCTATTCAAGTAATAATTTCTAACAAATAGGCAAAAATCAAATTAATACATAAGATATTTGAACAATTTGCACATTTCGATTTGATTCTATACAAGTAATAATTTCTAACAAATAGGAAAAAAATCAAATTAATACATAAGATATTTGAACAATTTGCACATTTCGATTTGATTCTATACAAGTAATAATTTCTAACAAATAGGCAAAAATCAAATTAATACATAAGATATTTGAACAATTTGCACATTTCGATTTGATTCTATAAAAGTAATAATTTCTAACAAATAGGCAAAAATCAAATTAATACATAAGATATTTGAACAATTTGCACATTTCGATTTGATTCTATACAAGTAATAATTTCTAACAAATAGGCAAAAATCAAATTAATACATAAGATATTTGAACAATTTGCACATTTCGATTTGTTTCTATACAAGTAATAATTTCTAACAAATAGGAAAAAATCAAATTAATACATAAGATATTTGAACAATTTGCACATTTCGATTTGATTCTATACAAGTAATATCTTCTAACAAATAGGCAAAAATCGAATTAATACATAAGATATTTGAACAATTTGCACATTTCGATTTGATTCTATACAAGTAATAATTTCTAACAAATAGGAAAATTTCAAATTAATACATAAGATATTTGAACAATTTGCACATTTCGATTTGATTCTATACAAGTAATAATTTCTAACAAATAGGCAAAAAGTCCAATTAATACATAAGATATTTGAACAATTTGCACATTTCGATTTGATTCTATACAAGTAATAATTTCTAACAAATAGGCAAAAAATCAAATTAATACATAAGATATTTGAACAATTTGCACATTTCGATTTGATTCTATACAAGTAATAATTTCTAACAAATAGGCAAAAAATCAAATTAATACATAAGATATTTGAACAATTTGCACATTTCGATTTGATTCTATACAAGTAATAATTTCTAACAAATAGGCAAGTTTCAAATTAATACATAAGATATTTGAACAATTTGCACATTTCGATTTGATTCTATACAAGTAATAATTTCTAACAAATAGGCAAATTATAAATTAATACACAAGATATTTGAACAATTTGCACATTTCGATTTGATTCTATACAAGTAATAATTTCTAACAAATAGGCAAAAAATCAAATTAATACATAAGATATTTGAACAATTTTCACATGTCGATTTCATTCTATACAAGTAATAATTTCTAACAAATAGGAAAATTTCAAATAAATACATAAGATATTTGAACAATTTGAACATTTCGACTTGATTCTATACAAGTAATAATTTCTAACAAATAGGCAAAAATCAAATTAATACATAAGATATTTGAACAATTTTCACATTTCGATTTTATTCTATACAAGTAATAATTTCTAACAAATAGGAAAATTTCAAATAAATACATAAGATATTTGAACAATTTGCACATTTCGATTTGATTCTATACAAGTAATAATTTCTAACAAATAGGCAAAAAATCAAATTAATACATAAGATATTTGAACAATTTTCACATTTCGATTTTTTTCTATACAAGTAATAATTTCTAACAAATAGGCAAAAATCAAATTAATACATAAGATATTTGAACAATTTTCACATTTCGATTTGATTCTATACAAGTAATAATTTCTAACAAATAGGCAAGTTTCAAATTAATACATAAGATATTTGAACAATTTGCACATTTCGATTTGTTTCTATACAAGTAATAATTTCTAACAAATAGGCAAATATCAAATTAATATATAAGATATTTGAACAATTTGCACATTTCGATTTGATTCTATACAAGTAATAATTTTTAACAAATAGGCAAATTTCAAATAAACACACAAGATATTTGAACAATTTGCACATTTCGATTTGATTCTATACAAGTAATTTTTTTTCACAAATAGGCAAATTTCAAATAAATACACAAGATATTTGAACAATTTTCACATTTCGATTTGATTCTATACAAGTAATAATTTCTGACAAATAGGCAAATTTCAAATTAATACATAAGATATTTGAACAATTTTCACATTTCGATTTGATTCTATACAAGTAATAATTTCTAACAAATAGGCAAAAATCAAATTAATACATAAGATATTTGAACAATTTGCACATTTCGATTTGATTCGATACAAGTAATAATTTCTAACAAATAGGCAAATTTCAAATTAATACACAAGATATTTGAACAATTTGCACATTTCGATTTGATTCTATACAAGTAATAATTTCTAACAAATAGGCAAATATCAAATTAATACACAAGATATTTGAACAATTGTCACATTTCGATTTGATTCTATACAAGTAATAATTTCTAACAAATAGGCAAAAAATCATATTAATACATAAGATATTTGAACCATTTGCACATTTCGATTTGATTCTATACAAGTAATAATTTCTAACAAATAGGCACATTTCAAATTAATACATAAGATATTTGAACAATTTGCACATTTCGATTTGATTCTATACAAGTAATAATTTCTAACAAATAGGCAAAAATCAAATTAATACATAAGATATTTGAACAATTTGCACATTTCGATTTGATCCTATACAAGTAATAATTTCTAACAAATAGGCAAAAATCAAATTAATACATAAGATATTTGAACAATTTGCACATTTCGATTTGATTCTATACAAGTAATAATTTTTAACAAATAGGCAAAATTTCAAATAAATACATAAGATATTTGAACAATTTGCACATTTCGATTTGATTCTATACAAGTAATAATTTCTAACAAATAGGCAAAAATCAAATTAATACATAAGATATTTGAACAATTTGCACATTTCGATTTGATTCTATACAAGTAATAATTTCTAACAAATAGGCAAAAATCAAATAAATACATAAGATATTTGAACAATTTGCACATTTCGATTTGATTCTATACAAGTAATAATTTCTAACAAATAGGCAAAAATCAAAATAATACATAAGATATTTAAACAATTTGCACATTTCGATTTGATTCTATTCAAGTAATAATTTCTAACAAATAGGCAAAAAATCAAATTAATACATAAGATATTTGAACAATTTGCACATTTCGATTTGATTCTATTCAAGTAATAATTTTTACAAAATAGGCAAAATTCAAATTAATACATAAGTTATTTGAACAATTTGCACATTTCGATTTGATTCTATACAAGTAATAATTTCTAACAAATAGGCAAAAAATCAAATTAATACATAAGATATTTGAACAATTTGCACATTTCGATTTGATTCTATACAAGTAATAATTTCTAACAAATAGGCAAAAATCAAATTAATACATAAGGTATTTGAACAATTTGCACATTTCGATTTTATTCTATACACGTAATAATTTTTAAAAAATAGGCAAAAATCAAATTAATACATAAGATATTTGAACGATTTGCACATTTCGATTTGATTCTATACAAGTAATAATTTCTAACAAATAGGCAAAAATCAAATTAATACATAAGATATTTGAACAATTTGCACATTTCGATTTGATTCTATACAAGTAATAATTTCTAACAAATAGGCAAAAAACAAATTAATACATAAGATATTTGAACAATTTGCACATTTCGATTTGATTCTATACAAGTAATAATTTTTAACAAATAGGAAAAAATCAAATTAATACATAAGATATTTGAACAATTTGCACATTTCGATTTGATTCTATACACGTAATAATTTCTAACAAATAGGCAAAAATCAAATTAATACATAAGATATTTGAACAATTTGCACATTTCGATTTGATTCTATACAAGTAATAATTTCTAACAAATAGGCAAAAATCAAATTAATACATAAGATATTTGAACAATTTGCACATTTCGATTTGATTCTATTCAAGTAATAATTTCTAACAAATAGGCAAAAATCAAATTAATACATAAGATATTTGAACAATTTGCACATTTCGATTTGATTCTATACAAGTAATAATTTCTAACAAATAGGAAAAAAATCAAATTAATACATAAGATATTTGAACAATTTGCACATTTCGATTTGATTCTATACAAGTAATAATTTCTAACAAATAGGCAAAAATCAAATTAATACATAAGATATTTGAACAATTTGCACATTTCGATTTGATTCTATAAAAGTAATAATTTCTAACAAATAGGCAAAAATCAAATTAATACATAAGATATTTGAACAATTTGATCATTTCGATTTGATTCTATACAAGTAATAATTTCTAACAAATAGGCAAAAATCAAATTAATACATAAGATATTTGAACAATTTGCACATTTCGATTTGTTTCTATACAAGTAATAATTTCTAACAAATAGGAAAAAATCAAATTAATACATAAGATATTTGAACAATTTGCACATTTCGATTTGATTCTATACAAGTAATATCTTCTAACAAATAGGCAAAAATCGAATTAATACATAAGATATTTGAACAATTTGCACATTTCGATTTGATTCTATACAAGTAATAATTTCTAACAAATAGGAAAATTTCAAATTAATACATAAGATATTTGAACAATTTGCACATTTCGATTTGATTCTATACAAGTAATAATTTCTAACAAATAGGCAAAAAGTCCAATTAATACATAAGATATTTGAACAATTTGCACATTTCGATTTGATTCTATACAAGTAATAATTTCTAACAAATAGGCAAAAAATCAAATTAATACATAAGATATTTGAACAATTTGCACATTTCGATTTGATTCTATACAAGTAATAATTTCTAACAAATAGGCAAAAAATCAAATTAATACATAAGATATTTGAACAATTTGCACATTTCGATTTGATTCTATACAAGTAATAATTTCTAACAAATAGGCAAGTTTCAAATTAATACATAAGATATTTGAACAATTTGCACATTTCGATTTGATTCTATACAAGTAATAATTTCTAACAAATAGGCAAATTATAAATTAATACACAAGATATTTGAACAATTTGCACATTTCGATTTGATTCTATACAAGTAATAATTTCTAACAAATAGGCAAAAAATCAAATTAATACATAAGATATTTGAACAATTTTCACATGTCGATTTCATTCTATACAAGTAATAATTTCTAACAAATAGGAAAATTTCAAATAAATACATAAGATATTTGAACAATTTGAACATTTCGACTTGATTCTATACAAGTAATAATTTCTAACAAATAGGCAAAAATCAAATTAATACATAAGATATTTGAACAATTTTCACATTTCGATTTTATTCTATACAAGTAATAATTTCTAACAAATAGGCAAATTTCAAATTAATACATAAGATATTTGAACAATTTGCACATTTCGATTTGATTCTATACAAGTAATAATTTCTAACAAATAGGCAAAAAATCAAATTAATACATAAGATATTTGAACAATTTTCACATTTCGATTTGATTCTATACAAGTAATAATTTCTAACAAATAGTCAAAAATCAAATTAATACATAAGATATTTGAACAATTTTCACATTTCGATTTGATTCTATACAAGTAATAATTTCTAACAAATAGGCAAGTTTCAAATTAATACATAAGATATTTGAACAATTTGCACATTTCGATTTGTTTCTATACAAGTAATAATTTCTAACAAATAGGCAAATATCAAATTAATACATAAGATATTTGAACAATTTGCACATTTCGATTTGATTCTATACAAGTAATAATTTTTAACAAATAGGCAAATTTCAAATAAACACACAAGATATTTGAACAATTTGCACATTTCGATTTGATTCTATACAAGTAATTTTTTTTCACAAATAGGCAAATTTCAAATAAATACACAAGATATTTGAACAATTTTCACATTTCGATTTGATTCTATACAAGTAATAATTTCTGACAAATAGGCAAATTTCAAATTAATACATAAGATATTTGAACAATTTTCACATTTCGATTTGATTCTATACAAGTAATAATTTCTAACAAATAGGCAAAAATCAAATTAATACATAAGATATTTGAACAATTTGCACATTTCGATTTGATTCGATACAAGTAATAATTTCTAACAAATAGGCAAATTTCAAATTAATACACAAGATATTTGAACAATTTGCACATTTCGATTTGATTCTATACAAGTAATAATTTCTAACAAATAGGCAAATATCAAATTAATACACAAGATATTTGAACAATTGTCACATTTCGATTTGATTCTATACAAGTAATAATTTCTAACAAATAGGCAAAAATCAAATTAATACATAAGATATTTGAACCATTTGCACATTTCGATTTGATTCTATACAAGTAATAATTTCTAACAAATAGGCAAATTTCAAATTAATACACAAGATATTTGAACAATTTGCACATTTCGATTTGATTCTATACAAGTAATAATTTTTAACAAATAGGCAAATTTCAAATAAATACACAAGATATTTGAACAATTTGCACATTTCGATTTGATTCTATACAAGTAATAATTTCTAACAAATAGGCAAATTTCAAATTAATACACAAGATATTTGAACAATTTGCACATTTCGATTTGATTCTATACAAGTAATAATTTCTAACAAATAGGCAAAAATCAAATTAATACACAAGATATTTGAACAATTGTCACATTTCGATTTGATTCTATACAAGTAATAATTTCTAACAAATAGGCAAAAATCAAATTAATACACAAGATATTTGAACAATTGTCACATTTCGATTTGATTCTATACAAGTAATAATTTCTAACAAATAGGCAAAAATCAAATTAATACATAAGATATTTGAACCATTTGCACATTTCGATTTGATTCTATACAAGTAATAATTTCTAACAAATAGGCAAATTTCAAATTAATACACAAGATATTTGAACAATTTGCACATTTCGATTTGATTCTATACAAGTAATAATTTCTAACAAATAGGCAAATATCAAATTAATACACAAGATATTTGAACAATTGTCACATTTCGATTTGATTCTATACAAGTAATAATTTCTAACAAATAGGCAAAAATCAAATTAATACATAAGATATTTGAACAATTTGCACATTTCGATTTGATTCTATACAAGTAATAATTTCTAACAAATAGGCAAAAATCAAATTAATACACAAGATATTTGAACAATTTGCACATTTCGATTTGATTCTATACAAGTAATAATTTTTAACAAATAGGCAAATTTCAAATAAATACACAAGATATTTGAACAATTTGCACATTTCGATTTGATTCTATACAAGTAATAATTTTTCACAAATAGGCAAATTTCAAATTAATACACAAGATATTTGAACAATTTGCACATTTGTATTTGATTCTATACAAGTAATAATTTCTAACAAATAGGCAAAAAATAAAATTAATACATAAGATATTTGAACAATTTTCACATTTCGATTTGATTCTATACAAGTAATAATTTCTAACAAATAGGCAAAAATCAAATTAATACATAAGATATTTGAACAATTTGCACATTTCGATTTGATTCTATACAAGTAATAATTTCTAACAAATAGGAAAATTTCAAATAAATACATAAGATATTTGAACAATTTGCACATTTCGATTTGATTCTATACAAGTAATAATTTCTAACAAATAGGCAAAAATCAAATTAATACATAAGATATTTGACCAATTTTCACATTTCGATTTGATTCTATACAAGTAATAATTTCTAACAAATAGGAAAATTTCAAATAAATACATAAGATATTTGAACAATTTGCACATTTCGATTTGATTCTATACAAGTAATAATTTCTAACAAATAGGCAAAAATCAAATTAATACATAAGATATTTGAACAATTTGCACATTTCGATTTGATTCTATACAAGTAATAATTTCTAACAAATAGGCAAAAATCAAATTAATACATAAGATATTTGAACAATTTTCACATTTCGATTTGATTCTATACAACTAATCTTTTCTAACAAATAGGCAAGTTTCAAATTAATACATAAGATATTTGAACAATTTGCACATTTCGATTTGATTCTATACAAGTAATAATTTCTAACCAAATAGGCAAAAATCAAATTAATACATAAGATATTTTAACAATTTGCACATTTCGATTTGATTCTATACAAGTAATAATTTCTAACAAATAGGCAAAAAATCAAATTAATACATAAGATATTTGAACAATTTGCACATTTCGATTTGATTCTATACAAGTAATAATTTCTAACAAATAGGCAATAAATCCAATTAATACATAAGATATTTGAACAATTTGCACATTTCGATTTGATTCTATACAAGTAATAATTTCTTACAAATAGGCAAAAAATCAAATTAATACATAAGATATTTGAACAATTTGCACATTTCGATTTGATTCTATACAATTAATAATTTCTAACAAATAGGCAAAAAATCAAATTAATACATAAGATATTTGAACAATTTGCACATTTCGATTTGATTCTATACAAGTAATAATTTCTAACAAATAGGCAAAAATCAAATTAATACATAAGATATTTGAAATATTTGCACATTTCGATTTGATTCTATACAAGTACTAATTTCTAATTAATAGGCAAGTTTCAAATTAATACATAAGATATTTGAACAATTTGCACATTTCGATTTGATTCTATAAAAGTAATAATTTCTAACAAATAGGCAAAAAATAAAATTAATACATAAGATATTTGAACAATTTGCACATTTCGATTTGATTCTATTCAAGTAATAATTTCTAACAAATAGGCAAAAATCAAATTAATACATAAGATATTTGAACAATTTGCACATTTCGATTTGATTCTATACAAATAATAATTTCTAACAAATAGGCAATAAATCAAATTAATACATAAGATATTTGAACAATTTTCACATTTCGATTTGTTTCTATACAAGTAATAATTTCTAACAAAAAGGAAAATTTCAAATAAATACATAAGATTTTTGAACAATTTGAACATTTCGACTTGATTCTATACAAGTAATAATGTTTAACAAATAGGCAAAAAATCAAATTAATACATAAGATTTTTGAACAATTTGCACATTTCGATTTGATTCTATACAAGTAATAATTTTTAACAAATAGGCAAAAATCAAATTAATACATAAGATATTTGAACAATTTGCACATTTCGATTGGATTCTATACAAGTAATAATTTCTAACAAATAGGCAAAAAGTCCAATTAATACATAAGATGTTTGAACAATTTGCACATTTCGATTTGATTCTATACAAGTAATAATTTCTAACAAATAGGCAAAAAATCAAATTAATACATACGATATTTGAACAATTTGCACATTTCGATTTGATTCTATACAAGTAATAATTTCTAACAAATAGGCAAAAAATAAAATTAATACATAAGGTATTTGAACAATTTGCACATTTCGATTTGATTCTATTCAAGTAATAATTTCTAACAAAGAGGCAAAAATCAAATTAATACATAAGATATTTGAACAATTTGCACATTTCGATTTGATTCTATACAAGTAATAATTTCTAACAAATAGGCAAAAAATCAAATTAATACATAAGATATTTGAACAATTTGCACATTTCGATTTGATTCTATACAAGTAATAATTTCTTACAAATAGGAAAATTTCAAATAAATACATAAGATATTTGAACAATTTGAACATTTCGCCTTGATTCTATACAAGTAAAAATTTCTAACAAATAGGCAAAAATCAAATTAATACATAAGATATTTGAACAATTTTCTCATTTCGATTTTATTCTATACAAGTAATAATTTCTAACAAATAGGAAAATTTCAAATAAATACATAAGATATTTGAACAATTTGCACATTTCGATTTGATTCTATACAAGTAATAATTTCTAACAAATAGGCAAAAATCAAATTAATACATAAGATATTTGAACAATTTTCACATTTCGATTTGATTCTATACAACTAATCTTTTCTAACAAATAGGCAAGTTTCAAATTAATACATAAGATATTTGAACAATTTGCACATTTCGATTTGATTCTATACAAGTAATAATTTCTAACCAAATAGGCAAAAATCAAATTAATACATAAGATATTTTAACAATTTGCACATTTCGATTTGATTCTATACAAGTAATAATTTCTAACAAATAGGCAAAAAATCAAATTAATACATAAGATATTTGAACAATTTGCACATTTCGATTTGATTCTATACAAGTAATAATTTCTAACAAATAGGCAATAAATCAAATTAATACATAAGATATTTGAACAATTTGCACATTTCGATTTGATTCTATACAAGTAATAATTTCTTACAAATAGGCAAAAAATCAAATTAATACATAAGATATTTGAACAATTTGCACATTTCGATTTGATTCTATACAATTAATAATTTCTAACAAATAGGCAAAAAATCAAATTAATACATAAGATATTTGAACAATTTGCACATTTCGATTTGATTCTATACAAGTAATAATTTCTAACAAATAGGCAAAAATCAAATTAATACATAAGATATTTGAAATATTTGCACATTTCGATTTGATTCTATACAAGTACTAATTTCTAATTAATAGGCAAATTTCAAATTAATACATAAGATATTTGAACAATTTGCACATTTCGATTTGATTCTATAAAAGTAATAATTTCTAACAAATAGGCAAAAAATAAAATTAATACATAAGATATTTGAACAATTTGCACATTTCGATTTGATTCTATTCAAGTAATAATTTCTAACAAATAGGCAAAAATCAAATTAATACATAAGATATTTGAACAATTTGCACATTTCGATTTGATTCTATACAAATAATAATTTCTAACAAATAGGCAATAAATCAAATTAATACATAAGATATTTGAACAATTTTCACATTTCGATTTGTTTCTATACAAGTAATAATTTCTAACAAAAAGGAAAATTTCAAATAAATACATAAGATTTTTGAACAATTTGAACATTTCGACTTGATTCTATACAAGTAATAATGTTTAACAAATAGGCAAAAAATCAAATTAATACATAAGATTTTTGAACAATTTGCACATTTCGATTTGATTCTATACAAGTAATAATTTTTAACAAATAGGCAAAAATCAAATTAATACATAAGATATTTGAACAATTTGCACATTTCGATTGGATTCTATACAAGTAATAATTTCTAACAAATAGGCAAAAAGTCCAATTAATACATAAGATGTTTGAACAATTTGCACATTTCGATTTGATTCTATACAAGTAATAATTTCTAACAAATAGGCAAAAAATCAAATTAATACATACGATATTTGAACAATTTGCACATTTCGATTTGATTCTATACAATAATTTCTAACAAATAGGCAAAAAATAAAATTAATACATAAGATATTTGAACAATTTGCACATTTCGATTTGATTCTATTCAAGTAATAATTTCTAACAAAGAGGCAAAAATCAAATTAATACATAAGATATTTGAACAATTTGCACATTTCGATTTGATTCTATACAAGTAATAATTTCTAACAAATAGGCAAAAAATCAAATTAATACATAAGATATTTGAACAATTTGCACATTTCGATTTGATTCTATACAAGTAATAATTTCTAACAAATAGGAAAATTTCAAATAAATACATAAGATATTTGAACAATTTGAACATTTCGCCTTGATTCTATACAAGTAAAAATTTCTAACAAATAGGCAAAAATCAAATTAATACATAAGATATTTGAACAATTTTCTCATTTCGATTTTATTCTATACAAGTAATAATTTCTAACAAATAGGAAAATTTCAAATAAATACATAAGATATTTGAACAATTTGCACATTTCGATTTGATTCTATACAAGTAATAATTTCTAACAAATAGATAAAAAATCAAATTAATACATAAGATATTTGAACAATTTTCACATTTCGATTTTATTCTATACAAGTAATAATTTCTAACAAATAGGCAAAAATCAAATTAATACATAAGATATTTGAACAATTTTCACATTTCGATTTGATTCTATACAAGTAATAATTTCTAACAAATAGGCAAGTTTCAAAATAATACATAAGATATTTGAACAATTTGCACATTTCGATTTGATTCTATACAAGTAATAATTTCTAACAAATAGGCAAATATCAAATTAATACATAAGATATTTGAACAATTTGCACATTTCGATTTGATTCTATACAAGTAATAATTTCTAACAAATAGGCAAAAATCAAATTAATACATAAGATATTTGAACAATTTGCACATTTCGATTTGATTCGATACAAGTAATCATTTCTAACAAATAGGCAAATTTCAAATTAATACACAAGATATTTGAACAATTTGCACATTTCGATTTGATTCTATACAAGTAATAATTTTTAACAAATAGGCAAATTTCAAATAAATACACAAGATATTTGAACAATTTGCACATTTCGATTTGATTCTATACAAGTAATAATTTCTAACAAATAGGCAAGTATCAAATTAATACACAAGATATTTGAACAATTGTCACATTTCGATTTGATTCTATACAAGTAATAATTTCTAACAAATAGGCAAAAAATCAAATTAATACATAAGATATTTGAACAATTTGCACATTTCGATTTGATTCTATACAAGTAATAATTTCTAACAAATAGGCACATTTCAAATTAATACACAAGATATTTGAACAATTTGCACATTTCGATTTGATTCTATACAAGTAATAATTTCTAACAAATAGGCAAAAATCAAATTAATACATAAGATATTTGAACAATTTGCACATTTCGATTTGATTCTATACAAGTAATAATTTCTAACAAATAGGCAAAAATCAAATTAATACACAAGATATTTGAACAATTTGCACATTTCGATTTGATTCTATACAAGTAATAATTTTTAACAAATAGGCAAATTTCAAATAAATACACAAGATATTTGAACAATTTGCACATTTCGATTTGATTCTATACAAGTAATAATTTTTCACAAATAGGCAAATTTCAAATTAATACACAAGATATTTGAACAATTTTCACATTTCGATTTGATTCTATACAAGTAATAATTTCTAACAAATAGGCAAAAAATCAAATTAATACATAAGATATTTGAACAATTTTCACATTTCGATTTGATTCTATACAAGTAATAATTTCTAACAAATAGGCAAAAATAAAATTAATACATAAGATATTTGAACAATTTGCACATTTCGATTTGATTCTATACAAGTAATCATTTCTAACAAATAGGAAAATTTCAAATAAATACATAAGATATTTGAACAATTTGCACATTTCGATTTGATTCTATACAAGTAATAATTTCTAACAAATAGGCAAAAATCAAATTAATACATAAGATATTTGACCAATTTTCACATTTCGATTTGATTCTATACAAGTAATAATTTCTAACAAATAGGAAAATTTCAAATAAATACATAAGATATTTGAACAATTTGCACATTTCGATTTGATTCTATACAAGTAATAATTTCTAACAAATAGGCAAAAATCAAATTAATACATAAGATATTTGAACAATTTGCACATTTCGATTTGATTCTATACAAGTAATAATTTCTAACAAATAGGCAAAAATCAAATTAATACATAAGATATTTGAACAATTTGCACATTTCGATTTGATTCTATACAACTAATCATTTCTAACAAATAGGCAAATTTCAAATTAATACATAAGATATTTGAACAATTTGCACATTTCGATTGGATTCTATACAAGTAATAATTTCTAACAAATAGGCAAAAATCAAATTAATACATAAGATATTTGAACAATTTGCACATTTCGATTTGATTCTATACAAGTAATAATTTCTAACAAATAGGCAAAAAATCAAATTAATACATAAGATATTTGAACAATTTGCACATTTCGATTTGATTCTATACAAGTAATAATTTCTAACAAATAGGCAAAAAATCAAATAAATACATAAGATATTTGAACAATTTGCACATTTCGATTTGATTCTATACAAGTAATAATTTCTTACAAATAGGCAAAAAATCAAATTAATACATAAGATATTTGAACAATTTGCACATTTGGATTTAATTCTATACAATTAATAATTTCTAACAAATAGGCAAAAATCAAATTAATACATAAGATATTTGAACAATTTGCACATTTCGATTTGATTCTATACAAGTAATAATTTCTAACAAATAGGCAAATTTCAAATTAATACACAAGATATTTGAACAATTTGCACATTTCGATTTGATTCTATACAAGTAATAATTTCTAACAAATAGGCAAATTTCAAATAAATACACAAGATATTTGAACAATTTGCACATTTCGATTTGATTCTATACAAGTAATAATTTTTCACAAAAAGGCAAATTTAAAATTAATACACAAGATATTTGAACAATTTTCACATTTCGATTTGATTCTATACAAGTAATAATTTCTAACAAATAGGCAAAAATCAAATTAATACATAAGATATTTGACCAATTTTCACATTTCGATTTGATTCTATACAAGTAATAATTTCTAACAAATAGGCAAATTTCAAATTAATACATAAGATATTTGAACAATTTGCACATTTCGATTTGTATTCTATACAAGTAATAATTTCTAACAAATAGGAAAATTTCAAAGAAAAACATAAGATATTTGAACAATTTGCACATTTCGATTTGATTCTATACAAGTAATAATTTCTAAACAATAGGCAAAAATCAAATTAATACATAAGATATTTGAACAATTTGCACATTTCGATTTGATTCTATACAAGTAATAATTTCTTACAAATAGGCAAAAATCAAATTAATACATAAGATATTTGAACAATTTTCACATTTCGATTTGATTCTATACAACTAATCATTTCTAACAAATAGGCAAGTTTCAAATTAATACATAAGATATTTGAACAATTTGCACATTTCGATTTGATTCTATACAAGTAATAATTTCTAACAAATAGGCAAAAAATACATATTAATACATAAGATATTTGAACAATTTGCACATTTCGATTTGATTCTATACAAGTAATAATTTCTAACAAATAGGCAAAAAATCAAATTAATACATAAGATATTTGAACAATTTGCACATTTCGATTTGATTCTATACAAGTAATAATTTCTAACAAATAGGAAAAATTCAAATAAATACATAAGATATTTGAACAATTTTCACATTTCGACTTGATTCTATACAAGTAATAATTTCTAACAAATAGGCAAAAATCAAATTAATACATAAGATATTTGAACAATTTGCACATTTCGATTTGATTCTATACAAGTAATAATTTCTAACAAATAGGCAAAACATCAAATTAATACATAAGATATTTGAACAATTTGCACATTTCGATTTGATTCTATACAAGTAATAATTTCTAACAAATAGGCAAAAAATCAAATTAATACATAAGATATTTGAACAATTTGCACATTTCGATTTGATTCTATACAAGTAATAATTTTTAACAAATAGGCAAAAAATCAAATAAATACATAAGATATTTGAACTATTTGCACATTTCGATTTGATTCTATTCAAGTAATAATTTCTAACAAATAGGCAAAAATCAAATTAATTCATAGGATATTTGAACTATTTGCACATTTCGATTTGATTCTATTCAAGTAATAATTTCTATCAAATAGGCAAAAATCAAATTAATACATAAGATATTTGAACAATTTGCACATTTCGATTTGATTTTATTCAAGTAATAATTTCTAACAAATAGGCAAAAAATCAAATTAATACATAAGATATTTGAACAATTTGCACATTTCGATTTGATTCTATACAAGTAATAATTTCTAACAAATAGGAAAAAAATCAAATTAATACATAAGATATTTGAACAATTTGTACATTTCGATTTGATTCTATACAAGTAATAATTTCTAACAAATAGGCAAAAAATCAAATAAATACATAAGATATTTTAACAATTTTCACATTTCGATTTGATTCTATACAAGTAATAATTTCTAACAAATAGGCAAAAAATCAAATTAATACATAAGATATTTGAACAATTTGCACATTTCGATTTGATTCTATACAAGTAATAATTTCTAACAAATAGGCAAAAAATCAAATTAATACATAAGATATTTGAACAATTTGCACATTTCGATTTGATTCTATACAAGTAATAATTTCTAACAAATAGGCAAAAATCAAATTAATACATAAGATATTTGAACAATTTGCACATTTCGATTTGATTCTATACAAGTAATAATTTCTAACAAATAGGCAAAAATCAAATTAATACATAAGATATTTGAACAATTTGCACATTTCGATTTGATTCTATACAAGTAATAATTTTTAACAAATAGGCAAAAATCAAATTAATACATAAGATATTTGAACAATTTTCACATTTCGATTTGATTCTATTCAAGTAATAATTTCTAACAAATAGGCAAAAATCAAATTAATACATAAGATATTTGAACAATTTGCACATTTCGATTTGATTCTATACAAGTAATAATTTTTAACAAATAGGCAAAAATCAAATTAATACATAAGATATTTGAACAATTTTCACATTTCGATTTGATTCTATTCAAGTAATAATTTCTAACAAATAGGCAAAAATCAAATTAATACATAAGATATTTGAACAATTTGCACATTTCGATTTGATTCTATACAAGTAATAATTTCTAACAAATAGGCAAAAAATCAAATTAATACATAAGATATTTGAACAATTTGCACATTTCGATTTGATTCTATACAAGTAATAATTTCTAACAAATAGGAAAATTTCAAATAAATACATAAGATATTTGAACAATTTGCACATTTCGACTTGATTCTATACAAGTAATAATTTCTAACAAATAGGCAAGTTTCAAATTAATACATAAGATATTTGAACAATTTGCACATTTCGATTTGATTCTATACAAGTAATAATTTCTAACAAATAGGCAAGTTTCAAATTAATAAATAAGATATTTGAACAATTTGCACATTTCGATTTGATTCTATACAAGTAATAATTTCTAACAAATAGGAAAATTTAAAATTAATACACAAGATATTTGAACAATTTGCACATTTCGATTTGATTCTATACAAGTAATAATTTTTTACAAATAGGCAAAAATCAAATTAATACACAAGATATTTGAACAATTTTCACATTTCGATTTGATTCTATACAAGTAATAATTTTTTACAAATAGGCAAAAATCAAATAAATACATAAGATATTTGAACAATTTGCACATTTCGATTTGATTCTATACAAGTAATAATTTCTAACAAATAGGCAAAAAATCAAAGTAATACATAAGATATTTGAACAATTTTCACATTTCGATTTGATTCTATACAAGTAATAATTTCTAACAAATAGGAAAATTTAAAATTAATACACAAGATATTTGAACAATTTGCACATTTCGATTTGATTCTATACAAGTAATAATTTTTTACAAATAGGCAAAAATCAAATTAATACACAAGATATTTGAACAATTTGCACATTTCGATTTGATTCTATACAAGTAATAATTTCTAACAAATAGGCAAGTTTCAAATTAATAAATAAGATATTTGAACAATTTGCACATTTCGATTTGATTCTATACAAGTAATAATTTCTAACAAATAGGAAAAAATCAAAGTAATACATAAGATATTTGAACAATTTGCACATTTCGATTTGATTCTATACAAGTAATAATTTCTAACAAATAGGAAAATTTAAAATTAATACACAAGATATTTGAACAATTTGCACATTTCGATTTGATTCTATACAAGTAATAATTTTTTACAAATAGGCAAAAATCAAATTAATACACAAGATATTTGAACAATTTGCACATTTCGATTTGATTCTATACAAGTAATAATTTCTAACAAATAGGCAAGTTTCAAATTAATAAATAAGATATTTGAACAATTTGCACATTTCGATTTGATTCTATACAAGTAATAATTTCTAACAAATAGGAAAATTTAAAATTAATACACAAGATATTTGAACAATTTGCACATTTCGATTTGATTCTATACAAGTAATAATTTCTAACAAATAGGAAAAAATCAAATTAATACATAAGATATTTGAACAATTTGCACATTTCGATTTGATTCTATGCAAGTAATAATTTCTAACAAATAGGAAAATTTCAAATAAATACATAAGATATTTGAATAATTTTCACATTTCGATTTGATTCTATACAAGTAATAATTTCTAACAAATAGGCAAAAATCAAATTAATACATAAGATATTTGAACAATTTTCACATTTCGATTTGATTCTATACAAGTAATAATTTTTCACAAATAGGAAAATTTCAAATAAATACATAAGATATTTGAACAATTTGCACATTTCGACTTGATTCTATACAAGTAATAATTTCTAACAAATAGGCAAAAATCAAATTAATACATAAGGTATTTGAACAATTTGCACATTTCGATTTGATTCTATACAAGTAATAATGTTTAACAAATAGGAAAATTTCAAATAAATACATAAGATATTTGAACAATTTGCACATTTCGACTTGATTCTATACAAGTAATAATTTCTAACAAATAGGCAAAAATTAAATTAATACATAAGATATTTGAACAATTTTCACATTTCGATTTGATTCTATACAAGTAATAATTTCTAACAAATAGGCAAAAATCAAATTAATACATAGGATGTTTTAACAATTTTCACATTTCGATTTGATTCTATACAAGTAATAATTTCTAACAAATAGGCAAGTTTCAAATTAATACATAAGATATTTGAACAATTTGCACATTTCGATTTGATTCTATACAAGTAATAATTTCTAACAAATAGGCAAATTTCAAATTAATACACAAGATATTTTAACAATTTGCACATTTCGATTTGATTCTATACAAGTAATAATTTTTCACAAATAGGCAAATTTCAAATTAATACACAAGATATTTGAACAATTTTCACATTTCGATTTGATTCTATACAAGTAATAATTTCTAACAATTAGGCAAGTTTCAAATTAATACATAAGATATTTGAACAATTTGCACATTTCGTATTGATTCTATACAAGTAATAATTTCTAACAAATAGAAAAATTTCAAATAAATACATAAGATATTTGAACAATTTGCACATTTCGATTTGATTCTATACAAGTAATAATTTTTAACAAATAGGCAAAAATCAAATTAATACATAAGATATTTGAACAATTTGCACATTTCGATTTGATTCTATACAAGTAATAATTTCTAACAAATAGGCAAATTTCAAATTAATACACAAGATACTTGAACAATTTGCACATTTCAAATTGATTCTATACAAGTAATAATTTCTAACAAATAGGCAAGTTTCAAATTAATACATAAGATATTTGAACAATTTGCACATTTCGATTTGATTCTATACAAGTAATAATTTCTAACAAATAGGCAACAATCAAATTAATACATAAGATATTTTAACAATTTGCACATTTCGATTTGATTCTATACAAGTAATAATTTTTAACAAATAGGCAAAAATCAAATTAATACATAAGATATTTGAACAATTTTCACATTTCGATTTGATTCTATTCAAGTAATAATTTCTAACAAATAGGCAAAAATCAAATTAATACATAAGATATTTGAACAATTTGCACATTTCGATTTGATTCTATACAAGTAATAATTTCTAACAAATAGGCAAAAAATCAAATTAATACACAAGATATTTGAACAATTTGCACATTTCGATTTGATTCTATACAAGTAATAATTTCTAACAAATAGGAAAATTTCAAATAAATACATAAGATATTTGAACAATTTGCACATTTCGACTTGATTCTATACAAGTAATAATTTCTAACAAATAGGCAAAAAATCAAATTAATACATAAGATATTTGAAAAAATTCACATTTCGATTTGATTCTATACAAGTAATAATTTCTAACAAATAGGCAAAAAATCAAATTAATACATAAGATATTTGAACAATTTGCACATTTCGATTTGATTCTATGCAAGTAATAATTTCTAACAAATAGGAAAATTTCAAATAAATACATAAGATATTTGAACAATTTGCACATTTCGATTTGATTCTATACAAGTAATAATTTCTAACAAATAGGCAAAAATTAAATTAATACATAAGATATTTGAACAATTTTCACATTTCGATTTGATTCTATACAAGTAATAATTTCTAACAAATAGGCAAAAATAAAATTAATACATAGGATATTTGAACAATTTTCACATTTCGATTTGATTCTATACAAGTAATAATTTCTAACAAATAGGCAAGTTTCAAATTAATACATAAGATATTTGAACAATTTGCACATTTCGATTTGATTCTATACAAGTAATAATTTCTAACAAATAGGCAAAAATAAAATAAATACATAAGATATTTGAACAATTTTCACATTTCGATTTGATTCTATACAAGTAATAATTTCTAACAAATAGGCAAAAAATCAAATTAATACATAAGATATTTGAACAATTTGCACATTTCGTATTGATTCTATACAAGTAATAATTTCTAACAAATAGGAAAATTTCAAATAAATACATAAGATATTTGAACAATTTGCACATTTCGATTTGATTCTATACAAGTAATAATTTTTAACAAATAGGCAAAAATCAAATTAATACATAAGATATTTGAACAATTTGCACATTTCGATTTGATTCTATACAAGTAATAATTTCTAACAAATAAGCAAATTTCAAATTAATACACAAGATACTTGAACAATTTGCACATTTCGATTTGATTCTATACAAGTAATAATTTCTAACAAATAGGCAAGTTTCAAATTAATACATAAGATATTTGAACAATTTGCACATTTCGATTTTATTCTATACAAGTAATCATTTCTAACAAATAGGCAAATTTCAAATTAATACATAAGATATTTAAACAATTTGCACATTTCGATTTGATTCTATACAAGTAATAATTTTTAACAAATAGGCAAAAATCAAATTAATACATAAGATATTTGAACAATTTGCACATTTCGATTTGATTCTATACAAGTAAAAATTCCTAACAAATAGGCAAATTTCAAATTAATACACAAGATACTTGAACAATTTGCACATTTCGATTTGATTCTATACAAGTAATAATTTCTAACAAATAGGCAAGTTTCAAATAAATACATAAGATATTTGAACAATTTGCACATTTCGTTTTGATTCTATACAAGTAATCATTTCTAACAAATAGGCAAATTTTAAATTAATACATAAGATATTTGAACAATTTGCACATTTCGATTTGATTCTATACAAGTAATAATTTCTAACAAATAAGCATATTTCAAATTAATACATAAGATATTTGAACAATTTGCACATTTCGATTTGATTCTATACAAGTAATAATTTCTAACAAATAGGCAAATTTCAAATTAATACATAAGATATTTGAACAATTTGCACATTTCGATTTGATTCTATACAAGTAATCATTTCTAACAAATAGGCAAATTTCAAATTAATACATAAGATATTTGAACAATTTGCACATTTCGATTTGATTCTATACAAGTAATAATTTCTAACAAATAGGCAAAAATCAAATAAATACATAAGATATTTGAACAATTTGCACATTTAGATTTGATTCTATACAAGTAATAATTTCTAACAAATAGGAAAATTTCAAATAAATACATAAGATATTTGAACAATTTGCACATTTCGATTTGATTCTATACAAGTAATAATTTCTAACAAATAGGCAAAAATCAAATTAATACATAAGATATTTGAACAATTTTCACATTTCGATTTGATTCTATACAAGTAATAATTTCTAACAAATAGCAAAAATCAAATTAATACATAAGATATTTGAACAATTTTCACATTTAGATTTGATTCTATACAAGTAATAATTTCTAACAAATAGGCAAGTTTCAAATTAATACATAAGATATTTGAACAATTTGCACATTTCGATTTGATTCTATACAAGTAATAATTTCTAACAAATAGTCAAATTTAAAATTAATACACAAGATATTTGAACAATTTGCACATTTCGATTTGATTCTATACAAGTAATCATTTCTAACAAATAGGCAAATTTCAAATTAATACATAAGATATTTGAACAATTTGCACATTTCGATTTGATTCTATACAAGTAATAATTTCTAACAAATAAGCAAATTTCAAATTAATACATAAGATATTTGAACAATTTGCACATTTCGATTTGATTCTATACAAGTAATAATTTCTAACAAATAGGCAAAAAGTCCAATTAATACATAAGATATTTGAACAATTTGCACATTTCGATTTGATTCTATACAAGTAATTATTTCTAACAAATAGGCAAAAAATCAAATTAATACATAAGATATTTGAACAATTTGCACATTTCGATTTGATTCTATACAAGTAATAATTTCAAACAAATAGACAAGTTTCAAATTAATACATAAGATATTTGAACAATTTGCACATTTCGATTTGATTCTATACAAGTAATAATTTCTAACAAATAGGCAAGTTTCAAATTAATACATAAGATATTTGAACAATTTGCACATTTCGATTTGATTCTATACAAGTAATAATTTCTAACAAATAGGCAAATTTCAAATAAATACATAGGATATTTGAACAATTTGCACATTTCGATTTGATTCTATACAAGTAATAATTTCTAACAAATAGGCAAAAATCAAATTAATACATAAGATATTTGAACAATTTGCACATTTCGATTTGATTCTATACAAGTAATAATTTCTAACAAATAGGCAAAAAATCAAATTAATACATAAGATATTTGAACAATTTGCACATTTCGATTTGATTCTATACAAGTAATAATTTCTAACAAATAGGCAAATTTCAAATTAATACATAAGATATTTGAACAATTTGCACATTTCGATTTGATTCTATACAAGTAATAATTTCTAACAAATAGGCAAATTTCAAATTAATACATAAGATATTTGAACAATTTGCACATTTCGATTTGATTCTATACAAGTAATAATTTCTAACAAATAGGCAAATTTCAAATAAATACATAAGATATTTGAACAATTTGCACATTTAGATTTGATTCTATACAAGTAATAATTTCTAACAAATAGGAAAATTTCAAATAAATACATAAGATATTTGAACAATTTGCACATTTCGATTTGATTCTATACACGTAATAATTTCTAACAAATAGGCAAATTTCAAATTAATACATAAGATATTTGAACAATTTGCACATTTCGATTTGATTCTATACAAGTAATAATTTCTAACAAATAGGAAAATTTCAAATAAATACATAAGATATTTGAACAATTTGCACATTTCGACTTGATTCTATACAAGTAATAATTTCTAACAAATAGGCAAAAATCAAATTAATACATAAGATATTTGAACAATTTGCACATTTCGATTTGATTCTATACAAGTAATAATTTCTAACAAATAGGCAAATTTCAAATTAATACATAGGATATTTGAACAATTTTCACATTTCGATTTGATTCTATACAAGTAATAATTTCTAACAAATAGGCAAGTTTCAAATTAATACATAAGATATTTGAACAATTTGCACATTTCGATTTGATTCTATACAAGTAATAATTTCTAACAAATAGGCAAATTATAAATTAATACACAAGATATTTGAACAATTTGCACATTTCGATTTGATTCTATACAAGTAATAATTTTTAACAAATAGGCAAATTTCAAATTAATACACAAGATATTTGAACAATTTTCACATTTCGATTTGATTCTATACAAGTAATAATTTCTAACAAATAGGCAAATTTCAAATTAATACACAAGATACTTGAACAATTTGCACATTTCGATTTGATTCTATACAAGTAATAATTTCTAACAAATAGGCAAGTTTCAAATTAATACATAAGATATTTGAACAATTTGCACATTTCGATTTGATTCTATACAAGTAATCATTTCTAACAAATAGGCAAATTTCAAATTAATACATAAGATATTTGAACAATTTGCACATTTCGATTTGATTCTATACAAGTAATAATTTCTAACAAATAAGCAAATTTCAAATTAATACATAAGATATTTGAACAATTTGCACATTTCGATTTGATTCTATACAAGTAATAATTTCTAACAAATAGGCAAATTTCAAATTAATACATAAGATATTTGAACAATTTGCACATTTCGATTTGATTCTATACAAGTAATAATTTCTAACAAATAGGCAAATTTCAAATTAATACATAAGATATTTGAACAATTTGCACATTTCGATTTGATTCTATACAAGTAATAATTTCTAACAAATAGGCAAATTTCAAATAAATACATAAGATATTTGAACAATTTGCACATTTAGATTTGATTCTATACAAGTAATAATTTCTAACAAATAGGAAAATTTCAAATAAATACATTAGATATTTGAACAATTTGCACATTTCGATTTGATTCTATACACGTAATAATTTCTAACAAATAGGCAAATTTCAAATTAATACATAAGATATTTGAACAATTTGCACATTTCGATTTGATTCTATACAAGTAATAATTTCTAACAAATAGGCAAAAATCAAATTAATACAATAGATATTTGAACAATTTGCACATTTCGATTTGATTCTATACAAGTAATAATGTCTAACAAATAGGAAAATTTCAAATTAATACATAAGATATTTTCACATTTGTATTTGATCTTATTCAAGTAATAATTTCTGACAAATAGGCAAATTTCAAATAAATACATTAGATATTTGAACAATTTGCACATTTCGATTTGATTCTATACACGTAATAATTTCTAACAAATAGGCAAATTTCAAATTAATACATAAGATATTTGAACAATTTGCACATTTCGATTTGATTCTATACAAGTAATAATTTCTAACAAATAGGCAAAAATCAAATTAATACAATAGATATTTGAACAATTTGCACATTTCGATTTGATTCTATACAAGTAATAATGTCTAACAAATAGGAAAATTTCAAATTAATACATAAGATATTTTCACATTTGTATTTGATTCTATTCAAGTAATAATTTCTGACAAATAGGCAAATTTCAAATTAATACATAAGATATTTGAACAATTTGCACATTTCGATTTGATTCTATACAATAATAATTTCTAACAAATAGGCAAATTTCAAATTAATACATAAGATATTTGAACAATTTTCACATTTCGATTTGATTCTATACAAGTAATAATTTCTAACAAATAGGCAAGTTTCAAATAAATACATAAGATATTTGAACAATTTGCACATTTCGATTTGATTCTATACAAGTAATAATTTCTAACAAATAGGCAAGTTTCAAATTAATACATAAGATATTTGAACAATTTGCACATTTCGATTTGATTCTATACAAGTAATAATGTCTAACAAATATTGTACATTTCGATTTGATTTTATACATATACAAATTGTCGCTTAAGATTCAGAATTTACAATCATTACATAAGATATTAGAACTGTTACATGAAAAGGGCTGTCACCTTTTCATGTAAGTATAAAAATAGAGAGATTTAGTAAAAATCAAAATTAAATAGCAACAGACGAAATTCCAACCTCGTAATAAGGTTTAGAAATAGATTACGTGTGAGAATTAGAAAATGGAATGTAAAACAGCTTAGAGATAAAATAGTTTCAAGAAAAGAATGTGCACTGTCAATTTTGTTATGAAAATTCAATTGAAAGAATGCAGCTACAAGATAATTTAATAAATATGTTTTTAACATATTGGAAATATAGGTTACTGAGTATAGGTTAAAATTCCTTTTGTAAAAAAAGGAAAAGTTTTGGACACGTATGTCCAGAACACGTGTTTATGACGTCATGGAAAGTAGAAAGTTCTAGAGATAGATAGAAAAACTTTAGAGTTAAGCAGACAGAAGCAGGGGGAGAAACGGAGAGGGAGTTTGAGAACGACAGACGATAGTCGGCAGTTTGTAAACTCGAACGTCTAGAAGCGAGACGGTCACTTTGAAACTTAATATGTGAAGCTTTGAATTCTTGATGAGAAAACCACGGCCGGTCGTGAGAAGAAATAAACCCATCATGTGTTTTTATAAACGTCGTCTTTGTGTTGTGATTCTACCAAAAGGTAAAGTGAATATTGTTATTATATGTCTTGTATATCTGTGTTATTAAATGTCTTAACATACACATCTTACATACACGCCTCGACATCTCATATCGACAATGTGAACTACACATCTCATATCTACAACGTCTCTCTCTAAGACTGTCTGAACACTATCTCCTCACTCGAAGATCTTTCCATTACAATTCAAAGAATGAACATTATTATAAATATGAATCTATTTATAAAACGAACAATCTCTTCATAACATCCCTCGTAATAAAAGACTCTCTCTCCAAGACACAGCAACAAACTCTCTCGAAGACTCACTCTAATAAGACTCTAAGACTCTCACTATTAAAAAGTCCTAGCAATGAACGGTATAACAAAAGAAGAAACAAATAATAATAATAATAATAATAATAATAATAATAATAATAATAATAATAATAATAATAATAATGAAACCCCTATATAACAGAACCATTTCCACATTTCGATTTGATTTTATACAAGTACAAATTGCTGCTCTAGAGTCAAAACCAAAAATTCATACATGTCATATTTGGACTAATTGCACAATTTTATTTGAGTTTATACAAGTATAAATTGCTGCTAAAGAGTCTAAATGAGAAATATATACGTAAGATATGATTATTTGTACATCTTGATTCGTTTCTTTTATCATATATAGATCGCTGCTATAGGTCCAAAATTGATACAAAATATCCTTTGACAATTTATATGATTGATACAAAATATATTTTTACAATTTATATATATATATATATATATATATATATATATATATATATATAACTTTATCTGTCTTGCTTGCTTTGGCGTTTAACCCCTCCATTCAGTTTTAAAAATTCTGCGTATGCACAATTACTTTAAAACAAAGTTATGAAAGCTTTTTGAATCGACATTTATTTGCGTTTAAAATATGCAAATAAACACAAACCTAAATCTCTTTTGCATATTTTCATTGGCTTTTTACTAATTTTATCTGTATTTTTCTTTGCAAGTTGAACCTGTTATAAACCAGTTTAAAGAGAAAAAAACACCAAAGTTTATAAGTTAACACCAACTAAAGATTTGCTTTTTAAAACTTGATTTTCGGAGGTATTCCACTTTTACCTAATGTTATAAATTTTCAGCGCAAGTTGGAATCGTTTTTAAACAATTAATTTTTACTAGACTACCCGTAACCCGTTAGATCAGTATGTTATATTAGCTATGGAATTCGTGTATGAGCGTGACACTTGTACAAAAAGAAAATAGTTTTTTTTTTCGACATAAGAGAAACATTTCTTTGAAAGTATATTAAAACGAAAAAAGAATATAGATTTCTATGAGTCGTTCTGTTTATTATAATTGATTATTTTTGAAAAAAAATTACATTTACTGAATTATAAGTGGTTGACCATACTTATAGATAAATGTGCACTGAAAACATACCATAATATTTATTATAGTTAAATTCCAATTTTGATATATCTTTTTTTTAAATGACATTGTTAAGTTGAAAGTACAGAATAGTTAAAAACACTCTCCACATGCTAATAATGGCTTTTTAATAGTTTTAAGATAAGATTGGAGATTATGGTTTAATTATTATAATTATAAAAAGTATTGATGGAAAGAACGTGTGTTTATGCAGTTATTATACCGATTTGGGACACCAGAAACGAATTATGGTGTTGTATTTTAATGAACGTTTTATGGGCGAAAACGTTTTTGTTTTTTTTGTATTTGTAAGGGAAAATAAATAAAAAATGTTTTCGGATTTATTTATGTTAAGTGTGTAGATAAAAAAGGGCCGAAGTGTATTAAAAAAAACGGGCAAGAAAATGTAAAAATAAAAAAGGAGAGCCGTGGGTAAATCGCCGTTCTAAAATGCTCTTATGGTTGTCAACGGGTGAAAGTAGTTTTATTTGTAAAAAAAATCAGTTAGATTAACTTAAACGTAATGCAGAAATGAACGATGCAAAAAAAAAAGTATTAAAAATTGTTTATTTGGATAATTTAAACGCGAAAAAACAACACAAATGAACAATTGGGACGCTGAAGACGTACGCAGTAAAGCAATACATTTTTGGTTGCGTTGATTAATCCAGGTTAACGGCATTTGGACGAATCACTCAAACATGAAAAAAAATCCTTCCTATTCGTGGAAAGTTACCTATTTTTCCGAATAATCGCTCAAAAATGAAACATGATTTTCCTACGAATCGAACACCGGCGAAAGTCATATAGCAGCAAAAACGCACATGAAACTACCGCTGAGAAATATAAGAATGAAAAACCCATATTGGAATCCTTCAACCAAGTTATAGAAACTTAAACTCTAAAAAAAAAAAATTAATAAAACCTGAAGCAAAAAAATAACACCTAAATAAATAAAATAAAATAAAACTAATATTGTAACAGTTTAGTAAATGTGTCAACAAATTCACCGTTCTCACACAACTATTTTGTACCTAGAAATGTAAACAAAAAATAAAAACAGAAGGAAGGAAGGAAGGGAAAGGGTCGGATAGAGTAGTTGTAGTAGTAGTAGTAGTAGTAGTAGTAGTAGTAGTAGCAGTATTCGAAATAATAACGTTAATATTTCAGTGCGCAGTCAAAATCTGCAAAAGAAGCGATTTGTGTTTATTTGTTTACGTTGCTGTGGGTTAATGTTTATCCGCGCATGCGCAACCGGATGTCATAAACCGAAAAATGGGTTACAACACTCGTTACAAGGTCATTTGAGTTTTATAATTATATAGATTTAAAAGAAACAATAAATCAAATCCAATCCGAGATTCTTCAGGAAATTCCTCAGAAAATTTTAATATGATTCTTTGAATTAAAAATCAAACTTTCTTTCATTTTCAGTTTTTAACATTTAACACTTTTTCAGTTCACTTTTTTCATGCTGCAATTTGAGACGCCAAAACAAACGCAAAATATTTAACATTATAAAAACAAAGCTGTTGACTTGTGATAAGTGTTTGCGTGAAGACCCTTACGTCTTGTTTACAAAACCATTCGGCGGATGTGACGTTTTGACCAACACTGTATACAATATAATATTTTAAAGCAAATATAAAATAGAAATTTTGGCAAACTTTTACTTAGTTTTCACCTTTACATTTTCCTTTAAAATGACAACTGCTTAAAGTTGTCGGGTATGCTGAAAACGACTATCGCATTTGAATTTTCCGCAAATAAGTAGTTTCTGCAATGTAATTCTATATACTTAAAGTGGTAGCAATCGTTATACTCATAAGTGTGCATATTTTACCATGATTAATATACTCACTATTCCATAGCTAGCCTTTACATTTATTGACCCAACGGGTCACGGATATATTAAATTTATAAATATCCTATAAAGTTGAGTTTTTCTCGTTCATACATTGATATTAAAATCCTACTGTTTCTAGTTAAAAATTATTAAAAGGAACTTTTTAATACACCGTTATGGTTATGCTATCGACTGCATGAATGTTAACTTATTTGCATATTTCTTTGCAAAATGAGTGCTGATTTATTACTTACATTACTTTATTAATTTAAAGTATGGCTGTTGTTTTTTGTTGTTGGCCAACTTTTAACCTCCTCTTGTTAAGAACGATTTTCGGAATAGACACCCCCAAGAACGGCTTTCGGAATTGACACGCTATTTTATGAGTGGTGGTAGTGGTGTTGTCACAAAATTTACCGTAAATGTAATTTTGTTAATCGCTGTCAGGAATCTTACGCGCAAATACTATAAAACAACAACAAAAATTGGTGGTTGCAGTGTCGTTTGGCTCGTGCGGACTAAGCTGGCTTTCAGAGTATGGTTCAAGGTATTTTTCAGGATATGCCTCAGGTTATTATTCAGGGCATGGTAATTTCGTTGGCAAGACTGGAGTTAAGGTAGCAAAAAAAATCTCGACCCCTCAATCACTTAAAGGGAACTAAATTCCTGTAGTCACGTGTACGTTACCATGTAAAAATGTACAGTTTTTCTATTATAAACAATATAAATAGAACAATTTGGAGATTGAAACAATGTAAACCTTTTTAATCGTTTAGTGTTAGACAACAGAAACAGAATTATTATAATTAATGAAAAAACTATTGATTATACACATGAAAGAAAAAAATGGGGAAAATACACTGAAACAATTATTATGTTTAATGAGCTATTTTCGTGTAAATAAAATTATGGTGAATTAGAAAAACACCCAGATTATTTTAGTTTTTTATCTATTTGCGTGTTTCAAAAGTATAGAAAAAATTCATTCACCCTCTAAAATCAATGTAAATAGCAGCGGTAATCCGTTCAGGATCGAACGTTCAACACTAATTTTAAAGTTGGTGCAAAGAAAGAAAACGCTTTAACCGATTGCTTTACGATGAACGTAACGACTTTACGACTCTCGAAATGACTGCTTTAAACAAACTGGAATCATTCAGTAACTGAAACGGACTCGTTTCATGAACACCGCTCAGTTACGTAATGTAAACAGAAATATATCTACTGCAAATCTAAAGCAACATTTTATTTTGTATAATCAATGAGTTTAATTTTAAAATATCAAATAAAGCAAATAAAGCCTTCAAAAGCACATAGAATTCGCGTGTTGACTGTAGTAATATTTTAATAATTGTATAATAAAGTTAAATCTAGGTTTTAGAAAAGTTAGAAGAAATAATGGCTATCAACCTGTGTGGGAAAACATTATGTACGCTGTAGTTAAACACAAAATATGTTTCACGCTATCGTAGCTTTGTAAAAAAAGCTAACATGTACGGTATATTAAATGTGTAGATGAAAGCATGCGTGGCTTATGAACATATTTCGATGTTTTTATTTGAAATGATTGCCTAATCTCATCAGGAAAGCCATGTTTGTTTTAATTTCTGGAACGGTCTTTTTTGAATAAGATTTCGTTCATTTCATATTGAACGAATAGTTAGTTGTCAGCCAATGATATTTATTGAAATGTGAGGAGGGAGAAATCATTATTTTGGGGGATCGGTAAAAGGAAAGATTATGATATTCGTATAAGTATATGAGTCAGAAAATTAGGATGAAACCTCATATATAATCATAATGCAGAATACCTCCGGGTATCGACTGGGAGCGTGAGTAGTACTTTTTATTTAAAGGGAAAATAACAGCTACTTCCAATGTATATATTTGCAATCATGATGATGATTATCCTAAGGCGGAATATACGATTTTAATATAGCGGATAAATGTGTGTAAGATGGCGTTCGAAAGTTACATATTATACTGGCTAATAGTAATTATACGTTTTCATGTGGCCTCTGTTGGAGGAAACCTAATGTACTTTGGTCCAGGGGGGAATTTCTGCAATCAAATCATTATATATAGGATAGATCTCTGTACGGCGTGTCTTCAGTAAGTATCCAGATGTGTTTATACACACATTTAAAATCGCGCAGCCGTTTTTGAGTAGCATAACAGACTCAAACAAGGCGGTAAGTCTATGAGAGATAATGAGAGGAGTGGGAGGAGTATAGAAGTTAGAACAACAAAGTTGATTGGCAAAATAAATAATATAGTGGATAAGGACCGTCGCGTGTCTATAGAGACAATGAGTTTGATGTCAGTGCGAAAACTGTACACACAATTATTCACGAGGAACTTAAGATACGGAAGATTTGCGGAATACACTAATCCATAACTCTCTCCTGGTCACAGAATATTTGACCAAGATCGGCATCAAGAAAGTTCCTCACTCTCCCTATAGTCCAGAACTCGCTTCCTCCTGTATAGTTAAGTGGGAAGGGCCTCACTCATAAGGGAAAGACAACAGGAAACGGTAGTTAATCTCTATAAGCGACGTACATGTACCTTTATTGGGTCCGCCATGACAGTCTTTTTCTCTCTCCTTCCTGGAGAGCTCGGGTCAAGGGTATATAACTCGGTACTATGTTTACATGTTATTTATTTATTTATTTATTTATTTTTAAATCCAAGCTGGAAGTCCTTAAATCTAGACAGTAACTTTCCGTTACGGATAGGTCTAGACCTATCTTCAGATCTTTCGTTCTGTATTATATCAGTCATTTTCAGGGGTTCGTTCTTTATTTGAGTACCTGGTGTGGAAGGTGGGTATAATTCAATAACTTGAGTGTTATTTCTTCTGCCCGTCACACCAATAATTTCCTCTGTAAGGTTGACACCGTTGTCCAAACTTCCAACTTCCAAACTTCTGTATACGTAACGCACCTTCTCTCAGCTCCAAACGAACTTCTGCTAATTCAACTTATTTCTTCGAAATCCAACTTCAAAATGAACGTTCCTCTAAAAATCAACCTTCTTTTATCTCCAACTAGGAGCATCTCATTTGCATATCGAGTGGTCACATTGCAGGCATATAAAGAGATAAGGCAGCCATTTTTGTTTCTTTCTTCTTCATTCATTTCGTTCCACGACCCACCCGTTGAATTATCCACAGTTAGGTAAGTCACGCGTTTCCCTACACTCCCCCCTGATCTCATGATTACACACAGGGCAGGGGGCAGGCGTCTTTGTCGGGTACTTCTTCGAAGAATCGAAGGCATCACTTCCTCGGTTCGATCTTTCTCATCATGTTCCATCATCCCCTCTCGTGGTGCTATAGGATGTGTTTCACAATCACGGAGGGTGGGCAGTATTCGTCTTTCTCGGGTACTTCGATGAGGAACTGATGGTATTACTTCCTCATGTCCATCGTTCTCATCACTATTGCCACTAGTATGTTCCATAATTCCCTCATCTGGTTCTGCAGATAGTGTTTCTACGCTCTCTTGAAGGGGCAGTAGGCGATCAGGATCATCCCTGAACTGTATGTGATCTCAGAATCGGAAGAGGTATAACAGGGGTGGATATATTTTACATGACGTGGTACATCATCAATCAACATGGTCTGAGGACTTATGATTTTATCTATTTTTTCTCTGCAAAATTTTACAGTGCACCCAGCATATGGGGGTTTTATACAAACACGGTCTCCCACTTGATATGGTGTATTGACAACGCTAACCACTGATGGTGTGACATCAATTTCTTTTATACGCTGTTCATAGCGGTAAATCTCATTAGCTGGTGCAGTTTCTGGTGTTGCATTGTCCTTTGGTGTCACATTATACCAGTACACAGCTTCTGGAATAGAACAATGTGTCCTGGCCGCAATTATTTTAATGGTGCGGTGACACCGTACCGCTATACCGTTACCGTCGGGAAAATATGCACATCGGTAACGCATTCTAATCCCCCATTCCTGCGTGAATTTCTGAAATTCTTGACATCGAAACGTAGTGGCGTTTTCAGTCAAATTTCAAGCGGGGCACCACGTTAAAAAAAAGACAGCTCTCAACTGTCGTATAATGCTAGATGCATCCTGTCGTGTCAACTGGCGCCATATCGTGAAACGTGTCGTGTCACAATCTGTCAAGGTCAAAAATGCTTTCCCTCATAATGCGTTACATCGATTCCTACTCGATACCAGTTGTCCTCCACCTCAAGCTTCACTTTTTGCCATTGGGACGGTGCCGGATCAATTCGCTGACACTCTTCACACGAGCGTATAGCTGCCTTGATTTATGCTCTTGTAGTTGAAGGACACACTCTTCGGACAAAATATGTTGTCCTCCGAATTCCGGGATGCCCACTCTGCTGATATATTGTACGGATCTGGTCAGGTGTTAATTGATCTGTTACGGTCGCGCATATCTGTTGTGGGGGATCAGATCCCTGACTCATTACATCAATCCACCTCTTTGGTACTCTAGTCAAGCTATCAGCCAAATTCTGCATCGACGAAACTAAGGTAATGTCCAACTGCAAGCTGTATTCGTCAACTAGACGCTTTATTATTGCCAGTCTCCTTCGTACTAACATCTCACTTGCAGCTCTAGTCTTAACTCGAGCCTTTCCAGTCTAGGTGTCGGTCAACTAGGTAAACACACAATGAGTCAGTGTGGAGATACACAACCTTAGCCTGCCACGCCTGATGCCTGATGCACGATTGCGTCATTTTGTTACTTTGTGGAAATGGAAGCCTAGGATTTCAATTTTTGTCCATATAGAGGTCTTCTATATTTGTGGCAATGCAGCGTTCTCCCGTCTTTTCACTCACGGTTTAATTCTAGAGGCATAACACGTTTTATGAGAAAGATGTTCGTCGATTTAAGGAATCTCCTGAGAACTTCGTCTGTTGTAGGAAGGGGACTTGTCTTACGTCACGTGCTAGGTGATAGGGGGTTGGGGCGATAGTTAGAAAGAATTTAAGTCATGGTGATTCGACTTGGCCAGGTTGATGGCGGAAAACGGCGCATGAGTTTTTGTGGAATGCAGGAAAAGAAGCATCCAGAAATTCGGATAGTTAGGGATATGACACACTGGCACATGGAGTACGTCGGCTCTATGATCCGGTGTCAGATGAAGAACAATTAAGAAATTGTATTTAGAGAATGGATGTATTTAACATACGCCAAGAAAGTGGATAAATGAAAGTTTAATGTTTGGAGAGTGAATTACTGACGAAGATCAAAGTTGATGCGATGAGTGATTGTAATGAGGTCAGTCAAGAATTTTAGAATTTTAATGTTATTTTTTACCACTGTTCACGATTCACGGGTGGGAGGTAAGACGCAGGACGATGATCAGTGCAGAGGGGAAGAGAGAAGGCCCTTCACTTAAATAAAATAAGTAAAAGAAAATAAAAAAAATAGACATTCACAATGAAAATTTATTTTTATTAAAATTGTTGTTTATAGAAAAAATATAGACTGTTTAAACAATTTTTTCTGTACACATGCACACGAACTTTATATTTTAATTATTAAAAAGAATAGGAGAAAAAAGAGACTTATCTTGATTTTAAGGAAAAACATTTTGGCTATGCGAAAAATAAAAGAACTGCTTACGTGAATTTTTATCTATTTCTAACGATGATGACTATATATGTTTCTTGCTTGTAAAATTGCACAGGGACTTCTTAATCAATTAGTACAAGAAATGAGAAAAATTTGTGAAAAAAGTGACTTATAATTGTAAATGCTATGTTTTTCAGGTTGTAGGTTTTATTGTGTTGAATTATATTGTTTTAGTGTTGTTGAAAAGAGAAACAGTATTGCAAGTGCTATTTAAATAAAAATAAGATTGTCCTTCTTATTGAAAAAAATGTCGAGAGACCAAACAGGTTCAGGGGTGTGTGCACAAGGTTTTCCCGGTGGGAGGTGACAAAAAATCCTCCTGATTTTTTAGGGGGGGTAGAAAGGGAGAGAGGAGAGTAGCACTATGCCTGTTACAGTTGAGGTGATTAAAATTCCTCATGATTTTGTTTTTATTTTTTAGTGGGTGGGGCGAAATATTTTGGAGTTGGTTAAAATTCCTCTTGGTTATTTTGTTTTTTTGGGGGAAATATTGTGGAGGTGGTTAAAATTCCTCTTGTTTATTTTGGGAGTGGGGCGAAATATTGTGGAGGTGGTACAAATTCCTCTTGGTTATTTTGTTTGGGGGGCGAAATATTGTGGAGGTGGTTAAAATTCCTCCTGTTTATTTTTGGGGGGTTGGGGTGAAATGGCGGAATGCCTGTTATTTTGGAGGTGGTAGACATTCCTCCTGTTTATTTTTGGGAGGGTTGGGCGAAATGACGGAATGCCTGTTATTTTGGAGATGGTAAAAATTCCTCCTGTTTATTTTTGGGAGGGTGGGGCGAAATGGCGATATGCCTGTTATTTTGGAGATGGTTAAAATTCCTCTTGTTTATTTTTGGGAGGTTGGGGCGAAATGACGGAATGCCAGTTATGTTGGAAGTGGTTAAAATTCCTCCTGTTTATTTTTGGGAGATTCGGGCGAAATGTTAGCATGCCTGTTATTTGGGAGGTGGTTAAAATTCCTCTTGTTTTTTTTCTACTTCGATTGAGGGGCGAGGTTGATTTTCCCACTCTGGTATGAAATGTTGCACCAGTTGTCTGGAGCCAGTCAAAAAAGAAATTGCTTTGAAAAGTTGTTTTTAAGGCTATTCAAATACCTCTGGAATACCAAGAGAGTTGGGTGCGCATCTATGGTCCTGGGTTGGAAATGATACGCCAAATTTCTGTTTTTTTTTTTAAGTGAAGGACATATCTCTGGTGTTTCATTATTCATATAATATGTATGAATTTCATGTAAGTTATGTTAATGTGATTCTGTGTTTTTGTAATTTATGTAATAAATGACAAGTTGGGCATGGGAGGTGTGTGATACTATAAACTGGCACTCAGAGCCACTAAGTGCTGAGAAGTAGGAAGAGACAAAGGAAGAGGAAATAGCTTAATAAACAAAGAAATCGGAAATATCCTACAATCAATAATAGATAAGAAGTAGCAAACAATAACAATAGAAACCTACAGATAAAACAGGGAAGGACAGAGTGCTGAGAGAAGGGAATAGACAAAGGGATAGGAAATGGCTTAGAATAAACAAAGAAAAAGGAAATATCCTAAAATCAACAATAGATAGGAAGGAGCAAACAATAACAATAGAAACCTACTGATAAAACAGGGAATGGCAGCTTTAGGTAGCCAGGGTGGGGTGCGCGACCTGAGATACCAAGACAGAGGAGACAGTCAGTTGAACATCTAGATGCGCTAGACGACGGATGGACGTTGGACAGTTAGAGTTGACAACTAAATACCCGTGACGGCGAATGGGAGTTGATAACGACTACAGTTGAACAGTTATAGAGTTGACTGTGAAATAGAGACGTGGAAAATTTTAGAGTTGACTGTGAAACAGAGATAGACGAATGTAACATCATTAGAACGGAGAGAAGACATACACACACTCACAAGTCCGACACTCAATTTATATGTGAAAATTGGCGTTTGCGTTTTTCCTTTCTTTTTTAATATATTCTACTTTTGTGAAACAACGAGTGTGTTTCCACCGACAGTTGCCAACGATAAAATGACGATCCGGCCATAAGTGGAATAATCGAACGAAAAATCCACGGTGCACGACGTTGGGAGTCGGCAATCTGTCGAGGGAGCGCACGTCTGGTTACAGATGGTGACACACCTACGTCAGGTAGTGGTGTGTTCCGATGGAGTAACAGTGCTTTTGCCACTTCGTCCGTATCCAGTGAACAATTGGGGCCAATGTTTGTTGTTAATATCCTTTTCATGTGGTTGACAGCTTCCTCGGCTCTGCCATTGCTTTGTGGATAATATGCCGACGAGACTCGAAGGGATATGTCCCATGTTTTGAGAAATGTCCTCCAGTCATCAGTGTTGTATGAGAGTTCACCGTCCGGCACACAATAATTTACGAAATGTAAAAGAGTAATAGAAAATGCAAGAGAGCTATATGCTCAACCAGGTCTGCCAAATAGCAAATAGGATCCTGAACAGAAGCGTGCGTTCTATCCCAACCATTATCAATGGTCCAGAGGTCATCTCCTCAGCATCGGACAAGGCCAAACTATTTGCCAAGAACTTTGCGACGAAGACCATCAACTCCCCGTATTTCCTCCTACAACACACAACACGTCAGGTAACATACGAATACTGTGCGTGAGGTCACCAAGCTAATCAAGGACCTTGATTCCAGTAAAGCAATTGGCCCTGACGGTATTCCAGTTATAGTATTAAAAAAGCTACAACCAGAAATTGCTCCAATACTTACCAAACTGTTTAAACGTTGCCTCAAGGAGAAGTGCTTTCCAACATCCTGGAAAGCCTCATCAGTATGCCCTGTATTTAAGAATTCAGGTGATCTCCCTCAATACAGGCCAATAAGTCTCCTGAGTGTCATGAGTAAGTTGCTGGAATCCATATTAAATAGAGAAGTAGTCAACCACCTCAACAGAAATAACTTTCTTAGTGACACTCAATATGGCTTCCGTTCTGCTAGATCTACAGCAGATGTGGTAACAGTTATATCACATAGAATTAGCGAATCTCTAGACAAAGGCTTCCTTTCTAGGGCAATTGCTCTTGACATATCAAAGGCCTTCGATAAGGTATGGCATAAAGGCCTACTTCACAAGATTTCCAGCTACGGTATAAGTGGAAGTGTTTTCTCTATCATTAAATCATTTCTCTCTGATAGGCTCATAAGAGTAGTGGTTGATGGGCAGAAATCAGAGGCCCACAGTATTAATGCTGGAGTCCCTCAGGGGTCCATCCTGGGCCCAACTCTCTTCTTGATCTACATCAATGATCTCTCAACACACATGCTTAAATCATTCGTTGACATCTATGCTGATGACACGACTATTTATGGCAACACATCAAAGGCCGTAAATGGCAACGATCTCCCTGATTCTCTCTCCTCATATCTTGAGCGCGTGGTTCAGTGTGGAAAGAGGTGGCTGGTTACCTTTAATGCATCTAAGACCAAGCTCCTATCATTACATCATAAATGCCCTGATCCCCATCTGGCATCGATTGAAATGAATGGCTCTCGTCTAGGGGAGGCTCCATGTTTTGATAAGCTTCTGGGTTTGACCTTTACTCCTGATCTGAAATGGAACACATACATCAAGTCTGTGGCCAAGATCGCTGGGAAAATGGTGGTATCCCGAATTCAACTTGGATGTCTTCAAGTCCAACACAAACAAATTCCTGATGAACCGCCCCCTTAAGTAATGACACCTATCAAATCCCCAATAACTATTACTACGATACTATCCCACTGATTAGTGTGCACACAATAATCCTTGTCCCCGAGTGGCTCCTGGGCCTTGATAAGTGGTGAACCTCATGTAAAAAAACCCTGCGTAAAATGTTGCATAGTGTGGCGATCCTGGCGTCTTGTTGTATTGATACCTCTGTCCAACCTTAATATCTGTCAGCATATATCATATACTTCCGTCTAGCCATGTTGAAAATATCTGTTACTGTCGACTGGAAAAGGTAGTCTGGGTGGACAGGCTCTATTGCGGGTTCTTTATGGTTTGATGGGGCACTTTCGTTACAGCACTTGAACAGATTGCGTTTTTCCTGCAATTGTGCTCCCATACCAGGCCCAAAAAACGTTGTCTGGCATTGCTTCTCATACGGTTGACCCCCTAGTGGCCAACATAGAGTTGGTCGATAAGTTCACGACGTAGGCTTTTTTAATTAATATGCGGTCTTCCTTGAATACTAGAGACTGAACCGTGTATAGGTCGCTTCGCATATTCCAGAATTCTTTAACATTTGGCTGTAGAAGATCCTTCTGTTCAGGGAATCTCTTTTCTCTTGTTTCCACGAGGCTAAGGTATTTGTGATCCATCGTGTTTTCTTGCTGTATGCGTTCCATCTTGATAGTAGATGTTTCTTGGTTGGGATTCTATTCCAACATGCAACGCTTCTTCCATGCTGTCCGATTCAGCTTCTGCGACTTTGGTGGTAGGTGTAGGGATACAGGACATTTGCTCCACCATTGCCTGGTATTGAAATGGCCATGGATTAGTACATCAGGGTCTGCTTTCTGATATCTAAAATTCTGGGATTTTTTATTTCGTCCTAGCTACGATCATTGAATATCGGCACAAGTGGTTTCCTTGGTCAATAGCAAGTATCAGGTATGGGCAGCCTAAAGCAAACATTTTGCAGCTTTTCAATCCAAACTTTATAGCTAAAGCTTCCTCTTCAATTGGTGCATACCGGTTTTCAGCAGGTCTAGTGAATAGAGAGCCAGCATATACAACTATCCAATGTCTTGCCCCACAACGGTGGTTCATTTTGGACGGGCATGCACAATGTTTTTGGGGTAAAGTAAATCTTATTCCTGCTCAACTCCAGTCTGTAGTCAGACATGTTGGGCGATTTATTTCAAATGTTCGAACGCCATCCCGAATGCTCTCTAGGGTTGTTTTCTTGGATTTCTGGAAGAGTTGTTCCAATGTATCGTCCCAGTAAAACCTGCTGCTATGTTTCAGTACTTCTTTGAAGGGAGACATGATGGGTGCTTGGGCAAACGTATATGAAACTTGGTTAATCAGACCAAAGAAACATCTAACTCCTGTAATGTTTGTCGATGATGGGAAGTTTCTGATGCCCTCAAGTAATTTTTGAGATGATTTGTACCCTGTTAGGTTGATGTCGAACCCAGCAAACTCTACATTGTCTTTTGCAAATTAGAATTTTTCTGAGTTAAATACTATTCCATTTTCAGCACATAGCATGATATATCTAATGGTGTGTCAAAAGGACAGTGCCAATATCATCATCACACAAGATAGAATCGTCCATACAGCGAGTCACACGAGGCAAACCTTCTGTAATGGTGTCGGATCTCTTTGAGTAACCATCATTGGATGCTTGGAAACCTTGGGGGGGGGCTCGCAAATACCTGTATCTGCCCCATTCTGCTATGAAAGTGGTGGTATCCCGTGCTTTCACAGCCAGAGGAACACTGTGATATCCGTTCCAGGCATCCAGAATAGTTTTTTTTTCCTGGAGGTATCTTGTTGACAAGATTGAATGGAGAGGATGTGTGCTGTGTTTCTCGTCTTGTTGCTGCATTTAAATTTTAGAGGTCGACCGTTCTACGTGGGCTGCCGTCTTTTTTTGGACACTGTGATCATTCTCGAACATCATGTCGTTAGTGCCCCTGCTGGCACTGATTCAATGATATCCAGTGTTACATCTGCATCAAGCTGGGATTTGACAGCCTCTTTCCAGTGGCGGCGGACAGGGATTGGCTTAGGTTGGTGGTTGTCAAGGAATGTGATAGTAAGCGGTTCTCCGGTCATGGTCTACAATTTCTGGTGCGTACATGTATTAAGTGCACTGCTGGCAAAGTGGCATTTGATCCAGCTTTCTATTTCTCCTCGATATTCAAGTGTGGCGGGAAATGGCGGCTTGTCTGGTAATAATGGGCATGGTGATCTGTATGGGCATCTGCAAGGGGCTAACATTTGGTCAGTTGGTTTGGGTCCATCTTCGTTGTGGCTACCAGACTACTAAGTTGTGCTGGAAAGCTGTTGTTGATAATTTTTAGTTTTTTTCAGGGCCGTTTGTGATATACACATGCCCTTAACCCTTGGGCTGATGTATATCACCTCCGAACATGCTGCCTTACCGAGTGACATTGTGGCAATTAAGGCCCCCATGATGGCCAGGTTGTCATCATTAACGGCACGTAACCGGTGCCTAGTGCGCAGCAGATGTTCAGAAGTGCACCCAAGATTGTTTAATAAGTCCACTCCAGCTGTGCTTTTCTGAGCTCTCGTGTCTGCCAAAGCGGGCAATTGGACGGGTAGTGTGTCATATTTGTATGTCTGAATCATCCGAGGTGTTGGTGGGCCTTTGTATCTAATGTGATGGTAATATTGAACAATGGAGGTTGCTCTGGTCGGCTTGGTATGAACTTGTTGTTGGTCCATGCACCATGCGGGATCCCTCTTCTTCCTCTAGTCATTCAGGTTGCACAGTCATTGTCGATATGAATGAAGAATCTTCATCCTGGCTGTCATTTGGGTAGTCTCCCATTATGGCATTTGACGATGCTGTGCCGTGGCATGTAGTTAAGAAGTGGTTCTCTTTGCCACATTTGTGGCATGATTTGCCCCAAGCAGAGCATTGTCTTCGTCCTTTTGGTTGTGTCTTGTGTCCACAACCTTTACATTTGCCATCATTATGTTTCGTTTTATTTGGTGGTTGAAACTTTTTTGATGACGCAGATTTAAATTGGGCCACTTGTGTGATATCTGCTGGTCGGAAGTGATTTGATGCTCTGGCGGTAGATTCCAGAGTCAAGAGACTTCTAGTTAAGTCATTTAGAGTTGGCAGGGACGTAATCTCTGCTAGAATTTTGCTCTGGTGTTCCGTAACCCGGCAATGATTTGAGATTTGATCATATCCTCAGAAAATGACATTGCATATTGCTGGTTGCCAAAGTGAAAGCGCAGAGCATCGCTTGTGATTTCAACCGGGAAATAAAGGATGTGATAGTCTCCCCATCACTTTGCTTCATTATAAAGAATTGCTGACGGTATACATCAGGATGGACGGTTTTCACTGCGACGGATTAAATATATTCTAGCAGTTATTCTTCTATGGTATTATTCAGGGCATCCGGACCAACGAAGTTGAATAACATTTCGTTTACAGATGAACTGCATGCAGACCGTAGCCCATTTCGGACTTCTTTTTGAAGTTGCGTCATCTCTTTATAACGGAGCCATGCATCCTTAAAAATGACCCATTGGTTGTCTGACAAGTCAGGTTCTATCACTGGTCGCTCGGATTTCACCTGTGAATAGTGCGACAATCGGGTAGGGGCGTGTTGCTCGGTGGACAGAAGGCTTGCCACGAGGTCCGTCATCTGTTTTTGCATTGCGAGCTGTTGTTATTTCGATCCTGACATCCTACCAGTAAACATGAAAGAAATTGGGTCGATTTCTGTATGGTTTGATGAAGCATCATTTGAGTTAAACATTTTTGTGTTAACTAGAGTGCCAAAGTGTTAAAATATGTATAGTGTCAAAGTGTATAGAATATGTATTAAATAAGTGGATATTAAAAACCAAGGAAAGAAACGAATAAAGTTTACCACGTGGTGAGGGTGCGTCCTTCGTCGTTCATACATAGTTTCATGTTTCTTATTTAGGATACGTCGTTGTATTTTTCCTTTGTTTTGACACCATATATAGTTAAGAGGGAAGGGTCTCACTCATAAGGGAAAGACAACAAGACACGGTAAGTAATCTCGATAAGCGACGTACGTGTGTACCTTTATTGGGTCCACCATGACAGTCTTTTCTCTCTCCTTCCTGGAGAGCTCGGGTCAAGAATACATAACTCGGTATTATGTTTACACCTCTGACTTTGGTTAATCCCTAGACTCAAGGAAAACCTAAGAAGCTGTCATTATGAGACAATTGACGAGATGGAAGAGGATGTTACGAGGGTCATCCACAGATTCGTACAAAAGAACTTTCATAGGGTTTTCCAGACATTGTTGGAACGGTACAACAAGTGCATTGCAATCGGAGGAGATTACTTCTAAGGGGACTAGAGTTTCATGTGTATACTATCAATAAAAGTGTCCATACAAAAATGTCTGGAAACTTATTGAAGGCGGCTCGTATATACTTATAAAGTTGAGTTTTTCTGGTTCTGACATTGGTATTAAAAGCCTAGTATTTATATTTGAAAATTATTAAAAGGAACTTCTCAGTATACTCAATCATGGATATGTTAGCGACTACGTAAAGGTTAATTAATTTACATATTCCTTTTTATAAAGCATTATTTAATTACTCATTTATTTTTATAGATTCTTATTAAATAATTTGTTTCATTTTGTGATTTTGTTGAATTATATTTATGCATAGTTTCTACATTCTGCATAATTGGGTACAATTAAAGATGACAATATTATAGCACACAGAAACATTTTAAATATAATATGATATAGATATCAAACTGACCTTGTCGGTGTGTGTGCGAAAAATCTCTACAGAACTTATTTCTAATTAGTTGCTCTACTAAATTGAAATTTTATATATAGAATATTTGGATGTAGCACACTTTCGATCTGGATTTTACTTGGCAAAAATTGCCGATATAGGGTGAAAATTGGCAGAAGAAATCGACTAAATCTATTTCCTCCTTCTCCTCCTCCTCGTCCTCCTCCTCCTCCTCCTGGTCATCATCATCATCATCATCATCATCATCATCATCATCATCATCATCATCATCATCATCATCGTCAGCGTCCCTGTCGTTTAACATCGTTGACGATTACGGCTCTCGAATACGAGCGGCTATCCACAATTGATCTTTTGACGATAATCTCGTCCAATCGATCAAATTGTCCATCAAAGTGAATCTTGATCGACCTTGCTTTTTCGATCCTGGCATCATACCAGTCAATACCAAAGGTTCTATGCCTCTTTGGAGGTAAATATGTCGAACATCATTTGTCTTTTTGTGATAGTTTAGAGCATCCAGATTTAGTCCATATCTCAAGGTGTGTCAGAAATTTCGTGAAAATAGTGAATAATTCCACCCCATCTTTCTAAGCTTATAACTCCTCGAAAAATGTAATTCAAGCCCTAATTTCTTTTTCAATTAAAGGAGCAAGGACCAAGGTTTCATAAAAAAAAACAAAAAAAACAACATGTTTTTTTTAAAAAGGTTTTAAACTTCGGACTTTACAGGTAAATTTCTAAAAAACAGTACTTTTTTGTTTTAAATTTGAATATATTATTTATTGACCTTTTCTCTTCAATTTGTGATATATAAGACTTTGGTACATAAATTACTTATTTACTTTTTAATAGACATTTCAAAATGGGAGGCGTGAATTATTCGACCCCCTGTCTTTCCAAGCTTATAACTCATCGAAAAATGTAATTCAAGCCTTAGTTTTTTTTTCAATTAAAGGAGCAAGGACCAAGGTTTCATTAAAAAAAAGAAAAAGAAAAAAACAAATAACGTGGTTTAAAAAAAAGGTTTTAAACTTCAAACTTTACAGGTAAAATTCTAAAAAACACGACGTTTTCTTTTTGTTTTAAATTTGAATATATTATTTATAGACCTTTTCTCTTCAATTTGTGAGTAAATTAATTATTTACTTTTCGGTGAGTAAATTAATTATTTACTTTTTAATAGACACTTGAAAATGGGGGGGGGCGTTAATTTAAAAAAAAAACGTTTGTCTAAAATATATTCGGTTTATTGGAAAGAACATAAAATTTCACATTGACCCTGAAAATATCGTAAAAATTGAATCAATAGAAAATGTTGATAGATTTTTAAAGTTTAAAAATTGAAAAATATTGAGTTCGGAAAATTCATTACTGTTTAAAAAAAATTCTATTACTTTTAAAACAACTTTAATAGTTTATTTTGGAAGTATAATCCATAAAGAAAATAAACAACCCACTTTTAACAGAGAAATTACGAGATTTGGTTTATTTTATTCGCAGTTTCCTGTTAGGGGTGTCAAAAATTCCTACAAAAATTCTGAGACACCTACCATATCTCCTCGTTAGAAATGTGATTTTTTTTCAGATGACCCTTAACATTCGTCTCACAAACCAAATTTCTTGCACTATTAATGCGTTTCAGCATTTTGGAGCAGAAATTCAAGCTTTCGCAACCATATAATAAAACAGACTAAATGTACGCCTTAAAAATACGTTGTCTAGTCTTGAGCGTGATGATATCGGAGCATAATAGTGCTTATTTACTTTGAGCTATACGTTATCCTGTTATACACAAGTTTCTGGAAATCTTCTTTAGAAAAACGGTATCGTTTGTATAACAGAAATTACTTGGCGTCCACCCACGGATATCTCAGTACAGCTCTCCAGATAGCGGAATATACTATCTCTGTACAAATTAAAATTAGTCAATCAATATTACGCACTCTTTTCTTACTTCTCTTAGGATCTTTGCCCAACCACATAGGTTGTAATCTATTCTTACTGCAGCTATTTGGTCCCAGTATAAATTTGTGTAATATTTGTGTATCTTTTTCATCAATGTCCAGTGATTGTAGCATCTCCAGCAGCAGTTCATGACATACTCGATTAAATGCTTTAATGTAATCTAAAACACAAATACAAATCTTGTTGCTGTTCCGCAAATTGTCTTAAATAAACGTGGCATTTTTTGCTGCTTTATCTTTTACAAAGCCACAATAGACATCAAAGATTTCAGCTGTTTGTATAGATCTGTCGTGTAGGATCAAGAATCAAGATGGCGGGGCTCACAACTTTTATAATTAAGTGGTTTCGCAAAGTGACATAACATCTCGCGGCTCGTGTGCAAAATCCGGTCGCTCGGCTGCATAAAAAGATGCTGCTGGAAGAACGTGGACAGACGGTTACGAGAATCCTTAGAGACGGTTATGAGAACCCTTGGAGAAGATTGTTGTCTTGCCTTTTTAAAAACTTTTTTATTTTTTGTGTGTGTTACAAGCTATTTTGGTGTTATGGACAGATTCGAATTGAAGTTGATTCATGAATTCGACGGCTCCTTTTCTGACTCGTCCGTCGTGGAATGGTTTGAAAAGGCTGAACACGTTTGCAGGCTGTCCAAAATAAAAGACCCGCACTGGTCATCCCACTGAGGTTCAAAAAAAGAGCCCACGCGGTGTACCAGCAACTCGGGAATGACGTAGATCTGGAAGAAATTAAGTAAGCACTATATACGACTTTGTGTATTAACCCCTTCACTGCTAAGAAGCAATTTAATGAATGACGACTCGAACCGGGTCAAACGGTGGGTTTTTATCTGGCCGAATTAAGGAGGCTGGCCATATCGTTGTGTGGAGCGAACGGCCGCTACTAAGATACGTTTTTTTTTTGTGGGTCTTCCAGATGACACCAGTCGGCTACTTTGAGACTTTATGGGCTTGGACTGAACGAATTACTAGCCAGAACTCGAAACATTTTGAACCAGTCGCGGCAGCTATAAAAGCACTCGACTCACCAATAGAAGGTCCAATATGCTACAGATGTTGTGAACCCAACCATTTTTCAGGGACTGCCGAAGCCGGAGCAATACATGGGACACAAATGCCCAATGAGTACCAGGACGAATACACTGTTATTGTTGCAACAAACTAGGCCACATAGCGCAGAATTGTTCGGAAAACAAGTGTGGGGACAAGATACAGTCGTACCATTGCTCCACGTCAATCAATAAATGCGGAATTGGCTATGGTATACGTGAAAGTCGACGGCATACGGTGTTCGGCACTCGTCGACACTGGGTATTTCCAGGCAATATTTAGTACGAATCGATAATGGACGTGGAGCGATCAACAAATAAAAATTCGGACACTGATGTAGTGTCCCAGACTTTCCGAAATTGTGTCGATCCTTGTGGATGGAGGTGTTCAGACTAAACTTAGCATTCTGGGAAGCCACGTTACGAACCGCTGCTTGAAATCAACGCAATTAGAGCGTTCAACGGTCTTACAATAGTATCTGCTGGAGACGTGCAAATTGGCGGAAAGAAGGTGTGTGCAGCACTGTATAAATGAACCCGATTTTAAGATCTCTAATTTGGACGAGAAAGTGTGGACTGCCAGGTAGAAATGGGCCCAAAAGAACTCGCCAGTTTAACTACAAAACAAAGTTGCAGATTACAAGGTGCCTGATAACGCTAGAAATGATTATGATTTCTTTAATGGCGGTCGTGCAAGGACTAAATCAAAAGGTACGTCCAGTGTTGGATTTCCGTGAATTAAATGGCTTCGTGTATGCGTTCACTGTCAAAGCAGAAGTTGTGGTTAGAAGCAAGAAAGAGAAGTCTTACCGTGGGTGCTCAGCGAGTGAGTTCAGGCGAAGAAAAGGAAGAACAAACATGGCGGCCAGCATTTTTATTTCGTCCGTTCTCGCATAATCTCGTGTGTGCGTGAAGATGGAACCTATAAAACGATGTTCATTTCTAGGTGCTGGGGATGATTCCCAATCAGCCAGGAGAGAAGGCAACGAGAGTAGAAACAAGAGACAGAGGACTGTAGCGATAATCTTTCTTGAACATTCCGTTTGTGTATTTGAGGTGAACCCCCCCATTTTACATCAAGCTACTTCGGCGATGGCCAACGCAGGCTTAAGCACCATGATTAAGCCTTTTAATGGCGACGGTTATGTGGTGGCGTGACTTAAAAAAGTGGACCTTGTAGCAAGGATTCAGAAGCTGGATGATGTGGCCGCAGTAATACCACTGTTTCTAGAAGGGGACGCACTGGCCCTCTATTTGGAGCTCAGCGAGCGGAAACAGGGTGACGCAGACGCCATCAAGGGTCGACTGATCGAAGCTTTCGCAGAGGGGCCTTTCGAGGCCTTTAATAAGTTGAAAGAGAAGAGGTGGACTGGTGAATCTGTGGATATCTACGCGAATGAGATAAGGAGATTGGTTGAGTTGTCGAGCATCAAAGGACATACCACGAGTCACGTAGTCAAGATGACTTTTGTTACCGGGTTCCCGGAAGAGATATCGAAAAGGTTGCAGCAGGTACCGGGAGTGGAGACGCTGGATGTGAGTGAGCTGCTTAAAACTGCAAAAATCTTGGTGAGCACCCAGCCCACGGAGCCTGGAGGAACGACAGCAACGGGACAGCAGGATGTGGGCAGGAATCTGCCAAACCCGGGGATCGCATGCTTAGAATGCGGGGGACCACACATGAGAAGAGACTGCAGGAAGTTCTTGCAACGGACAGTGTGTTACAAATGCAATCGAAGAGGCCATTTAGCGGTAAAATGCACAAGTTCGGGAAACTGGCAAGGGGAGGCCGACGCGCCAGCGGCCGCCCCGATTCGAGAATAGAGGCGCACCCGCAGCAGATGCCCAAACAGAAGATTGCGGTGGAAGGACGGGAAATTATGGCCCTGATTGACACTGGCTGCACCACTACCATGGTGCACACTACCCTGGTCGGAAGATGGAAAGGGAAGGGTGAAGTAGTGGCATTCGATGGGTCGGGAGTAAAGTGTCGAGGGAGGAAGACCGTCACTATTGATATTGCTGAACGTCGGATGAAGTCCATGCAGTTGTCACTGATCGCCTGGTGCCTGGCGTCCAAGCCATCATTGGAATGGATGTTATATGCCGCCTTGGAGGTGTTACCATTACATGTGACAACGTGAGGTTCGGACTAGCTGAGTGCACGGTGACGGAGAACGCCCCCAGAGGGATCAACAAGGCCGGGGAGGACAGAAAATTGTCGATCAAAGATCAGGACTTCCGAGCCGAATTCGACGGAGAGCGGTGGACGGTGGAGTGGGCATGGAAACATCAAGCGCCATCGCTGACAAACAGGGTGACGTGCTACACAAATTCGCTTAGATGAGGGGCGAGAAAGGAGTTTGAGCAGGAAGTCGACCGATGGATTGAGGAGGGGATACTGATGCCTTGGACAGATGATGTGGAGTCGGGCATTTTGCCGTTGATGGCCGTTCTGCAAACAACTAAACGGAAAGTAAGACCGATCCTGGATTTCCGAGAGCTGAACGGCCATGTTAAGTGCCATACGGGAGGCGACACCGTAGATGTGTGCAGTGAGACCATTAGGGAATGGAGGAAGATGAATGGCGCATCTACGTTGGTAGATCTAATATCTGCCTATTTGCAACTCCATGTTGCCAAGAAGCTCTGGAAATATCAGTTAGTCAAGTACAAAGGCAAAACCCACTGCCTTACGCGAGTAGGGTTCGGGTTAAATTCGGCACCCAAGATTATGTCAACTATCCTCAGGAAAATTCTGGAGACAATGGGAAAGGGAGATGGGGTAGTGAGCTCATACATAGACGACATTCTGGTGAATGAAACTGTGGTAACTGCCAAGGAGGTGGTGGTTGATTTGAAGAGGTTCGGGTTGGTCGCCAAAGAGCCGGAAAAATTAGACGGAGGGACTGCTTTGGGCCTAAAACTGAAACGATGTGCGTCAGGAAGCCTAGAGTTTCGCAGGGGAAACGAGATCCCACAACTGAAGCAGGAGCTCAACAGACGTGAACTTTTTTCCATATGCGGAAAGTTGATCGGACATTACCCCATTGCTAGATGGCTTAGACCAGCATGCAGCTACATAAAGAGGCACGCCGAAGGACGAGGATGGAATGATAACGTGGGAGAAAGAACGGTCGCCATGATGGAAGAGCTCCTGAAAGAAGCAGAACGGCAAGACCCAGTCCGGGGAACCTGGAACATACCGCGAACATTGGATGGAGTCGTGTGGTGCGATGCGAGCAGCATTGCAACAGGGGTCGTTTTGAAAATTGGAGGAGTAGTTGCAGAAGATGCAGCCTGGTTGAGGAAAAAGAATGACGTCAGCCACATCAATGTGGCGGAATTAGACGCGACAATAAAAGGAGTCAATCTGGCCTTGAAATGGGGACTACGTGACATCTGCATCAAAACAGACTTTGCCACGGTGTTTGCTTGGCTAAAGTCTCTCATTTCAAGCGAAAAAGGGATAAAAACGAAAGGGGCTGCGGAGATGTTAGTGAAGCGCAGGCTTGGGGTGCTGGCTGAGCTGATACAAGAGTTTTGTTTGAAGCTTCGCGTAGACATGGTGGCTTATGAAAAGAACCGAGCAGATGCTCTCACGAGAGTGAAGAAGAGTTGGCTGTTGCCAAAGAAAGATGTTGTTGCTGCATCGGATCTAGATGATGTTGGCGTGCGAGAACTGCACAATTTGCACCATATGGGGGTAGAGAGGACTTGGTACTTAGTGAAAAAAGTCGACCCGAGGATCACCAAGGAGCAAGTGAGGCAAGTTGTCAGGAAATGCGACAGATGTCAGTCGATTGATCCTGCTCCAAGCACGCATTAATCTGGCCAATTGGAGGTGAGTGGGACCTGGGAGAGACTGGCATGCGATGTCACCCATTACAGGGGTTGACTTTACCTGACCATGATTGACTGTGGGCCCGGGCGATTTGCCCTATGGAAGAAGTTACGTGGAGGAGCAGGCAATGAAATAGCGGCAATCCTTGATGAGGTGTTTTTGAAGCGAGGCCGCGTGGAAGAGTTGTTAACCGACAACGGGACTGCGTTCAAGTCAGTAGCAGTGACAGAAGTACTGAAGAAATGGAAGATCCAAAAATATTTCAGAGCTGCCTACAGACCTAGTGGCAACGGGATCATGGAGAGAAACCACCGCACCATAAAGGCAGTTGCGAAAAGAGGAGGCACCTCACCTGAGCAAGCCATCTTCTGGTATAACATGTCGCCTAAATTGGGACAAGTACCAGAGACGGTCCCGCAACTGTCAATGTTTGCATATTCCTGGAGACATCCCAGGGTGGAGCCGGCAAGCCGAGAAGTAGAGGCCACAGGGACAATTAAACTCGGGGACGAAGTATGGGTGAAGCCACCGGGGGCGCGCTGCACCTCACAATGGAGTAGAGGTCGCGTGACTGGGAGGAAGACTAGATACCACATTGTGGTGGGAGGAGTCCCGAGGAACATTCTCGACGTCAGACCAGTTGAGAGCGAAGCAGTGGAGGGGAGTGTGCAGCCACAGGAGAAGGACGAGACACCTCAGAGGCCAAGTAGAGAGAGGCGACCGCCACAGTGGATGAGAGACTATGAAATGTGATCTTGAGATCAGGGAGGCATGTGGTTAGAAGCAAGAAAGAGAAGTCTTACCGTGGGTGCTCAGCGAATGAGTTCAGGCGAAGAAAAGAAAGAACAAAAATGGCGGCCAGCATTTTTATTTCGTCCGTTCTCGCATAATCTCGTGTGTGCGTGAAGAAGGAACCTATAAAACGATGTTCATTTCTAGGTGCTGGGAGATGATTCCCGGTCAGCCAGGAGAGAAGGCAACGAGAGTAGAGACAAGAGACAGAGGACTGTAGCGATAATCTTTCTTGAACATTCCGTTTGTGTATTTGAGGTGAACCCCCCCCCCCATTTTACATAAGAAGTATGTGCACAAAAGCTAAGACCATGAAAGCTGCAAGGAGTTGATGATTTATGAAAGGCATATCTTCAGATCCACGTTGGCGAGGCATTTTGGTAATTTCAAACTGTCCTTTTAAAGCGCCAGCGCTTTTATCTTACGCGTCTAGGATTTTGACTCAACATGGCGCCTCTCATAATGAAATCTGTTATAGACGCCATCATATCGTAATACCACACAATCTGTGTCAGCAAATATCGATGCCCTTTTCTATAAAGTGTAATCTCTGTGTTGCATGTGTGCTAGTATTTTGCGGATTTCGGGTTTGTCTGTAAGGATCCGGTGCGACTAAAACGATTCAGTGTGCCTAGAGTTCTTGGCGTGCAGGTCCGGACAGAAAGCGACACCCTAAGATGAAAATGAAGAAATCAGATTCCTGAAATTCCCAACATTCTGACCCCTCGACGCGTGTTTTCCTTGTGTGGGGAATTTGTCAATCATTTTCCCGTGTGTGGATTGCTCAAGGTGGCAGTCGCGTTCGTCAAGCGTCTGGCGACCGCATCAATCAAAGGATGGGGCGACGCTATTGGAAACTCCTCTTTCCGTTGCATATTAGCATAGATGCTGAGCAAGATACGAAAGCAGGACCCTGGATGACGAAACTGGTGCAAGGGCTACATTATAGTATGAGTAAATGCGGGTTTCGTAGTTACGAACCAAGCGGAAATGTCATTGAAGATTTGTGTTGGCTGTGTCCGACAACGATGCCAAGCATATAAATCTAGCCAAGCTCGACGCAAAGCTCAGGGGGTTAACTTAATCCTCCATTAGGAGGCGACAACATTACAGTTCGGCGTGCGTACAAGAGGTGCTAGCGATATACCGAGTAGGCGATTGTTGGGAACCCTACAATCACTGTTGAAAGAGTATGAATTGATCATGGATGCGACGCTTCTATAAAGTCTTGTCAGAGCTGCGCAGATCGCCTCACCAGAGTACCGCGCAGGTGACTAGGTCTGCTAAAAGAAGAAGGGGCGGGGCTTGAAAGCTGCACATCGGTGAAAGGACGACTAACTAAAGACCAGGTAGCCAATGTCTATTGTCAAAGTTTCCAAATCCTGGTGTGAAGCGAACTATACAGTCCGCCAGATTAATCGATCAGTAAGTTTCCAAATAGAACGTGAAATATGCTGTAAAAGCCTGCAAAACCTGCCAGTCGATCGATGGATAAGGGGGAAACTGAGCGCGAAAGATAATTGGAATAGACTGGCGATGGATATAACTAACTACAACGGTAAGAATTTTTTGACGCTTATCGATTGCGGTCTATCTAGGTTTGCAGTATGTCAGTCGCTGGTCGGCAAGGTGCGACCGTCGTAATCCGAAAGTTAGAGTCTTTCTTGAGCGATGCCAACCACTAGAGATACTGACCGACAATGGCGCTGTCAAAAGTTCAAGAAATTTGTGGATGGTTAAGACGTGCATCTGCTGTTTCGATGTGCCTACATACCGAGTGGAAATGGGATCATCGAACGAAACCACAGAACCGTCAAGACCTTCGCAGCCAGTAAGAACTGTGCAGTGTTTGAGATGGTCTACTGGTACGACCTGCCCCTAAAATATGACATTTCACATTCGACAGCACTGAACTGACTGACGCATTGCATAGGTATCATGCAGGGAAAATACATTAAAACAAACCTGCAGCCCAAACTGGAAGTGACCAGAGAAAGGTTTAAGAAGAGAGATGTCATCTGGTCAAAAGCTCGCGCCGCAGGTGTACGATAAGATATGTTACTGGACACGTGACTAAGGTAATCAGCTATCCATCAACGCGACTTGCTATTCGTGCGATGTAATCCACATTCAAGACACCAGGCTCCTTTGGTTATGCTATGAATGTTGATTTTGTTAGTTCCAATGAAAAATCGTCTCTATCGTAAATCTCATTTTCGACCGTTGTTATTTTTATAATCCCATAATCATTAAGAATTTATAACATTTCTGTATGTATCACGTCAGGTGTAAGAAACTTTCTCGATTTCGCTTGCTTGCTCGCCGCTATAATTTCACGTACAGTGGTGGCTTTCAATGTTCTTGTGTATAACTAGTTTCTCATCATGAGTGTCATTAAACAAGTTTCCAATATATTCTGCATATTTGTTTAAGATATGTATTTTCTCCAGTAAGTTGTTGCTATTATTTATATTTATGCCTAAGTCGCGCATTATTTTTTTTAGTTGAGTGTGATCTCTGCCCACCTTTCATTCCACCACCGTTTTTTCTTACTCACTCATGCTCCCACGCTGGAATTAACACACCGGTTGGCATACACCGGATCCTCGTCTCGACCGACGTAATAAGGTGGGTGAGCCGATCATCGGTCATGATGAATTTAGTAATCAGAAGAGAAAATTGCTCTCTTTTAGTGTGTGAAGACCTCAACGAACCGAATTTACGGTTAACGGTCTTGAAGGCGTTGTGAGCAAGAGAATCAACACCTGTTTCCACTAGGCCCTCGGGGTTTGTGGCGCAGAGGATAGAGGCGTTTAATCTCTACAGTTCCAGGTATTCATTGTCTGTAGATAGCAGTTTTAATCCTGCCCAAAGCTGGCCAGAAGATTAGTTGGCCAAAACGTGGTGAGATGACACCTATGGAAAGCAGTAATTACTAGACCTATCACATGAGAATATTCTTATCATTTCTTTGACTCTCGAGTATGTATCTGACATAATCATGTATCTGACATAATCATGTATCTGACAGTTAATCATGTATCTGACATAATCATGTATCTGACATAATCATGTATCTGATATAATCATGTATCTGACATAATCATGTATCTGAAAGTTAATCATGTATCTGACATAATCATGTATCTGACATAATCATGTATCTGATATAATCATGTATCTGACAGTTAATCATGTATCTGACATAATCATGTATCTGACATAATCATGTATCTGACATAATCATGTATCTGACATAATCATGTATCTGATATAATCATGTATCTGACAGTTAATCATGTATCTGACATAATCATGTATCTGACATAATCATGTATCTGATATAATCATGTATCTGACAGTTAATCATGTATCTGACATAATCATGTATCTGACATAATCATGTATCTGACATAATCATGTATCTGACATAATCATGTATCTGATATAATCATGTATCTGACAGTTAATCATGTATCTGACATAATCATGTATCTGACATAATCATGTATCTGATATAATCATGTATCTGACAGTTAATCATGTATCTGACATAATCATGTATCTGACATAATCATGTATCTGACATAATCATGTATCTGACATAATCATGTATCTGATATAATCATGTATCTGACATAATCATGTATCTGACATAATCATGTATCTGACAGTTAATCAATCCAGAATCACATCACTCTATCTAAAAACATATAAGATATTAACTGATATATATGCGAGAGTCAAAATAATGAAAAGAATATTCTCTTGTCATAGTCCTAGTAATTACTAAGGATACAGTTAAGAGACTCCGCATTCCTATCCCGTTCCGGTTAACCACCTGCCGAAGGCCAGAAGAATAGTTGACCGAAACGTCGTGAAACACCAACTATGAAAATGAGATTAACAATCCGCAAATTAATAAATATCCTCTCTAAATATTTGGTATACAGAGTTGATATTTAGACCTGTAACGCACTTTCAATTCTGTTGTTAGTCGGCAAAATAATAGCTAAGGAGTCAAACTTGAAAGAAAAAAAACATTGGCTTTGACCTAGCGTTTGTCGACTATATCCGTTTTTTTCTTCTTCTGCTAATTTAAAGTTATACGTTGAACAACGTTATTGCAGTTTAGTAGAGGTTTAGGTCATACATTAATGCATAGAATTGGCGAGCTATATATTTTGATTTCGATTCTAGCTGAAGGCGCACAAGTCGTTTCTTTCCTTTGTAAATCAATACTATATATTAGGTCCAATATAATAATTGATAGGGTAATTGGCTCTATGATTATAAATACGAAATCCGCATGAATTAAAATATAATATTTAAGTATGTTTTACATTTGGGCAACGCCAGTCGGTCTGTTAGTATATTGTAAAATGAAGTAAGATGCTATCTTTATTACCATTATTATATTTATTGTGAAATTTTCCTAGAAAAATTCTTATTCGGCCGATATTTATTTTCAATTATATGTCGTATGAGCGATCGATAATACACCATTAGCTTAATAGAATCGTAGTGAAATTTGAATAATGCCATAAAATTCTTTTTAGAAGTTAATCATTTTTAAAACTGACTTGAATTTTTAAATGTTAACATCGATTTTTTTAGCAACTAACGAACCTTCTCTTTTAAATAAGATATAGAAAAATTATATTCGGCTCAATACTGATAATTTTTTCAGTTTTCTACACTTCATGTTCACCCCAGTTCCACCTCTGTCTCGTCTCGATTCTCGCCGTTCACACTAGTTTCTTTCATCGCTTTTTCTCCTTATCTACTTCTAAATGAGGCGTACCGCGATCTCCATATGGGCACCGACATTACCGGGAGGAGCGAGGGTCTTAGGGAACGGAGAGATGATAGGGTGTACTGGGTTTTGTTGGCAGCCGTCGACGGATCATTTAGAGCGAAACGCGAATCTACCAACAAAGTGTGACGCCGTTGCCGGCGACGAGAATGCAAAACAGGTGCAAGAGAAGTGTTTATTTTATGCGACTCGCCCAATCGCACCGACCTCTTTTCAGCACAAAGTTTCGTCATGTACCTCCCTCCATAATAATAATAATAATAATTTTTTTTTCAATTTCGTGGAGATGAAGAGAGTCTCAAAGATGATGAGCGTAGTGGTCGGCCATCGGATGCAGACAACAATCAATTTTGAACCATAGTCGAGGTCAATCCGCGCACAACTATCCGAAAACTTAATAACGTATTTTTGAGGCGTTACGTATACAATGATTTCTGACCACTTGAGAGAGATTGGGAGAACAAAAACTTGATAAATGGGCACCTCACGAATTGAACGACAACCAAAAGAAACGCTGTTACAGAATATCATCTTCCCTGCTTTTACGCAACAAGAACGACCCGTTTCTCGACCTGGTTGTGATGCTATGAAAAGTGGGTTCTTTACGACAACCAACAAAGCTCTCCAACACTTCTCGAAGTCAGAATTGCACCAAAAGAAGGTCATGTAGACTGTTTAGTCGTCTGCGACCGGTCTCGTCCATTACAGTTTTTCAACACATGCGAACTAATTGCGGCGGTGAGGTACATAGATACAACGCGTTAAAACTTCGACAACAACACTCAGTATTAGTACAACAGAAAATACCTAATTCTCCTCCACGACAAAGTCCGACCACACGTTGCTAATTCCATCCTGCATAAGTTGAACAAATTGAACTACGAAACTCTGCCTCATCCGGCATATTCTCCAGGCCTATCACCTACCGACTACCACTTTTTCAAGTTTCTCAACAACTTTCTGATTGTAAACTGCTTTAAAAAGCTAAGCGATATACATTCGCCTTCAACAACTTCATCGCAACCAGGAGACAAGCTTTTTACGTTACAAAATACGATTGTTTTGCGTTGGAAAAAGTGTGCTGATTCTGATGGTGATTATAATAAAATAAATTTTTGGTTGAGCGGAAAAGAGGTGTGTGTGGGGGAGATAAACTGAAAACAAAGCGAAGTCATAACCCTGTTAAAATATTATAAAAACAAACAATGTTGTAAAAAAAAAAACAATTAAAAAATGAACGTGATGCAATACGAACGGTCCGACGGTGCCCGGGTGTTTGCAAAATACCAAAGAATTTTGAAAGGGCGACCCCCTTTCAAAATTGAACTGGAATCATTGAGGCGAAAGCGCAAAAAGAAACCTGAGAAATTAAGTAAAAGGTGAATTAGGTAAAATATCAATTCCGCCGTGAAGTTTGTATCTATTGAGTTTACGATAGTCCAGCACCGGACGAACTTTTGATTTGTTATGCTGGACTACCGCCATTAAGGGAATCAGACCCTTGGGTTGTCCCAGCTTGCAGGGGTAGGGGATCAGCCATGCATCCTGGATCAATGCCTCAAGTTCCTTCTCGTATTCATTACGGGCCTCGTCGGGTATCGAGTACTCTGCAATGCTATTCTTCTGTCCACTTCCACGATGCAGTCCATGCTTTTTGGTGAGGGTCGTAGTCCACCTTAAAATCAGGCCGATCAATGTGAACTGCAGCACACACTGGGGTTTCCAAAAATCGCACAGTCCCATCTCATCCGATAACCACTCCCCCCAGTGCCTTAATAGCATCATATCCCAACAGTACATCGAATCCCAGCCAATCCCCTCGCATAACCTGCACATTAATGTTTGCGGCCACACCAGAGTCTGTGTGGACTTTGACAGTTCCGGCTCCACAGAAAGCTTGCGTATTGCCACCTATTGTGGTTACTTTGATGTTCTGCTTTGTCCAGTTTCGACACAACTTGCCACTCATGATGGTGTGTGAGCACCCGGAGTCGAGAAGAGCTGAACAAAGCACTTGGTCCACGTACACATTTATTGTCGGTTGCGCCTCAATTAAATCTTATCCGGGGAACAGGGCGGCGCTGACGTCCTGCCCCCTGATGCATTTCCCGCAGAATTTTGGGATAAATGTCCATAGCTACCACATTGGAAACAGCGCCCCTTGTTAGTACAATTTCTTGCGATATGGCTTCGCTGGCCACTGCAGAGACATCTCCCATTGGTCGTTGGTCTCAAAGTGGGCCTCTTTTCAGCATTAGTCTTGGCTGCCTGCGCCATCATTACAACCGGTTCCCTCAGTTCCTCCTCATTTCTGATAATGGCTCGAGCGCGTTCTAACAAATGTTCCATGGGCGTTACAGATACGCTGGTGGAAGCCCTCAACAGTTGCTTAACATGGGTGGGAAGGCCGGCCACAAACGCATACGCCAGTGTTTGCTCTGACACTCCATTGCCAAATAGAACTGCAAGTTTCTTTAGCTCCGCGAAGAAGACGTCCACGGTTTCTCCTGGCATGAGCTTCCTAGTAGCAAATTTTTCGTAGACCGTACAGGGATCCATGGCAAATGCCTTGTATAACGCATTTTTTATACAGGAACTATCAGCCTTCTCCACAGCACTCAGTTGCTGATATACACCTAGGGCGCCTCCAGCCAATCTCAGGGGAATCACGGTATGCACCCGATTTACTTCACAGATGTTGTAGGTCAGCTCAACCCTTTCGACGCAGTCGACAACAGAAGTGGATCCGTCGAATTCGGGTATCAGTTTTAAATCAAACTTTGCCCCAGCCATAGTTGTCCAGGAAAAGAGACAAAATGAAATCGCCAAAATAGCTTAAGACCTTCACCTTCACCGAGGTGAACGATTTATATGGCCTTCACCGAGGTGCGCGACTTGACACACAAAAATAAACCGCCTCTTAATCACTTGCTAATGCACGCGTCACTGTAACGTCCAATGACAACAACAACAACCTTCTCACTCGACCTGCCTTTATACCACTATCTCAATCCCTTCTCTTGCGCATGCGCCCGTAGATTCCTGACAACCTCCAGACTTCCGCTTATAAAAACCCAAGTTTTGTTGTCGCGCATGCCTATACAAGGCAAACACACGAGGGCGTTTGTTGTGTTGGTAAGTACTACACTCAAGTTGTGTGTAACAACCAACAATAGTGAACTGTAACGTCGACTTCACACCAGTCAGCTCTCAAGACCTGTATGTAAAACGAACCACAGGAAACTGTTCTGTCTACTGCAAACCAACTTTCCGGTGGCTCGCTTTTACACACAAGTCTTGAGAGGTGACTTGTTTGCAGTATACGGAACAGTTTCCGGTTGTTCGTTGTTACACACAAGTCTGGCGAGGTGACTTGTTTGCAGTAGACAGGACAGTTTCCGGTGATTCGTTTTTACCAACACGTCTTATTACGTGACTGGTTTGCAGTTGACAGAACAGTTTATAGTGGTTCGTTGTAAGATAACAGTATTGAAAACTGACTGGTTTGCAGTAGATATAACAGTTTCCGATGGTCGTTGTTACACAGACGACTTGAGAGGTGATTGGTTTGCAGTAGACAGAACAGTTTTCAGGTGAGTCGCTGTTACCCACACATCATGTTACGTGACTCGTTTGCAGTGGACAGAACAGTTTATAGTGGATCGTTGTAACACAAAAGTCTTAAAAGTGACTGGTTTGCAGTAGATAAGACTGTTCCGGTGGTTCGCTGTTACACACAAGTCTTGAGAAGTGACTCGTTTGCAGAAGACAGAACAGTTTCCGATGGTTCGTTGTAATACACAAGTCTTGAGAGGTGACTGGTTTTCAGTAGACAGAACAGTTTCCGGTGATTCGTTGTTACCAACACGTCTTGAAAGGTGACTGGTTGGCAGTGGACTGAACAATTTCTGGTTGTTAGTTGTAAAACACAATTCTTGTGAAGTGACTGGTTTGCAGCACACGGATCAATTTCCGGTGGGTTGTTGTTACACACAAGTCTTTAGAAGTGACATGTTTGCAGCAGACAGAACAGTTTCCGATTGTTCCTTGTTACACGCAAGTCTTTAGAGGTAACTGGTTTGCAGTAGACAGAACAGTTTACGATGGTTCGTTTTTACACACTAGTCTTGCGAGGTGACTTGGTTGCAGTAGACAGAACAGATACGGGTAGTTCGTTGTCACACACAAGTCTTGCGACGTGAAATGGTTGCAATAGACAGAACAGTTATGGGTAGTTCGAAGTCATAAACAAGTCTTGAGAGGTGACTGGTTTGCAGTAGACAGAACCGTTTCCGTTGGTTCGTTGTTACACACAAGTCTTTAGAGGTTACTGGTTTGCAGTAGACAGAACAGTTTCCGGTAGTTAGTTTTTAAACAAACGTCTTGAGAGGTGACACGTTTGCAGTAGACGGAACAGTTTCCGGTTGTTCGTTGTTACACACAAGTCTGGTGAGGCAACTTGTTTGCAGTAGACAGAACAGTGTACGATGGTTCCTTGTTACCCACATGTCTTGTGAGGTGACTGGTTATCAGTGGACAGAGCAGTTTCTGGGTGTTCGTTGTAACACAAAAGTCTTGGAAAGTTACTCTGCTGGTTCCATGTTACACACAAGTCTTGAGAAGTGACATGTTTGCAGCAGACAGAACAGTTTCCGGTGGTTCGTTGTTACACACAAGTCTTGAGAGGTGACTGGTTTGCAGTAGACAGAACAACTCTCGTTGATTCGTTGTTACCCACACGTCTTGACAGGTGACTGGTTTGCAGTGGACATATCAGTTTCCGGTGGATCGTTGTCTTGAGAAGTGACTTGTTTGCAGCAGACAGAACACTGTCTAATTGTTCCAACCAAAGTCAAGTATCTGCAGAATGTCTTCTTGGTTCCTCCTCTTCTCTTTTCTCTCTCCCAACAATCGAACACAGCATATAATAACAAAACTCTAAAGCACGTCTGACAGCACTGACTTCTGCCAACAGTCTGCCCCTCGTCTTAACAACACAGGCTTTTTATATCGCAAAATCGTTCACCTCTATTTGCATATTCTTCTAACTCACGTGATCACTACTCTATAAATAAGAGTCTTGACCATTTCTTTTCTTTCTTTTTATTTATTTTTGGTGACCGACCCGCACGTGGTCTATCCAGGTAAGTCACGCATTTCTCCACACTCCCCCCTGATCTCATGATCACAAACAGGACATGCGGGCAATCGTCGTTGGCGGGTACTCCTTCGAAGAAGCACTTCCTCATTGCTGTTTTCTTCATTACCACCATCATTACTACCAGTCTGTTCCATTATCCCGTCTCGTGGTTCCATAGGCGGTGTCTCACAATCAGGGCAGGGGGGGGCAGTATCCGTCTTTGTCGGGTACTTCTCCGAAGAATCGGAGGCGTCATCTCCTCGGTATGCTCCATCATCCCTTCTCGCTGGGTTTCGCAATCACGGGGGGTGGGCAGTATTCGTCTCTGTCGAGTATTTCGATGAGGCATTACTTCCTTGTGTCCATTGCTCTCCTCACTATTGTCGTCAGTATGTCCCATCATTCCCTCATCTGGTTCTGTTGGTGGTGTTTCTATGCTCACCTGAAGGGGCAGTAAGTGATCAGGATCATCTCTGAACGGTGTGTGATCCTCCTCATCGTCCTCAGAATCAGAAGAGGTATAACAAGGGCGGATATCTTTTACGTGACGTGGTATGCCACCAATCAACATGGTCTGAGGACTTATGATTTCATCTATTTTTCCCCGGAAAAATTTCGTAGTGCACCCAGCATTTGGGGGTTTTATCCAAACAAGGTCTCCCACCTGATATGGTGTATTGACAACACTCACCACTGATGGTATGGCATCAACTCCTTTCACACGCTGTTCATATTGGTAAATCCCATTGGCTGGTGCAGTTGCTGGTGTTGCATTGTCCTTGGGTGTTATATTATACCAGTACACAGCTTCTGGAATAGAGCACTGCGTCCTGGCTGCAATTCTTTTGATGGTGCGGTGACACCGTTCTGCTATACCATTACCCTCGGGATAATATGCACACCGATAATGCATTTTAATCCCCCATTCGTGCACGAATTTCTGAAATTCTTGACATCGAAATGTGGCGGCATTATCAGTCAGAATTTCAATCGGGGCACCACGTTCAAAAAAGACGGCTCTCAACTGTTGTATAATGCTGGCTGCATCCTGTCGTGTCAACAGGCGCCATATTGTGAAACGCGTCGGGCCACAATCCGTCATGATCAAAAAATGTTTGCCCCCATAATGTGTTATGTCCATCCCTACTCGCTGCCAGTTGCCCTCCACCTCGAGCTTCCCTTTTTGCCATTGGGATGGTGCCGGATCAATTCTCTGACACTCTTCACACGAACGTATGGCTGCTTTCACTGATGCTTTTGTAGTTGCAGGGCATACTCTTCGGACAAAATATGCAGTCCTCTGAATTCCAGGATGTCCAATCTGCTGGTGTATCATACGGATCTGGTCAGGTGTTAATTGATCCGTTACAGTCGCGCATGTTTGTTGTTGAAGATCGGATCCCTGCCTCATTGCATCGATCCACCTCTTTGGTACTCGAGTCAAGCTATCAGCCAAATTCTGCATCGACGAGACTAACGTAATGTCTACCTGCAAGCTGTATTCGTCAACTAGACGCTTAATTATTGCTAGTCTCCTTCGTACTAGCATTTCACTTGCAGCTCTAGTCTTTACTCGAGCCTTTCCAGTCAAGGTGTCGGTTAACCAATGGTAAACACACAATGAGTCAGTGTGGAGATGCACAACATTAGTCTGCCATTGCAATGCGAGATTAAGACCTTTTAACGTGGCATCAAGTTCTGCCAAATTTATATGTTGGGCATCATTTTTCGGACGAAGCCAGCATGCATCTTCCACAACAACACCTAGTTGCTCCAACACGACACCTGTAGCCAACGAACTTGCGTCAACCCATGCATTTAGTTCGTTTCCAGACACTTGCCACTCACCCCGGGCAGGGTCATTCCTATGCACTCTGGACAACATTTCAGCCATCATTTGTTGGAGAGAATCATCATCCGCAACATCGTCCCATCCTTTTGTTACTGTAGTCACTCGTCTTGTTAATACATTGGGTAACTTTGGAAGTGGGCTCCCTCGTTTCCATCGCAACGTATTGCCCTCCTCCCAGACCTCGAGGCCCAGCACGGGCACTCCATCCTTTAGGCGCTTAGGGTCTTTGCTTATTAACCCAAACGCTTTCAGTTTTATTCGAACTGCATCCGCAGACATTATGTCCTCATTAACATAGATGTCATCTATGTAGGCTGAAGCAGCTTTTGCTGTGGTCTCATCCTGCATCAAAACAGTTTTAATAATGGTTGTCATAATCAAGGGTGCTACGTTTAGGCCAAAACCCAAACGTGTCAAACAATATAGTTTTCCCTTGAGTAGTACTGTCTGAAACGGCCATAATGACTCATGGACACGTATCTGCAGGTAGGCCCTCTTTAGATCCAGAAGTGCTACATTGCTCCCTTTTTGACGCCACTCTCTCAGTTTAGCAGCGCACACATCTGCGTTTCCGGTAAACGCATCAACATGCCGATTCAACTCTCGGTAATCCATTACGGGACGAATTTTTTCTTTGGTAGGTTGTTCAACAGCCATGAGCGGAATTAATCCCTTGGGTGGTCCCAGACGTTCCTGTGGGTATGGTATTAACCAACCATTGTCAATCCACATCTGAAGTTCTTCTTCATATGCGGCCCTATTCTTGGTAGAAACTGCATACTCTGGAATCGTGTTGCACAGCCGATCTGGTTCCTGGCCCATGGCCCATTTCCACTTTGCAGTCCACACCCTTTCGTTGTCATCAAATGTAGCACAGAAGTCCTTTTCTTCAATCGACATGGCTGCACAGACGTCTTTCCCTTCTCCAAGCCTGATACCTCTAGCTGCTGTGATTGTAACGCCTCCTAGTGCTTGTATTGCATCAATTCCAAGCAACATGTCGTCTGTTTCCTTGGGTTGAAGTGTCCGGCTCGTGAACTGTTGCCACGCAACAAATGGATCTGTACCAAACGCTGTATACAGGCTCTGCTTGATTTCATCCCAGTCTGGTTCATCCCCGAGTTGTTGGTAGACTGCATAGGCCCCTCCGGTTAGCCTCAAAGGGATAACTGTGGCTGGTTCTTTAATTTTGCACAGTTTACAGATTTTCTCTGCCTTTTCAATCCATTCAACGACAGCCGGTCCAGTGGTAGATCCGTCGAACTCGGGTATTAAGCGAATGTCGAATCTGTCCATTGTTAGTAACCGCACACCAAGCGCCGAAATAGCTTAAAACCAACACAAAGTCATGTATCTGCAGAATGTCTTCTTGGTTCCTCCTCTTCTCTTTTCTCTCTCCCAACAATCGAACACAGCATATAATAACAAAACTCTAAAGCACGTCTGACAGCACTGACTTCTGCCAACAGTCTGCCCCTCCTCTTAACAACACAGGCTTTTTATATCGCAAAATCGTTCACCTCTATTTGCATATTCTTCTAACTCACGTGATCACTACTCTATAAATAAGAGTCTTGACCATTTCTTTTCTTTCTTTTTATTTATTTTTGGTGACCGACCCGCACGTGGTCTATCCAGGTAAGTCACGCATTTCTCCACAACACACAAGTGTTTAGAGGTAACTGGTTTGCAGTAGACAGAACAGTTTCCGATAGTTGGTACCTACACTCAAGTCTTGATAGGTGACTGGTTTGCAGTTGACACAACGGTTTACGATAGTTCGTTTTTACACACAAGTTTTGCGAAGTTACTTGCGTGCAGCAGACAGAACAGTTACGGGTAGTTTGTTGTCACAAAAAAGTGTGAAAGGTGACTGGTTTGCCGTAGACAGAACCGTTTCCGGTGGTTCGTTGTAACACACAAGTCTAGAGATGACTGGCTTTTAGTAGACAGAACAGTTTGTGGTGGTTCGTTGTTACACTCAAGTCTTTAGAAGTCACTGGTTTGCAGTAGACAGATAAGTTTCCGGTGGTTCCGTGTTAAACACTAGTCTTGTGAGGTGACTGGTTTGCAGTAGACTCCATAGTTTCAGTTGGGTCCGTGTTACACACAATTCTTGAGAGGTTACTTGTTATCAGTAGACAGAACAGTTTCCTGTGGTTCGTTTTACATACAAGTCTTGAGAGCTGACTGGTGAACAGTCGACGTTACAATTCCCTATTGTTGGTTGTTACACACAAGTCTTGAGAGGTGACTGGAGTGCAGAATAAAGAACAGTTTCCAGTGGTTCGTTATTACACAGGTGTTTTGAGAGGTTACTGGTTTGCAGTAGACGGACCAGTTTCCGATAGTTCGTTATTACACACATGTCTTGTGAAGTGACTGGCTTGCAGCAGACCGATAAGTTTCCGATTGTTGGTTGTTACACACAAGTCTTGAAAGGTGACTGGTTTGCAGTATACGGAACAGTTTCCGATGTTTCGTTGTTACACACAAATCTGGATAGGTGACTTGTTTGCAGTAGACAGAACAGTTTCCGGTGATTCGTTGTTACACATTCATCTCGAGAGGTGACTGGTTTGCAGTAGACAGAACAGTTTCTGGTGATGCGTTGTAACACACAAGTCTTGTGAAGTGACTGGTTTGCAGCAGACCGATCAGTTTCCGGTGGATCGTTGTTACACACAAGTATTGAGAAGTTACTTGTTTGCAGCAGACAGAACAGTTTCCGGTGGATCCTTGTAACACACAAGTCTGTAGAGAAAACTGGTAATCAGTAGACAGAACCGTTTCTGATGGTTCGTTCTAACACACACGTCTTGAGAGTTGACTGGTTTGCAGTAAAGAGAACAGTTTCCGGTTGTTCGTTGTTACAGACAAGTCTTGAGAGGTGACTGGTTTGCAGTACACAGAACAGTTTCCGGTGGTTCTTTGTTACACACAAGTCTTAACAAGTGACTGGTTTGCAGTAGACAGAACAGTTTCAAATTGTTCGTTGTTACACACAAGTCTTGAGAGGTGACGGGTTTGCAGTAGACAGAACAGTTTCAAATTGTTCGTTGTTACACACAAGTCTTGAGAGGTGACTGGTTTGAAGTTGACAGAAGAGTTTCCGATGGTTCGTTGTTACACACAAGCCTTGAGAGGTGACTGATTTTCAGTAGACAGAACAGTTTCCGGTGGTTCCTTGTAACCCACACGTCTTGAGATGTGACGTATTTGCCGTGGACAGAACAATTTTTGGTGGTTCGTTATAACACAAAAGTCTTGAAAAGTGACTGGTTTGCAGTAGATATAACAGTATCCGGCGGTTCGATGATACACACAACTGTTGAAAAGTGAATTGTTTGCAGCAGACAGAACAGTGGCCGGTAATGTGTTGTTACACACAAGCCTTTAGAGGTGACTGGTTTGCAGTAGACAGGCCAGTTTCCGATGGTGCGTTCTTACGCCCAAGTCTTGAAAGTTGACTTGTTTGCAGCAGAGAGAACGGTTTCCGGTGATTCATTGTTACACACAAGTCTTGCGAGGTTACTGGTTTGCAGTAGACAGGACAGTTTCTGATGTTTCGTTGCTACACACAACTCTTGAGAGATGACTTGTTTGCAGTAGACAGTACAGTTTCCGGTGGTTAGTTGTCACACAAGTCTTGAGAGATCTTGTTTGAAGTAGACGGAACAGTTTCCGATTGTTTGTTGTTACACACAATCTGGAGAAGTGACTGGTCTGCAGAAGTAAGAACAGTTTCAGATGTTTCTTTGTTACACAAAAGTCTTGAAAGGTGACTTGTTTGCAGTACACAGAACAGTTTCCGATTGTTCGTTGTTACACACAAATCTGGAGAGATGACTTGTTTGCAGTAGACAGAAGAGTTTAAGAGGGTTCGTTGTTCACACAATTCTTGAGAGGTGACTGGTTTACAGTAGATAGAACAGTTTTCGATGGTTCGTTGTCAGACAAGTCTTGAGAGATCTTGTTTGAAGTAGACAGAACAGTTGTCAGTGGCTCCTTGTTACATGTAAGTCTTAACAGTTTCCGGTTGTTCGTTGTTACACACATGTCCCGTAGAGGTGACTGGTTTGCAGTAGACAGAACAGTTTCTGATTGTTCATTGTTACACACAAGTCATGGGAGGTTACTGGTTTGAAGTAGACAGAACAGTTTCTGGCGGTTCGGTGTAACACAAAAGTCTTGGGTAGTGACTGGTTTGCAGTAGATAGAACAGTTTCACGTGGTTCGATTTTACACAAAAGTCTTGAGAAGTGACTTATTTGCAGCAGACAGAACCGTTTCCGAGTGTTCGTTGTTACACAAAAGTCCTGAGAGGTGACTGGTTTGCAGTGTACGGAGCAGATTCCGATGGTTCGTTCTTACACACAAGTCTTGCAAGTTGACTGTTTTGCAGTAGACATAACTGTTTCCGATGGTTCGTTATAACACACAAAAGTCTTTAGAGGTTACTGTTACCGGTGGTTCTTTGTCACACCCAAGTCTTGAGAGGTGACTGGTTTGCAGTCGACAGAACAGTTTCCGATGATTCGTTGTTTTAAACAAGTCTTGAGAGTCGACTGGTTTACAGTAGACCGAACAGTTTCCGGTGTTTCGTTGTTACACCCAGGTCTTGAGAGATTACTTGTTTGCCGTACACAGAACAGTTTCCTGTTGTTCACTGTTACACACAAGTCTTGAGAGGTGAATCGTTTGAAGGAGAGAGAACCGTTTCCGATTGTTCGTTGTTACACACAAGTCTAGGGGGTTACTTTTTTACAGTAGACAAAACAGTTTCCTGGGGGTTCGTTATTACATATAAGTCTTAAGAAATAACTTGTTGGCAGAAGATTTTTTGAGTGTTCTGGTTTGCAGTATACAATTGATTGTTGTTACCTACAAGTCCTGAGGGCTGACTAGTTTGCAGTAGACAGAGCAGTATCCGATGGTTCGTTGTTGCACAGAAGTCGTATTACGTGACTTGTTTGCTGTAGACAGAACAGTTTCCGGTGGTTCGTTTTTACACAAAAGACTTAAGAGTTGACTTTTTTTCTGCAGTAGAGAGAACGGTTTCCGGTGGTTCTTTGTTACACATAAGTCTTGAAGGGTGACTGGGTTGCAGTAGACAGAACAGGTTTCGATTGTTCGTTGTTTTAAACAAGTCTTGAGAGGTTACTGGTTTTACGGATAGAGAAGGGTAACCGAAGGTTCGTTGTTTTAAACAAGTCTGGAGAGGTAACTGGTTTGCAGCAGACAGAACAGTTTCCGGTGTTTCTTTGTTACACACAAGTCTTGAGAGGTAACTTGTTTTCAGTAGAGATAAAAGTTTCCGATTACTCGTTGTTCGACACAAGTCTTGTGAGGTGACTAGTTTGCAGTAGAAAGAACAGTGTCCGGTTGGTCGTTGTTATACACAAGTCTTGAGAGGTTATTGGTTTTCAGTAGACAGAACAATTTCCGGTGGGTTGTTGTTACACACAAGTCTTGAGAGTGGACTGGTCGGCAGTAGATTGTTTCTGGTGGTTCGTTGTTACACAGAAGTCTGGAGAGGTGACTGGTTTGCAGTAGACAGGACAGTTTCTGGTTGTTCGTCATTACACATATGTCTGTAAAAGTGACTGGTTTGCAGTAGACAGAACAGTTTCCGATGGTTCGTTGTGACACACAAGTCTTTGGAGGTGACTGATTTGCAGTAGACAATACAGTTTCCGGTTGTTCATTGTTACACACAATCTTCAGAGGTACCGGTTTACAGTTGGCAGAACTGTTTCTGATGGTTCGTTGTTTCACAGAAGTCTGGAGAGGTGACTGCTTTATAGTAGACGGAACAGTTTTCGGTGGTTCGTTGTTACACACAAATTTAAGAGGTGACTAGTTTGAAGTAGACCGAACATTTTGCTATGTTTTGTTGTTACACACAAATCTTGTGAGTTACTGGTTTGCAGTAGACAGAACAGTTTCCGCTCATTCGTTGTTACACACAAGTTTGTAGAGGTTACTGGTTTATAGTAGACGGAAAAGTTTTCGATTGTTCGTGGTTTTAAACAAGTCTGACGAGGTGATGTTTTGCAATATAAAAGACAGTTTCTGATTGTTCCCTGTTACCCACAAGTCCTGAGAAGTGACTTGTTGGCAGTAGACAGAACAGTTTCCGCTGGTTCGTTGTTACAGACAAGTTCTGAGAGGGGTGTCTTGTTTGCAGTAGACAGAACAGTTTCCGATAGTTCGTTTTTCTAAACAAGTTCAGAGAGGTTACTGGTTTGCAGTATACAAAACAGTTCCGATAGTTCGTTGTTACATTCAAGTCATGAGAGGTTACTGGTTTTTAGTAGACAGTTCCACTTAGCAAAATATTCTTACTGTGTTTAGACGGAAAAATATACGAAATTGCTAAAGGATTGGTTTAATATTTATGGAGCATTCTGGTTTCTTATTGGTTGGTAGCAGAACGTGAACTGATTCGTCAGTTTCTTGCAGCATCCTTTATAAGTATAAATTGTTCGACTGTGTTGGATCATACTCCATTATACACCAAAAATATTGCAACATCCCCCCTTATTTATCATAATGGGGAAGTCCCTTGTGATCCTTCTGCTCGATAATAAATATATATTTTGTATTCAATTATACATAACAAAACTTAGAAATAATTTGGATCTTAGAATTTTAGCATTAAAAAAGACGCCATTTCTAATTGTGTTCAAATGTCAAAACAGATATATGTGTACAGAGAAGAGAATAAAAGAAATTGAAGGTATGTTAAAAAGAATCCCTTTCTAAAATTTGATTATGCAGTTTTGTACAAAAAGGAAAAAAACCCGCATACATATAAATATATATGCATGAAAATAAACATACATGCAATATGTACCCGTTTAAAGAGCTTTTTTTAGTTTGTTTTTTGTTTTTGTTGTTAATCAAAACAATGCAGAGAAAGATAGAACATTTTTGAAAAATAAGAAAGAAAACTAATGTGCACAAAACATAAATAAATGTCAATTGTAATTTCTGCGCGCCTTAAAATAAGCATGCAAAAAGCATTTTGTCGAAAAGGAATATTACAAAAAGGTTTAAAAAAAAATGATTTTTTTTTAATTCAGCAAAAATATTAGTTACGCATTAGTAGGTTAAAGTGTTAATACAAATAAAATTGATACAGTTAACGTCTTGTCCAGGACTAATTTTTTTTTGAGATATAGAAGTTTATATACAAACGGGGCCGTGAAAAATATTATTCAGTGTAATCCCCAAAAAAGTTTTGAGAAAAACGCTTTAACTTTATTCTTGTTGCGGGTTTCGTGAATACATCAGCGATATTTTGTTCTGATGATATGTAATTCAAAATAATTGATTCCTTTTTCACCTCGTTTTTTTTTAAATGGTATTTTATATCTATATGCTTAGATCTTTGGTTGATTATCGTGTTCTGTGCTAAGACTATACTGGCTTGATTATCACAATTAATTACTACGAGGCTTTTAGTGTATTCTGGCTCTAAAATAGTCTTTAGGATATTTTTTAAGGTAGTGTGCTTCCTGGGTCGTGAGTGCGATCGCGATAAATTCTGCTTCACACGTAGAGAGAGATACAATCTGTTGCTTTTTAGATTTCCATGAAATAATAGGCCCATTTTCTGATAGTCTGAAACAATATCCAGATATACTTTTTGATCTTCGTTGTTTCCCCAATCTGAATCTGAAAATCCTTCTAATTTTAGGGGATTTTTTTATTTTCTAAATACTAACTTCTGTTCTTTAGTTCCTTTTAAATAACGTAGGACTTGTTTAGCTCTGTTTAAATCCTTCATCGTCGTCGTGATAATTTTTGTGACAGTTTTGTTACTGTATAGCATATGTCGGGTCTGGTCGCAGTCATAAAGTATACAAGGCTACCTATAATTTTGCGATATTGTGTGTCATTTATTATTTCAGATTCTGTGTGTATATTTTTATTAATATAATTTTCGACCGGTGCAGAGCGTTTCTTGCACTCTCCCATTCCAAATTTTAATAGTATTTTGTCGATGTATCTCGATTGATTCATCGTAACAATTCCTTTGCTTTGAGTAAATTCTATTCCCAGAAATCAGGATATTTTGCCAAGATCGGTCATTTTGAATCTTTTACTTAATTTGTTCTTAACATCGGTTAACATTATCTCACAATTTGATGCGATTAAAATATCATCGACCCACAAAACCAAAATCAGTAGTTCATCGTCTTTGTGTTGGGTATATAAACAGGGGTCTACAGCGCATTGTCTGAATTGTTGTTTAATAATATAATCATGAAATACTGTATTCCAACACTGAGCACTCTGCTTTAGACCATATAATGATTTGTTAAGTCGCCACACGCTATTTTTATTTTTCATTATAAATCCCTCGTGAGGGGTAATATAAATTTCACAGTCTATTGGGGCATTCAAATAAGCATTTTTTAGGTTCATTTGATTGTCGTTAGGTTTGTGGTCGGTGAAAACGTAGAAAAATATTCTATACCATAAGTCTGAGAGTAGCTTTAGTAACAAATCTAGCTTAGTACTGTTCTACGCCTGATGCTGTGGTCTTTTTTGTAAAGACCAATCTTGTAGAAATAACATGTTTATCTTTTGGGAGAGGCACTACCGTATAGGTATCATTTTCGGTTAAGGCACCTATTTCTTTTTTGCATGGCAATTTTCCATTCCATTAATACAGAACATTGAATTCCGCAAATACAGTTGCGTTCTTTTCAATGAAGTCGGTGTCGTTTCTGTTTTCAGGTTGTGTTTGAAGTACTTTGTGTAGCTTTTGGATTCGTAGATATCCTAGAAATTTAACTTGCCACAATTCGAATTTTGATTCGGATCCATCGAAATAAAGACGCACGCTGGGCGCATAGTCTCTAGAAGTGTAAGCCATGTTTAGTTTCAGAACAGTTTCCGATGGTTCGTTGTTACACACAAGTCATGAGAGGTGACTGGTTTGCAGTAGACATTTCCACAGAGCAAATATTCTTACCATGTGGAGACGGAAAAAACATGCGAAATTGTTACAGAAAAGGTTTAATATTTATGGAGCAATTCTGGTTTCTGATTGGTTGGTGAATTAATTCTATTCGTCAGTTCCTAGCAGCATCGTTTATAAATAGAATCGTCCGACTATGTGGGATCATACCCCATTAAAACACTCTTTTGATGGGATGTCTCCTAGCGGCCTCGGCTGCAGGGAGACAGGGTAGTACATGTCAAGGATTCGTCACTTGACACTCAGCCCAACAGGTGAGGGGCCGGGAACCGGCCCAGCACCTGTTGGACTGAGGTACACCGCCTGGGTAATACCTAGGAGGTCCACCCTCCCAGGCCTTGCCACCGGGCTTTCCGGTGGGGCAAGTTTATTGCTTGCTGCCTGAGGCGCCCCGACCGGGGAATGCCGACGGGGTTACTCAGGCAATTTTTAAAATTGCAGGAGTGCCCCTCCTTTAGGGGAGCCTGCGGGTATCCCACTTTCCAGGCCTTGTGCCACATTTTGCTGAGGTGGGCAGCAAATAAATATATACCCCATTAAAACACTGTTTTGATGGGATGTGTCTCCTAGCGGCTTCGGCTGCAGGGAGACAGGGTAGTACAGGTCAAGGATTCGTCACTTGACACTCAGCCCAACAAGTGAGGGGCCGGGAACCGGCCCAGCACCTGTTGGACTGAGGTACACCGCCTGGGTAATACCTAGGAGGTCCACCCTCCCAGGCCTTGCCACCGGGCTTTCCGGTGGGGCAAGTTTATTGCTTGCTGCCTGAGGCGCCCCGACCGGGGAATGCCCACGGGGTTACTCAGGCACTTTTTTAAATTGCAGGAGTGCCCCTCCTTTAGCGGAGCCTGCGGGGTTCCCACTTTCCGGCCTTGTGCCACATAATGCTGAGGTGGCCAGCATTTAAATAACTCCCCCATTACACACACAAAATATTGCAACAGATACTTTACAACGAAATAGCTGAAATGCCAAAACAATCAAATTAAATTATATAGCTGAAATGCTTAAACACTAAATTCAAATGAAATAGTTTAAATGCTTAAATTCTGATTTCAAATGAAATAGATAAAATGCTTAAATATTGTAATTCCATCATATACATGAAATTGTCAAATATTCAAAGTAAATTATATAGCTGAAATTTTAAAGTATTAAAATTAAACTATATAGCTAAAATGCTTAAATATTAATTTTAAATGAAATAGCTGAAATGCTAAAATATTAAAATAACATTATATAGCTTAAATGTGTTAATAGTAAAATCATATTATAAATCTGAAGTGCTTAAAGATTAACATCAAATTATATAGCCAGAAATTCTAACAGAGTCATTGAAATGTAATAGTTTAAATGCTTTCAAACGAAATAGCTGAAATACTTAAATATTCAAATTAAATAATACAGCTATAATGCTTAAATACTCAAATTAAATTTTATAGCTGAAATATTCAAATTTAATTATATCGCCAAAATACGTAAAAACTCATTTCAAATGAAATAGTTTAAATGCTTTAATATGCATTTAAAATGTAATCGCTTACAAACTTAAATATTAAACATCGTTATATAGATGAATTGCTTAAATATCCAAATTAAATTATATAGCTGAAATGCTAAAATATCAAAATTTAATGATATAGGTGGATTGCTTAAATATTAAAAAAATATATATAGTTTAAATGCTTCAATATTCAAATAAAATTATTGAGCTGAATGCTTAAATACTTATTTCAAATGAAACAGTCTAAATGCTTTCAAATAAAATAGCTGAAATGCTTAAACATTCAAATAAAATTATATTGCTTAAAGGCTTAAATATATAAAATAAATCATATATATGTAATTATTTTATGTGTGAATTAAATTATAGCTGAAATGCTTAAATATTAAAATAAATTAATATAGCTGAAATGCATAATAATAAATTTTAAATGTAATAATAAAAATGCTTCAATATTCATTTCAAATGAAATACTTGAAATGCTTATATATTCAAATTAAAGTATATTGCTTCAATGCTTATATATTCAATTTAAATTATATAGCTGAGATGCTGAAATATAACAATTAAATTATCAAGCTTAAATGCTGAAATGTTAAAATTAAATTATATAGCTCAAATTATTAAATACACATTGCAACGGAAATAGTTGAATATTCACATCAAATTATATAGTTGAAATGCTTAAATAGTCAAATAAAATTATATAGCTTAAATGCGTAAATACTAATTTCGAATGAAATAATTGAGATGTTTACAATAAAATAGCTGAAATGCTAAAATATTTCAATTAAATTATACCGCTGAAATGCTTAAATTTTCAAATTAAATTATATAGCTGAAATCCTTCGATACTAATTTAAAATGTAAGAGTGTAAATGCTTAAATATTCATATCAAATGACATAACTGAAATGCTTAAATCTTAAAATTGCATTATTCAAATTATATGCCTAAATATACAAATTTAATTATAGAGCTGAAATGCTCAAATATACAAATCATAGCTACTCATTTCTAATGTAATAGTTGAAATGCTTCAATATACATTTCAAATGAAATAGCTGAAATGCTTGAATATTAGCATAAAATAATACAGCAGAAATGCTAAATTATTTATATAGCTGAAATTTTTAAATATTAAAATTAAATTATACAGCTGAAATTTTTAAATATTAAAATTAAATTATACAGCTGAAATTTGTAAATATTAAAATTAAATTATATAGCTGAAATTTTTAAATATGAAAATTAAATTATACAGCTGTAATTTTTAAATATTAAAATTAAATTATACAGCTGAAATTTTTAAATATGAAAATTACATGATACAGCTGAAATTCTTAAATATTAAAATTAAATTATATAGCTGAAATTTTTAAATATTAAAATAAAATTATATAGCTGAAATTTTTTAATATTAAAATTCAATTATATAACTGAAATTTTTAAATATTAAAATAAAATTATATAACTGAAATTTTTAAATATTAAAATTCAATTATATAACTGAAATTTTTAAATATTAAAATAAAATTATATAGCTGTAATTTTTAAATATTAAAATAAAATTATATAGCTGAAATGCTTAAATAAACATTTTTAATTAAATTCTTGAGATGCTTTCATATAAAAATATTTAAATACTTACATATTCGAATTAAATTTTATAGCTAAATGCTTAAATTTTCAAATTAAATTATATAGCTGAAATGCTGTAATATTCAAATTAAATTATTATGCCGAAATGCTAAAAGGCACTTTTCAAATGAAATAGTGGAGATGATTGTATATGCATTTAAATTCAATCGCTGAAATACTTTAATATCAAAATATAGTTATATAGCTGAAATTAAATTATTTAGCTGGAATGCTGACATGTTATAATTAAATTATATAACTGAAATGCGTAAATACTCATTTCAAATGATTCTTTAGATGCTTTACAATGAAGTAGCTGGAAGGCTTAAATATTTTAATTAAATAATACAGCTGAATGCGTAAATGTTCATATTGAATTATGAAGCTGCAATGCTTACTCATTTCAAATCACATAATTCAAATGCTTCAATATTCATCTATAATTAAATAGCTGAAATGCATAAATATTAAAATAAAATTACATAGCTTAACTGCCTAAAAATTAACATTAAATTATAAAAGTTAAAAAATAAAAAAAATATTTAGATCAAATGCTTAAATACACATGTCATATGAAATAGTCTAAATGCTTCAATATTCATTTCAAATAAAATACTTGAAATGTTGAAACATTCTAATTAAATCATATTAATTAATTGCTTAAATAATCCATTTAATTTATATAGCTGACTTTCTTTAATACTCATTTAGAATATAATAGTTTAAATGCTTCAATAATCATTTACAATGAAATAGCTGATATACATTAATATTCATTTAAATTATATAGCTGAAATCAAAATTAAATTATATAACTGAAATGCGTAAATACTTATTTCAAATAAAATAATTGAGGTGCTTTACAATTAAATAGCAGAACTTATATGGCAGTAATGCATAAATATTAAAATTACAATGTATAGATGAAATGCTTTAATATTACTATTAATTTATATAGCTGAAATATTCAAATTACATTATTTAGCTGAAATGCTAATATATACAAATTAAATTATATAGCTAAAATTTAAAATGAAGTTTAAATGCTTCAATATTCATTGCAAATAGAAATGCTTAAATATTAAAGTAAATTATATAGATCAAATGCTTACATATTAAAATTAAATTGTATAGCTGAAATGCGTAAATACTCAAATAAAAGTATGCAACTTGTATGCTGAAATGTTCAAATTAAATTATATCACTGAAATGCTAAAATACATATTTCAAATGAACTATTTGAAATGCTTCAATATTCATGTCAAAAGAAATAGTGTTACATAGGGTTCTTCATTGGAGGGCACTATTTACGTTTGGTGTATAACATAAAAGGATTCCGTGTGCGTATGATTGTCTCTAATATAAATGGTTGTGTGTTTGATTATCATAAAGGGAATCGTGTGTGTGACATGTATTTTCAGAACCTACCTCTGCTTCTTCGATGTTGGACCATCTGAAAATTTCTCATCCTGGAGGGAGACTTGATACCTGTTTGACGAAGATTTATCACTCCAAGACGATGAATGGGTTTTATAGTTTTTTATTTCACTTTCCCCAGAGGTCCTGCAAAAGGTGGAAGTGAAATCGGCCTGTGTGGGGGTTCTTCTACACACGTCAGCGTTCGTCTCCACCTTCCCCAGTTAAGAGAGGGAGACAACAGAAAGCCTTCTGTTTTCTTCAAAGCCCAAATCAAATCTCACAGATCTAGCCAACCTGACCACGTCACATATACGTAATCTGATCAGCTGACCTTCGGTTCTGGTAAACGTGTCTACCTCCACGTTTACTCACCCCCTCTCTCTCTCTCTCTCTGTAACATTCCTTCCCCCTTTTTTATCAAAATGTATGGCGAAGACATACATTTTCTACTTCCCACATTTACTAAGAATGGGATGTATATGCTCACCCCACTGGCAAAGAAAACTGTCATACCTTTATTCAATATACTAAGTAAAATAATATCAACAAATAATACCATGTGGCGCTAATCCTTGCGCCCTCGAAGGTCAACAACTCCCTGTGACCCCATGGTCTCTTCATAATTTAAATCAGAATTTCAGGAGCATCCTTTACTCCCGTCGACACTACACGTGATCGATAAATTCTCGGCAATCAACCGAATAATAAAATCGAGGTCCACTGCCTCTTCAAAACGGACTATCATCGTCCTTGGCTTTACAGATCAGCTTTTCTTCCCATAGGTAGCACACACAAAAAAAATTTTTTCCATCCCAAGCCTTATCCTATTCATCATAAGCCTACTCTTATTGCTAGTATTTTGTGGGAAACAAAACCTCTTAACATTCCATATGATGGGTAGCCTTCTATTTTCCTCAGTACTTGTATACATATTTCATTCATCTTCTCTTGAGCGATTCGTCACATAATGGCCACGTCAGCCATTGCACCCCCTCTGCCCCTTACGCCATGTCAGAGGGCATTTCATTTGCTCCCTGAAGTTGATTACAACTAGATCCGCTCACGCTGGACAGAATACATTCTGTTTACTGCTATGTCAGAAAAAAACTTTTTTTTTCCAAAGTCGGTAAGCGCAACCTGCTTGAAGACACATAGCTTCACGGAAAACATCGGATTTCCACACATGAAGTACTCAAAGTTGCTCCATGTTGATTCTACTCAAAATCAATAGAAATCACGATAAAAAAAATAAAATTCGAATCATTTCTCGAGAATAATGAAATTAATAACTACCCATGTAATTCAACACCTCTCCAAAATTCTAACATGCTTGCCACAGAAATTAAATTCCATTCACGCCCCACTTTTTTTCTTTCATTTCTTCATATAGTTTATTTAACCCTATATTTATCCTTTTTTTTCTACCTTACTTATGTGGTCAAAACGTCACTCATGTCGAATAGAACATTTATTCTACATTTCGAAAATTAAAATTAATACCGACTGAACCTTTGACCCTTCCGAAACTTTTTTTTATTATTATTATTTATTACACTGTTTAAATCTTATTTCTTTCTCTTTTTCCCTATTTTAATATTACTATTATGATTATTAATTAAGTAATTAACAACACGTTCTTTCTTTTATTAATCATTCTTTCAATAGACCCCACAAGCAAAGATTCCACCTCCCCATTCTGCGAAAAAAATACATGTCAAAGAACAAGAAAATTCTGCACAATACCGTTTGACAACACATCAATTACATAAAAATAATAAATTAAAAAATACAAAAATATCCTATAAGCAATCACAAAGTCCCATCTTACTAATAACAAAATTCCAAATAACAAAACACAGATTCGTGGAAACCCATTTGACCACGTCATCAACTAGGTCGGCTGCATAGTGCATCATCTTTTACCATTCCACAGAATTCAAAATTAAAGAAAAATCACAGTCGTTTACAAAAAATACCTAGCCATTGACAATTAAAATACATAGTCGTTTCTAAAATAAAATAAAACGACTCACTTATAAAGTCTCAGACAATCCTAACACTCGATGGAACTAAAATTGTCCATGTCAGAAAAAAATTCCTTAGAAAAAAACTCGTACAATTAGTGAAAAAGGAAAAAAAAATCACATTTCAGAACCTATCCATTGTTTTTCATCAAAAGTACATATTGTTTTTCATTAAAAGTTACACTTAGTTTCCACAGTTTAAAAATGCGACAAAATATTCATAACACATAGTTGTGATTGACGTGTTTATCTTTTGGTAAGCTGAAAGGCTCATTTCTGACGCACACTAACTAAAGTCATATGTTCTATTTCTTTTTTTTTCTTCTTCTTTCTGGTTTACTCACTGGCTGTTGTTTTTCCGTTCTAATTTTGATATTAAGTGATATTTTTCTTCGTTCATAACGAGCTAATTCCTAATACGATAAACATTTTTTTAAAACTATTTTCTATATATAAAGTTTTACATCTGTGTGTCTGTATGTCTTCCTTTTCTTTCTTCGTGAAAAGGTTGTACGTGTGTATTGCTTTTCTTTTTTTCTTTTTTTTCTAAATTATTTTTCTAATTCGCCTAGTGTTTTAATGGACCCTACGTTGTGTGTGTGTTGATTTGTATTTTTTTTCTACTGTTCTTTCTTTTTTTTTTTCATACATTTTATTGTTTTTCTTGTCCTTTTTTTTCTTTTTTTTCCCGTGGCAACCGTAGTCCTTTTTTTATTTTTTTATTTTAAACCCACCCTTGCTAGGTGGTCTGGTCAGTTACGGCACCAAATTAAACATTTGTTACATAGGGTTCTTCATTGAGGGGCACCATTTACGTTTGGTGTATAACATAAAAGGATTCCGTGTGCGTATGATTGTCTCTAATATAAATGGTTGTGTGTTTGATTATCATAAAGGGAATCGTGTGTGTGACATGTATTTTCAGAACCTACCTCTGCTTCTTCGATGTTGGACCATCTGGAAATTTCTCATCCTGGAGGGAGACTTGATACCTGTTTGACGAAGATGTATCACTCCAAGACGATGAATGGGTTTTATAGTTTTTATTTCACTTTCCCCAGAGGTCCTGCAAAAGGTGGAAGTGAAATCGGCCTGTGTGGGGGTTCTTCTTCTACACACGTCAGCGTTCGTCTCCACCCTCCCCAGTTAAGAGAGGGAGACAACGGAAAGCCGTCTGTTTTCTTCAAAGCCCAAATCAAATCTCACAGATCTAGCCAACCTGACCACGTCACATATACGTAATCTGATCAGCTGACCTTCGGTTCTGGTAAACGTGTCTACCTCCACGTTTACTCACCCCCCCTCTCTCTCTCTCTGTCTCTCTCTCTCTCTGTAACAATAGCTGAAATGCTTAAATTTCAAATAAATATTGAAATGCAAATGAAATATTGAAATGCTTTAATATTCATTTCAAATTAAATAGCTTGAATGCTTAAATATTAAAATAAAATTATACAGCTGTAAGTCTTAAATATTCAAATTAAATTAGATAAGAGGTATGCTTCAATATCCACATGAAGTTACATAGACGAAATGCTAAAATACTCATTTCAAATGTAATAGTTAATATAGCAAAAGTGCTGAAATATTCAAATTACATTATCTAGCTGAAATGCTTAAATACTAATTTCAAATAAAATAGTTTGACTGCTTCAATATTCATTTAAAATGAAACAGCTTAAATGCTTAAATATTCAAATTAAATTATACAGCTTAAATGCTTAAATATACAAATTAAATTATACAGCTTAAATGCTTCAATATACAAATTAAATTATATAGCTTAAATGCTTAAATATTCAAATTAAATTATATAGCTGAACTCCTTAAATATTCAAATTAAATTATATAGCTGAAATGCTTAAATTCTGATTTCTAATGAAATAGTTGAAATACGTCAATATCCATTTCAAATTACATAGCGGAAATTCTTAAATATTCAAATTAAATTATGTAGATAAAATACTTTTATATTCAAATAAAATAATATAGCTGAAATGCTTAAATACTAATTTCAAATTGAATAGTTGTAATGCTTCAATATTCATTTCTAATGAAATAGATTAAATGCTAAAACATTCAAATTAAATTATATAGCTAAATTGCTTAAATACACATTTCAAATAGAATAGTAAAAATGCATCAATATTCATTTCAAATGAAAGAATTGAAATGCTTAAACATGCAAATTATATAGCTGAAATGCATTATATTCCAAATAAATTATATAGCTTTACTGCTTTAATATTCAAATTCTATTATGTAGCTAAAATGCTTAAATACTCATTTCAAATAAAATATTTGAAATGCTCCAATATGCATGTAAAATGAAAGAGCTGAACTGCCTAAATATTCTATTTAAATTGTTTAGCTGGAATGCTTAAATATTCAAATTAAATTATATAGACAAAATGCTTACATACGCAGTTAAAATGAAATAGTAGAAATGATTCAATACAAATTCCAAATAAAATAGCTGAAATACCTAATATTCAAATTAAATTATATAGCTGAAATGCTTAAATATTCAAATAAAATTATATAGCTGAACTGTTTAAACGTACTTCAATACTCATTTTAAATAAAATTGTTTAAATGGTTCAATATACATTTACAATGAGATAGCTTAGATTTTTTAAAATTAAAATTAAATTATATGGCTAAAATGCTTTAATATATGAATTAAATTATATAGCTGACATGCTCAAATATTCAAATCAATATATATAGCTGAAATACTTTAATATTCAAATAAAAGTATATAGATTAAATGCTAAAATACTCATTTCAAATGATATAGTTGCAATGCTTCAATATTAATTTCAAATGAAATAGGTGAAATATTAAAAATCCAAATGTTATTATATAGTTAAATGCTAAAATATTCAAATTAAATTATGTAGCCATAAATAATTCAATATTCATTTAAAATGAAAGAGCAGAAATGCTTAAATATTCCAATTAAATTATATATTTGAAATGCTTAAATATTAAATTTAATTATATAGGTGAAATGCTCAAATATTCAACATAAATTATATACCTTAAATGCTTATTTAAGCATTTCAGGTATATAATATTGAATATTGAATATTTGAGTATTTTCTCTTAAAAATCAAATAGGTGGTGTGCTTTCAAATTGAATAGCCGAAATTCATGCTTAAATATTCAAATAAAATTATATAGCTTAAATGCTTAAATATTCATTTTATAGCTGAAATACTTAAATACTAATTTCAAAGTAATAGTCGAAATACCTCAATATTCATGTCAAATGAAACTGCCTAAATATTCAAATTAAATTATATCGCCGAAATGCTTAAATACTAATTTCAAATTATATATGTGAAATGCTTCAATATAAATTTCATGTGAAATAGCTGAAATGCTTAAATATTCAAATTAAATTTATAGCTGAAATGTTTAAATATTAAAATTAAAATATATAGATGGAATGCTCAAATATTATAAAGAAATTATATACCTGAAATGCTTAGATATTCAAATTAAATTATATAGCTGAAATGCTTTCATACTAATTTCAAATTAAATAGTTGAAACGCTTCAATATTAATTTAAAATAAAATAGCTGAAATGCTTAAATATTGTACAGCTGAAATGCTTATATATTATACAGCTGAAATGCTGAAATATTCAAATAAATATATACAGCTGAAATGCTAACATATTCAAATAAAATTTATTGCTGAAATGCTTTTATACTATTCCCAGATGAAATAACTGTGATGCTTTTCAATGAAATAGCTGAACTGTAATCGCTGAAAAACTAAAATATTAAATATAGTTATATAGCTGAAATTCATTATATAGTTGAAATTCTTAAATATAAAAATAAATTTATATAGCTGAAATGCATAATACTAATTTAAAATGAAATAGCAAAATGCTTCAATATTCATTTCAAATGAAATAGTTAAAATGCTTACATATTAAACTTTAGTATATAGCTGAAATGCTTAAATATTCAAATAAAGTTATATAGCTAAGATGCTTAAATATACAAATTAGATTATATAGCTGAAATGAATAAATATTCCAATTAAATGATATAGCGCAAATTCTTAAATACGCATAAAAATGAAATAGTAGAAATGTATCAATATTCTTTTCAAATGAAATATGTGAAATTCTGAAATATTCAAATTAAATTATATATCTGAAATACTTAAATATTTAAATAAAGTGATATATATGAAATGCTTAAATATTCAAATTTAAATATATAGCTGAAATGCGTAAATACTTATTTCAAATGAAATAACTGATGCTTTTCAATGAAATAGCTTAAATGCTTAAACACTCAAATCAAATTATATAGTAGAAAGACTTAAACACTAATTTCAAATGAAATAGTTGAAATGCTCTAATATTCATTTCAAAATACTAAAATATTCAAATAAAATTATATAGCTGTAATGCTTAAATATTAAAAATACATTATATAGCTCAAATGCTTTTATATTAAAATCAAATGCTGAAATGCTTAAATTCTCATTTATAATGAAATAGTTGAAATGCTTAAATATTAATTCATAATGAAATAAATGAAATCCTTTAATATTCAAATAAAATTATATAGCTGAAATGCTTATATATTTAAATAAAATTATATAGCTGAAATAATTTAATACTAATTTCAAATTAAATAATTGAAATGCTCCAATATTGATTTAAATGATATACCTAAAATGCTTAAATATTACAATTAAATGATATAGCTTAAATGCTGACCTATTCAAATTAAATTATATAGCTGAAATGCTTAAATACACATTTAAACGAAATAGTTTAAACGCTTCAATATTCATTTCAAATAAAATAGCATCAAATCCTAAATATTCATTTAAATTTATGAAGCCGAAATGCTTAAATATTCAAATTAAATTATATAGCTTGATTGCTTAAATATATAAATTAAATCATATAAATGAAATGCTTAAATATTCAAATTAAATTATATAGTTGAAATGCTTAAAGACTCATCAAAAATTTAATGCTTTATTATTCATTTCAAATGAAATACATAAAATGCTTTAATATTAAAATTAAATTATATAGATAAAATGCTTAATTATACAAATTACATAATATAGCTGAAATGCTCAAATAGTCAAATCACCTTTTTAGCTGAAATACTTAAATACTTATTTCAAATAAAATAGTTGAAACGCTTCAATATTCATTCTAAATGAAATAGCTGAAATGCTTTAATATTAAAATAAAATTATGCAGCTGAAATGCCTAAATATTCAAATAAAATTATATAGCTGAGAGGCTTGAATATTAAAATTAAAATTAAATTATATAGCTGAAATGCTTTAATACACATTTCAAATGAAATTGTAGAGATTCTTCCAAATAAAATAGATGAAATGCTTAAAAATTAAATAAAATTATATAGCAAAAATGCTTAAATTTTCGAATTGAATTTTATAGCATAAATGCTTTAATATTCAAATTACATCGCCGAAATGCTAAAAAGCACATTTAAATTGAAATAGTCGAAAATATTCTACATGCATTTAAAATTTAATCGCTGAAGAACTTAAATATTCAAATATAGTTATATAGCTTAAATGTTTAAATATTCAAATTAAATTATATAGCTGAAATTCTTAAAAATTTAAATAAAAATTTTCTAGGAGGAATGATTAAATGTTCATATTAAATTATAAAACTGAAATTCTTAAATTCTCAATTTAAATGAAATAGCTGGAGTCCTTAAATATTCAAATTAAATTATATAGCTGAAATGCTAAAATACTCAGTTCAAATAAAATAGATGAAATGCTTAAATATTCAAATTAAATTATATAGCTGAAATTCTTAAATATTCAAATTGAATTATATGGCTAATATGCGAAATTATATAAGTGAAATGCTTAAATATTCAAATTAAAGTATATTGCTGAAATTCTTAAATACTCATGTCAAATAAAATAGTTGAAATGTTATAATATTCATTTCAAATAAAATACCTGAAATTCTTAAATATTAAGATAAAATTATATAGCTGAAATGCTTACATATTCAAAATAACTAATACTTATTTCATTGAAATCGTTGAAATGCTTCAATATTCATTTCAAATGAAATAGTTTAAATGCTTAAATATTTAGATTTAATTATATAGATGAAATACTTAAAATTTGAATTACATTATATAGGTGAAATGCTTAAATATTGAAATTAAATTATGTAGCTTAAATGCGGAAATTTTCAAATTAAATTATATAGTGTAAATGCTTAAATACACATTTCAAATGAAATAGTTTAAATGCTTGAGTATTCATTTCAATGAAATCGTTAAATATTCCAAGTAACTTATATAGCGTGAATTCTCATTTAAATGATAATAGTTGAAATGTTTTTATATTCATTTCAAATTAAATTGCTACTATACTTAAATATTTAATTATATTATACAGCTGAAATGCTAAAATATTCAAATTAAATTATATATTAATTAAATGCATAAATAATAAAATTACATAGCTAAAATGCTTAAATTTAATTACATTATATAGCTAAATGCTTAAATACTCATTTCAAATGAAATAGTGGAAAGTAAATTATATAGATTAAATGCATACATATTCAAATTATATTATATTGCTGAAATGCTTTAATATTCAAATGAAATGTATCTTAAATGCTGAAATGTTCAAATTAAATTATGTAACTTAAATGCTAAAATACATATTTCAAATGAAATAGTTTAAATGCTTCAATATTCATTTTAAATGAAATATCTGAAATACTTTAATATTCAAATAAAATTATATAAGTGACATGCTTAAATATCAAATTGAAATTATATGGCCGAACACTTTAATATTCATTTAAAATCAAATAGTTTAGATGCTTTCAAATGAAATTCAAGTTAAATGCTTAAATATTCAATTCAATTGAAATTGCTTAAATTCTTAACAATTTAATTTACAGAAAAAAGCGGAAATACTTAAATATACTATTCAAATAAAATAGCTGAATTGCTTAAATATTCGATTCCAATAAAATAGCTTAAATTCATAAATATTCAATTCAAATGGCATTGCTGAAATCCTTAAATATTCAATCAAATGGCATAGCTGAAATGCTAAAATTATTTAACTAAAGTAAAATAGCTAAAATGATTAAAAATACAATTCAAATAAAATATCTAAAATGCTTAAATATTTAATTCACAGAAAATAGCTGAAATGCTTAAATATTTAATTCAGATATAATAGCTGAAACGCAGAAATATTCAATTCAAATGATATAAATTAAATGGTTAAGTGTTCAATTTAAATTAAACTGCCGAAATTCTTTATAAATTAATTCAAATAAAATAGCTGAAATAGTAAAATATCTGATTCAAATGAAAATGTCAAATTAAAATATTAAATATCTAATTCAAATGAAAAATTCAAATTAAAAGCTTAAATATTCAATTCAAATTAATTGCTTAAATGCATAAATAATCAATTTAAATGAAATAGGTGAAATGCTTAAATTTTTAGTTTAAATGAAATAGTAGAAATGCTCAAATATCTCATTGAAATTAAATAGATGAAATTCTAAAATATAAAATTAACAGCAATAGTTGCAATGCTTAAATGATTTAATATAAAATCCAAATGCAATAGCTTAAATGCTTAAATGTTCAATTCATATAAATAAGCTAAAATGCGTAAATATTCAATTCAAATAAAATAGCTGGAGTACTTAGATATTTAAATAAAATGCATTAGCTGAAATGCTTAAATATTCAATTTACAGAACATAAGGTAAATGCTTTAATATTTAATTTAAATGATATAGCTGACATGCTTAAATATGGAATTCAAATGCCATAGCTTTAATGCTAAAATATTCAATTCAAATGAAATAGCTCAAATGATTATATATTCAATTTGAATGAAATAGCTTAAATGCATAAATATTCAATTTAAATAAATATCTGAAATGCTAAGATATTCAATTAAAATAAAATACCTAAAATGCTTTAATATTTAATTGAATTAAAATGCTTAAATGCATAAATATCCAATTCAAATAAAATAACTGAAATGCTAAAATGTTTAATTCAAATGAAATAGTTGAAATTCTTAAATAGAAAATTAACCGAAAATTGCTGCAATGCTGAAATAATCAATTCAAATAAAATAGTGCTATTGCTTAAATATTCGATTCAAATAAATTGGGTAAAATGCTTAAATGCAATTAAAATGTAATAGCTCAAATGCTTAAATGCAATTCAAATGAAATAGCTTAAATGCTCAATTTAAATAAAATAGCATAAATTCTTCATTATAATTTTAAAGCTGTCGTTATAAATATTAAATTCACAGTAAATAGATTAAAGGCTTTAATATTAGATTAAAATGAATTAGCTCAAATACACAAATATTCACTTCCAATAAAATAACTTAAATATTCAATTTTACATGAAATAGCTTTAAAATGCAATTCAAATTAAATAGCTGAAATGCTTTAATATTCACTTTAAATGAAATAGCTAAAATGATTAAATATCTAATTAAAATTTAATAGCTGAAGTGATAAATTCACAGAAAAGAGCTGAAATGCTTAAATATTCAATTGAAATGAATTAGCTGAAATGAATAATATTCAATTTATATGAAACAGCTTAAATGCTTAAATATGAAATCCAAATTAAATAGCGAAAATGCTTTAATATTCAAATGAAATAGTTGAAATGCTTATGAATTAAATTCAAATAAGATAGCTGAATGCTTACATTTTCAATTATAATCAAATAACTGATATTCTTAAATATTCAATTTATATAAAATAGCTTTAATGCATTAATATTAAATTCAAATCAAATAACCCAGATGCTTTAATATTCAATTAATATTAACTTGCTATATTGCTAAAATATTCCAATAAAATGCATTGGCGTAAATGCTTAAATATTGAATTAACACAACATAGTTGAATTGCTTAAATATTCAATTCAAATGAAAAGCCGTTGCACCAAAGAGACAATCGCTTTCAAAACGTTGTGAAATATCTAAATAAATACATGTCTCTTTTACTCGATGTAACGCATGCGCATAATGACGCCATTGTGATACGCTCGTTAAGCTGCTTAAATATTCCATTTAAATTCATTAACTAAAATGTTTAAATTGTCCATTCAAATTAAATAGCCGAAATGCTTAAATATGTAATTCACAGAAAAAAGGCTATAATGCTTAAATATTCAATTATAATTAAATAGCTGAAATGCTTTAATATTAAATTCAATTAATGGAAATAGAATACATAAATATTAAATTTAAATTAAATCGGTTAAATTCATAACATTCAAGTCAAATAAAATAGCTGAAATATCTAATTCAAATGAAATAGCTAAAGTGCTTTAATATTCTAATAAATGCATTAGCTGAAATGCATAAATATTTAAATAAAATGAAATAGCTAAAGTGCTTTAATATTCTAATAAATGCATTAGCTGAAATGCATAAATATTTAAATAAAATGAAATAGCTAAAGTTCAATTCACAGAAAAAAGATATAATTCCAAAATCTTAAAAAACAATTCCACATTAGCAGAAAGTATCCATTGTTTCTTAACAAACAAACAAAAATACACATTGTCTTTTCCTAAAATTACATAAAGTTTTTACAATTTTAACTGTATATAATTGTTTAACCTATAAATTCATAACAAATATTTGATTGATGTGTTTCTCTTGTAATCGTGACAAGTCACTTCATTCAACTCCGTAACTAAAGTTTGTGTGTTCTATTTCTTCTCTTCCTTTTTCCTTTTGTTTTACACCAATTTGTTATCAGTATGTCGATTGATATATCTTTCTTTTTTCAATTTCCACTGTTTATCTTTCTACATCGTAATATAGCATTTTTTCTGTGTTCTCATATGTAAAATCAACAATTCGTTATCTGTATGTCGATCGAGCTATCTGTTTTTTTTTTCTTATTTCTCTTAATTTAGCATATAATAATTTTAATTTAACATAATTTTAATGTGTCTTTTTTTCGGTTGCGTATATATATATATATATATATATATATGTATTTTTTACTGTTCAATGAAAGGACCCTACGTTGTTGTTGTTTTTCTTTAATTTTCTTTATCTTCTCCTTTTTATGTGTAGTATACAATATTTTTTCTTCTTTCTTTTCGTCGTGTCTATATAATATATATATATTTTTATGGTAACCACCAGGTTCGAGATTTTTCTTTTTTTTTTCACACTCACGACACCAAATGAGCGTTTGTTGCAACGGACACCAAATGAGTTGTTATATTATAAACCCTTTTTCTAAGAATTCAAAACACAACAACCATTGGTGTAAGCAACAGTCCGTTTTTTATTTCTCCTGTTGTTCTTGCTTATGGTATATATATATATATATATATATATATATATATATATATATATATATATATAGATAGATAGATAGATAGATAGAGAGAGTGGGAGAGCGACAGATAGAATTATCGTGGCGTCTACTTGGTTGACAATCAAATCTCCAACTGCAATCTTTTTCCTTCTGTGAATTTTTCCTGTCAATCTTTTCAAAACATCCACGTAACCAGATTCCTTTCTGTTATATTTTTCATAACAATAACAAGGTCTGTTTATATTTGTGAGAAATATTGAAACAATTCCCGTTTAGCTTGTCAATTTCTGACATTTCATCCGCAGACGCGTGCCACATTTTAATTCATGAACATACATATATGCATATACACCTATACACATATATATACTAGCATGTCAACCTGGCTTAGACCAGGTCATTCGTGTAACACTCTAACTTAACATCTAAATCTGAAGCGTAAGATCGCGATGGGCATGGAATATCTGTCTACATTAAAGATGGCTTTACGTGTGGCAGGGATATCTCCAGAGAAGACTCTAATTTACCTTATATGTGCTTCCAGGTTGCACTTGCTTACACCACTGCATTTATATTTGCCCTCTATCGCCCCCACAAGAGTGGAGTTACTATCTTTAAGAGCATATCTGAGAAAATTGACCAGGTCCAGTCTGCTCATCCTTCGGCTAACATCCACATTTGTGGTGACTTCAATGTTCACAATGTGAAATGGCTGACCCACTCGAACAAGACAGATGATGAGGGGAGGTTCTGTCATGATTTCGCCATTGCGTATGACCTCACCCAGATTGTTCACTAACCCACCCGTGTGCCCGATACTTCCGGTCAGTATGCTGGCCTTCAAGACCTTTTTCTCACAACTTCCCCCTAAGCTATGTTCATGTTCCGTTCTGTCTCCTCTGAGATCTTTCGACCATTCAGTTGTATCAATTAAGATAAAAACGAAATGTAATAAGTCCTCAGACGTACCTCTCCACCGTACTGTATTTTGATACTCTACGGCTGACTGGGATAGCTTCCATACATTTATATCTGATCTCATAGTATTAGTGAATCTATCGACAAAGGCTTCATTTCTAGGGCAATTGCTCTTTACATATCAAAGACCTTCGATAAAGGCATAAGGGCCTACTTCACAAGATTTCCAGCTACGGTATAACTGGAAATGTTTTCTCAATCATTAAATCATTTCTCTCTAATAGGATCATAAGAGTAGTGGTTTATATGCAGAAATCAGAAGCCCACAGTATTAATGCTGGAGTCCATCCTGAACCCAACTCTCTTCCTGATCTACATCAGAGATCTCCCAAAACACACACTTAAATCATTCGTTGACATCTATGCTGATGATACGACCATCAAAGGCCGTAAATGACAAAGTTCTCTCTCATTCTCTCTCCTCTGATCTTGAGCGCGTGATACAATGGTGGAAAATGTGGCTGGTTACTTTTAATGCATCTAAAACCAAGCTTCTATCTTTACATCATCAACGCTCTGATCCCCATCTGGCATCAATTTAAATGGATGGCTCTTGTCTTGGAGAGGCTCCATGTTTTGATAAGCTTCTAGGCTAGACCTTTACTCCTGATCTGAAATGGAACACGTACATCAAGTCAGTTGTCAAGGTCGCTGGAAAAATGGTAGGATCCTTCTACTGCTCCAGAAGATATCTCACTGCTGATGCAATTCTCTATCTATATAAAAGCAATGTACGCCCAAGAATGGAGTACTGCTGCCACACCTGGGCAGGAGCTGCTAAAAACAGCCTATCCTGCCTTGACAGAGTACAAAATAGACTTCGTGGCTTGGTGGGGATGCCCTTTTCTCTTCCCTGCAACCTCTCTCTCCCACAAGAGAGACGTTGCAAGCCTATCTTTGTTTTATCTTTATTTCCATGGCAAGTGCTCTTCTGAGCTTCAATCTCTGGTCTCCTCTCGCCAGTCTTTCACGATAAACACCCGTCTAGCTGAAACCACTGTTAAAAATTGTCCCCACTCTTTATCTGTGCCAAAACCAAAACGTAGATTCCATGAACAAAGCTTCTTTCTTAGAAGTGCACGCCTGTCGAACTCTCTTCCGTTTGCCTGTTTCTCACCTGCCTGCAATCGGGATATCTTCAAGTCTAAAATAAACAAATTCCTGATGAACTGTCTCCTTAATTAAGACACTTTATCAAATCTCCAATACTAACGATTAATACAATACTATCCCATTTATTACTGTACACGTAATAACCCTTATCACCGAGTGGTTTCCAGGCTTTGATAAATGGTGACTACCTTGTAAATAAAATATCAGCTTATTTGTTACATTCCAAAAATTATGTAAATAGATCAAGTAATGGCATTTGCATTGTCTTTTCTCATAAACTAATTAACCGATCATTATGAATTACAATTATGTGTATATGTTTATATATTTCTATGTCATGGATTCACTCCTAAACTAATTGACGGATCATTATGAATTTTAAATATGTTTATATGATTATATATTTGTATGTGTTGGATCCACTCCTAAACTAATTAACCGATCATTATGAATTATAATTATGTGCATACGTTTATATATTTTTATGTATTGGAATCACTCCTAAACTAATTACCCGATCATTATTCATTTCAATTATGTGTATATGTTTATATATTTATCTGTATTGGATTCACTCCTAAACTAATTAACCGATCATTGTGCATTATAATTATGTTTACATGTTTATATATTTTTATGTATTGGATTCACTCCTATACTAATAAACTGATCATTATAAATGTAATGTATGATATATGTTTGTATATTGGTATAGTCATATTCCAAAAAATCACATACAATTATCACTGTATTTGTGTACAAGAAATTCTATCTAAGTAATAAGGTACGTGTTTAGTATAGTACTCATAAAAAAAACAAAGAAAATCTTACATGTGACATACATGAATGTTATTAAAACGAAAATTCCCGTTTAATATTCGAGTAGTATGACTTACATATGAGAAATAAGGTGCTTCTCCATTATAGGACCCAGATAACAAAATAAACAAATTCTTACCCCTGGCGTACAGAAAATATAACACAACAGAAAATTACATAAACGTATTGAGTTTTTTCATTTTTACATTAGAAAAAAGGTACTTGTACAGTATCCTACCCGAGAAATAAGGTACTTGTACAGTATAGTACCTATATGAAAAACAAAGGAAATCTTACCCGTGGTGTACATAAAAGTAATCCAAACCGAAAATTATATAATATATTCGAGTAGTATGACATTTATAGAAGAAATAAACTGCTTCTTTATTATAGCACTCTATTATAAAAAACAAGCTCTCGCCTCTGACATACGGAAAAAGTTCACACAACAGAAAATTATGTAAAATGACCGAGTAGTTTCATCTATATATTATAAATAAGCTACCCAAGGAATAAGGTACTTGTGTAGTATAGTACTCATATGAAAACAAATAAAATCCTATTTATGACGTGCATAAAAGTCATTAAAACTGAAAATCACGTTATATATTCGAATAGCATGACATTTAAATGAGAAAGAGGGTGTTTCTTCACTATAGCAACAGATGAAAAAAACAAATTCTTACTCTAGACGCACAGAAAATTACTTAAAAGAATCGAGTGTTTACATTTTAAATTAGAAAAACAAAGACATTCTTATTTGTGACGTACATAAGTTATCAAAATCGGAAATCATGTAATATATTCAAGTCGTATAACATTCATAAAAAAAATCCGGAGCTTCTCCATCATAGCACTCTGATGTAAAAAACACACTCTTACCTGTGACATACCGTTAATTTTGCACAACAGAAACTTATGGTAATAATTTACAATGTGTAAATTCCCCGCCTTAGGTAAGGATTTTTTCCACATATGTGCTGTAAATTTCCTGTCCAATGAATGTACAATTATTCTATACATATATTGTGTAATATCCGTCCTAGGATAGGGAAATATTCTTTTGCTCAAGATGTAAAATAATACATTATTCTATACATATATTGTGTAATATCCGTCCTAGGATAGGGAAATATTCTTTTGCTCAAGATGTAAAATAATACATTATTCTATACATATATTGTGTAATATCCGTCCTAGGATAGGGAAATATTCTTTTGCTCAAGATGTAAAATAATACATTATTCTATACATATATTGTGTAATATCCGTCCTAGGATAGGGAAAATATTCTTTCGCTCAAGATGTAAAATGATACATTATTCTATACATATATTGTGTAATATCCGTCCTAGGATAGGGAAAATATTCTTTCGCTCAAGATATAAAATGATACATTATTCTATACATATATTGTGTAATATCCGTCCTCGGATATGGAAAATATTCTTTTGCTCAAGATGTAAAATGATAAAACTTCCTCTATTCTTAAATAAAAGGTATATTCAAGTTTTTCTCAAGATCTTGTATCGTCCCGAGAAACGCCGGGTTGCCTGGCTAGTAAAACTATATAGCTAAATGCAAAAATATTGAATTTAAATGAAATAGCTGAAATGCATTAATATTTAATTAAAATAAAATAGCTTAAATTCTCAAATATTAAATTAAACTAAAATAGCTGAAATGCATAAATATTCAATTACAATTAAATAGCGTAAATGCTAAAATGTTCAATCCAAATAAAATCGCTACAATACGTGAATATTTAATGAAAATCAAATAGCTGCAATGCTTCAATATTAAACACTAATAAAATAGCTTAAATGCTTCATCTTCAATTATAATGAAATAGCGTAATGGTTGATATTCAATTCCAATAAAATAGTCAGAGTACTATAAATAATCAACTCAAATAAAACAGCTGAAATGGTTAATATTCAATTCAAATAAAAATAGATGAAATGCTTAAATATTCGATTGAAATAACATAGTTAAAATGCTAAAATAATTAATTCAAATATAATAGTTTAAATGCTTAAATATTCAATTTATATCATGTAATAGCTTAAATGCTTAAGTGTTCAATTAAGAGAAAATATTTAATTCAATAAAATAGCTGAAATGCTACATAATCAATTCAAATAAAATCCATTTAATATTCAATTTAAATGAAAAAGTTGAAATGCTAAACTATAAAATTCAAATGAAACAGTAGAAATGCAGAGCTATAAAATTAAATGAAATAGCTAAAATGGCTAAATATTAAATTAAAATTAAATAGCTGAAATGCTTAAATATTAAATTCAAGTAAAATAGGCGAAATGCTTGAATATTAAATTAAAATGAATTAGCTAAAATGCTTAAATATTTAATTAAATTATGACAGATAACTGCATAAATATTCAATTTAAATGAAAAAGATAAAATGCTGAAATATTTAATTAAAATAAAATAGCTGAAGTGCTTTAATATTCCGATTAAATGCATAGGCTAAAATGCTTAAATATTAAATTCAAATGAAATAGCTGAAATGCTTAAATATTAAATTCAAATGAAATAGCTGAAATGCTATACTATTGAATCTAAATGAAATAGCTGAAATGCTTAAATACTCAATTCACAGAAAAAAGCTTTAATACTAAAATATCCAATTCTAAAATATAGCTGAAATTCTTAAATGTTCAATTTAAATATAATAGCTGAAATGCAGAATTATTTAATTTAAATGAAATAGCTTAAATGCTTTAATATTCGGTTAAATTTAAATATCTAGACTTCTTAAATATTCAATTGAAATGAAATAGCTGAAATTCTGTAATATTAAATTCAAATGAAATAGCTTAAATGTTTAAATATGGAATTCAAATGAATTGGGTTAAATGATTAAATATGAAATTAAAAGAAAATAGATAAAATGCTTTACTATTTAATTTAAATGATATAGCTCAAATGCATACATATTCAATTTGAATTTAATTGCTGAAATGCTAAAATATTCAATCCAAAATAATAGATTAAATGCTTAAATATTCAATTAAAATGAAGTAGCTAAAATGGTTAAAAATTCAATTCAAATAAAATAGCTGATATTCTTTTATAGTCAATTCAAATGAAATAGCGTAAGGTCTTTAATATTCAATTTTGATGGAATAACTGAAATGCATATTCAATTTAAATGAAATAAGTTATGCTTAAATATTTATTTCAAATAAAATAGCTGAAATGCTCAAATATTAAATTCGAATAAAATATGATATAGTAATATATATTTAATTTAAATGAAATAGCTGAAATACTTAAACATTAAATCAAATTAAATAACTGAAATGATGTAATATTTAATTCAAAGAAAATATCTGACATTCCTTTATATTAAAATAACAGAAAATAGATGAAATTCCATAATAAATAAATAAAAAAGCGTAATTACTTACATATTAAATAAGAATATGTGTAATGCTTAAATATTTAATTAAAATTAAATAGCTAAAATTCATTTGAACTACATTCTGTGCATTTAATATTTATAACTTCAGCTATTCAATTTAAATAGAATAAGTAAGCATTTCAGCTACTTTATTTGAATTGTATATTTAAATATACAATTCAAATAAAGTAGCTGAAGTAGTATTCTATTTAAATTGAATAGCTGAAGCTATAAATAGTAAATGCACAGAATGTAGTTTAAATGCATAAATATTAAATTAATCTGAAATAGCTGACATTCTTTAATAAAAAATATCAGGAAATAGCTTAAATGCTTAAATAATCAATTTAAAATAGCCTAAATGCTTACATAATCATTTTTCGAAAAATAGGTGAAATGCTTTAATGTTCAATTTAAATGAAGTAGCTTAAATGCTTATATGTTACATTTAAATTAAATAGCTTAAGTGATAAATATTAAATTTACAGGATATAGCAGAAATGCACAAATATTCAATTGAAATGAAATAACTGAAATGCTTAAATATTCGATTCAAATGCAATAGTTGAAATGTCTCAATATTCAATTGAATGAAAGATCTGAAATCGATATCAATTAAATAATAGGAACATATCTGAAATGCTTAAATAATTAATTAAAAAGAGCGTAAATACCTTAATATTCAATTAAAATACAATAACTGAAATGGTTAAATATGCAATTCAAATAAAATAGCTGAAATGCTTAAATTTACTATTCAAATTAAATAGCTGAAATATTTTAATATTAAATTCAAATGAAATGACTAAAATGTTATAATATTAACTTAAATGAAATAGCTGAATTGATAAATATTTAATTCACAGAAAATAGCAAAAATGCTTGAATATTCAATGCAAATCAAATAACTGAAATTAGAAATATTCAATTCACAGAAAATAGCTTAAATGCTAAAATATTCAATTCTCATTAAAAAGCTGAAATGATTAAACATTCAATGAAAATCAGCAAGCTAAAACTCCAAAATATTCAATTAAAATTAAATAGCTTAAATGCTTAAATATTCAGTTAAAATGAAATAGCTGAAATGCTGAAATAATAAATTCAAATTCAAGTGATGAATACTAAATTCACAGAATATAGGTGAAATGCATAAATATTCAATTGAAATGAAATCGCTGAAATGTTTAAATATTCTATTCAAATCAAATAGCTGAAATGCCTCAATATTCAATTCAAATGAAAGATCTGAAATTCATCAATATTATATTAAAACAAGATCTGAAATGCTAAATAATCAATTAAAAAATACAGAATGCTTTAATATTCAATTAAAATAAAATAGCTGAAATGCGTAAACATTCAATTCAAATGAAAAAACCCAAAATATTTTAATATTCAATATACATTAAATAGATGAAATAATAAATATTTAATTCACGAAAAATAGCGCAATGCTTAAATATTCAATTCAAATCAAATAACTGAAATTATAAATATTCAATTCACAGAAAATAGCTGAAATGCTTAAATATTCAATTAAACATAGCTAAAATTATTAAATAGTCAATTCAAATGAAATAACTAAAATGCCTAAATATTTTATTTAAATAAAATAGCTAAAATACTTAAATGTCCAATTACCAGAAAAAAGTTATAATGCTTACATATTAAATTCAAATCAAATAGCTGAAATGCCTCAATATTTAATTCAAATGAAATATCTAAAATTCTTAAATATCATATTAAAGAAGAATATCTGAAATGCTTAAAATGTCAATTAAAAAAATTGCGTAAATGCTTTAATACTCAATTAAAATAAAACAGCTGAAATGCTTAAATATTAAAGTCAAATAAAATAACAGATTTGCCTTAATATAGAATTCAAATAAATAATCTGATATGCTAAAATATTCAATTCAAATGAAATAGCTGAAATGCTAAAATAGTCAATTCAAATGAAAAACTGAAATGCTGAAATAGTCAATTCAAATAAAATAGCTGAAATCCTTAAATATGAAATTAAAAATATATTTACTATTTAATTCAAATGACATAGCTGAAATGCATAAATATTCGATACTATGTTAATAGTTTAAATGCTGAAATATTCACCTCGAATAGAATAGATAAAGTGCTTAATTATTACATTAAAACGAAGTAGCTGAAATGCTCAAAATTTCAATTCAAATGAAATAGCTGAAATGCTAATATTAAATTCAAATGAAAAAGCGTACATTCTTGAATATATCATTTAAATGGAATAGTTGAAATGCTTATATATTCAATTGAAATTAAATAAGTTATGCTTAAAAATTCCATTCAGATAAAAAGCTGAAATGCTAAAATATTCAATTCGAATAAAACAAACTGAATTAATATTTAATTTAAATAAAGTGCTGAAATGCTTAAACATTAAATTCAAATTATATAACTGAAATGATGAAATATTTAATTCAAAGAAAATAGCTGAATTCAAAGAAAATAGCTGAAATATTCGATTCAAATGACATAGCTGAAATGCTTAAATATCCAATTTAAATAGAATAGATAAAATGCTTAAATATCTAATTAAAATAAGATAGATTAAATGCGTAAGTATTTTATCTAAATAAAATAACTGAAGTGCTTTTAATATTCCAATTATATGTATAGGATGAAATGCTTAAATATAAAATGCAAATAAAATAGCTGAAATTCTTTAATATTCCATTCTAATAACATAGCTGAAATTCATAACTAATCAATTCAAATTAATCAGCTGAAATGCTTTAATATTCAATTCAAATGAACTAGCTGAAATGCTTAAATATTCAATTCAAATAAAATAGCCGAAATGCTTAAATATTCAATTCAAATTAAATAGCTGAAATGCTTAAAAATTCAATTCAAATAAAATAGCTGAAATGCTTAAATATTCAATTCAAATGAAATAGCTGAAATGCTTAAATATTCAATTCAAATATAATAGCTGAAATGCTTAAATATTCGATTCAAATGAAATAGCTGAAATGCTTAAAAATTCCATTCAAATTAAATAGCTGAAATTCTAAAATAATCAATTCAAATAAAATAGCTTAAAACGTCCCCGCAATAAATACTTATACTCTATAGAAACGTATACAATTGTTTCAATCACTGAAAATCTACGTTTAATTAACCTTCAGAATTCCAAAGCCGGCCGACACTTAGCACTCCAGGACTTACACTTATCCCACCTCGCCCTTTTTACGTTTAATCAGGAAGGCAAAAAGGATCACTTTAACCAGTTTTTGTTATTAATGTTTCATTAAAATAGATGCCACATTTCGTTAATAAATAATTTATTTCAATCTGCAATTATCCTCGCATTTACAAATAGTCGCATTTTTATCTAAAGAACTTGCCTATTTTTCAGGATAACAGAATATTTTTAATCTGGCAAACGCTAATTAGGAATAACTTTTCCAGAGCATTATGCAAAATATCCGTTGACGCGATATTGTAAACAGAGACGGTACGTGATGAACGCTATAAATCTATAGACAAAAATAGTAATTCGCGTCTTATATAGATAAGTTACAGTGCTATTTTGAATAGTATTTTCAAATTAAATTCAACTTTCTACGGTATCTTTATTTCATTAAATTGTTATGTGAGAGTAGAGCATCGTTGCGAAATACTCACTCATTTAAATGAAGTGGTTTCGAAATAACGTATTTGTTTCCGCTCTGCGTAATTACCAACACATCCGATGTTTTTCCTTCTGTTTTGATATTAATATTTTTAAATGTTACAACTTTTTTCCCATGAGCAAAGCTTCTTTCTTAGAGCTGGACACATGTGGAACTATCTTCCATTTGCCTACTTTCCAGCTCTTCGTCGTCGTCTTCAAGTCCAAAGTAAACAAATTCTTGATGAGCCGTTCTTTTAAGTTACACAATTTATGCTTCTAACGATTACTATGATAATGTCCGATTGACGACTGTTAACTCTTTAACCTTGTCCTCAAGTGACCTATGGGCCTTGATAAGTGGTAAATCCGATGTAACATATAAATAAATTAATTATAAAACAAATCATTTCTGACAAGTCACTTCAGGATAAGTCAATTACGAGAAAATAGAGTAAATTTAGCAAGTGTTCGAGTAAGTAAAGAATTCATAGTGGACTATGTACTCAAACTACAACAAATTAAATTTTAACTGGAATTCACGAAAACTAATGACAAATGAAATCCACTTTGCAGCTTCACTGTGTTTAATAGCCAGAAGTGACTTTTCCAAGAAAGTTTGGTAATTAATCAAAAGTGACATTTTGGAGCATATATTGCCCAATCCAAACATCAGCTTCGTTTTCGTTATTAACGTTTATGTAATGTTAAATATTTTACCTTGGTTTTAGCATCACAAATGTTCTTATGAAAAAATGAAAAGCTGTCTTAGCAAAATGATGTTATTTCCCATAGACTTGTAAGTTTAAACATAAAGCTAAAACATCCTATAAACTACGACCTGAAGCTAAAAAAACTCTAAGCTACACATAAAGCTAAAGAAACCCTATAAGCTTAAAGATTTAGCTAAAAATTCTATTGGTTAAAAGATATAGCTAAAACCTGATAAGTTACAATATAAAACAAAAAAAAAACATCTAAGTAAAAATATAATTCTAAAAAACTATAAGCTAAACCATACCTAAAAACTCAAATATATAGCTAAACCCCTAAAAAATATAAAGGTAAAACATACAGATAAAACCATTTTAAATAAAATTTTCAGCTAAAGCCTATAAGCAACAACATAAAGCTTAATAAAACTGTAAGCAGAACACATAAGCTACAGCATAAAGCAAAATAACTATAAGCTAAAAAAAATAAGTAAAACATAAAGTAAAAACATAAGCTAAAATATTAAGCTAAAAAAGAATTAAACCCTATAAGCTAAAACAGAAACTTAGAACAACATATATAATAGTACATAAAGCAAAATACTTATTACCTAAACATGAAGAAAGCCCTATAAGCTATAAACTATAAGCTAAACCCTATAAGCTAAAACACAGAGCTAAAACACCTAAAACAGAAAGGTTAAACATATAGTTAAAATATCTATAATTAACCGTGCTTCAGATTTGGCGAAATAAAGCTAAAAATCTATTAGCAAAAACATAAATCAAATAACCTCTAAGCTAAAACATGAAACTATAAAAAGTATAAGTTAAAACATAAAACTATAAACACTATGAGTTAAAACATGAAACTATAAAAAGTATAAGTTAAAACATAAAACTATAAACACTATGAGTTAAAACATGAAACTATAAAAAGTATAAGGTTAAAACATAAAACATATAAACACTATGAGTTAAAACATGAAACTATAAAAAGTATAAGTTAAAACATAAAACTATAAACACTATGAGTTAAAACATGAAACTATAAAAAGTATAAGGTTAAAACATAAAACATATAAACACTATGAGTTAAAACATGAAACTATAAAAACTATAAGTTAAAACATAAAACTATAAACACTATACGTTAAAACATGAAACTATAAAGACTATAAGTTAAGACATGAAACTATGAAAAATATAAGTCAAAACCTGAAACTGTAAAAAAACGCTAAAACATGAAACTATATAAACACAAACTAAGATAAAACATGAAACTATAAAAACAATAAGCTAAAACATGAAACTATAAAAACTATAAGCTAAAACATGAAACTATAAAAACCTCAAAACTAAAACATGAAACTATAATATCTATTAATCTATACAAACTATAAGTTAAAACATGCAACTATAAAAACTATAAGTTAAAACATGAAACTATAAAAACTATAATTTGAAACATGAAACTATACAAATTATGAGTTAAAACATAAAACTATAAAAACTATAAGCTGAAACATAAATTATTAAAAACTATAAGCTAAAACTACAAAAATACTATACGTTAAAACATAAAACTATAAAAACTATAAGCTAAAACATAACACTATAAAACCTATGTTAAAACATAACACTATAAAAACTATAAGCTTAAACATGAAACTATAAAAATTATAAGTTAAAACATAAAACTATAAAAATTATAAGGTAAAACATAACATTATAAAAACTATAAGCTAAAACATAAAATTATAAAAACTATAAGCTAAAACATAAAACTATAAAAAACTATAAAAACTATAAGTTAAAACATAAAACTATAAACTATAAGATATACATTATAAGCTAAAACCCAGAGCCAAAACACCTAAAACAGAAAGCTTAAACATTTAGGTAAAAGATATATACGCTAAAACATAGGGCAAATACTTATGAACTAAAACATAAAGCTAAAAATACAATAGCTTCATAGCCAGAAATACTGGAATGTGCAAGTCAGAAGTAGAAAGATGATTTTATAGTCACATGGACCGTACTTCTGATTTGGCGAAATAAAGCTAAAATCTATGAGCTAAAACATAAATCAAATAACCTCTAAGTTAAAACATGAAACTATAAACAGTTTAAGTTAAAACATGAAACTATAAAAACTATAAGTTAAAACAAGGAACTATAAAAACTATAAGCTAAAACATGAAAGTATAAGCCAAAACATGAAACTATAAAAACCTCCAAGCTAAAACATGAAACCATAAAAGCTATAAGTTAAGACATGAAACTATAAAAATTATAAGTTAAAACATGAAGCTATATAAACTATAAGTTAAAATATGAAACTATAAAAATTATAAGTTAAAACATGAAACTATAAAAACTATAAGCTAAAACATAAAACTATAATACCTATACGCTAGAACATAAAACTATAAAAGCTATAAGTTTACACATTAAACTATTACAATTATAATTTAAAACATGAAACTATAATAACTATAAGTTAAAAAATGAAATTATAAAAAGTAGAAGTTAAAACATAAAACAATAAAACCACTAAATTACACCATAAAACTACAAAAGCATGAGCTTAAATATGAAACTATAAAAACTATAAGTTAAAACATAAAACTATAAAAATTATGAGTTAAACATAAAACTATAAAAATTATGATGTAATAAATAAAACTATAAAAACTATAAGCTAAAATATAAAACTATAAAACTATGAGCTAAAACATGAAACTATAAAACCTCTAAGCTAACACATTAAACTGTAGAAACTATAAGTTAACACATAAAACTATTAAACTTTAAGTTAAAACATGAAATTATAAAAACTATAAGTTAAAACATGAAACTGTAAAAATTATGAGTTAAACATGAAAGTATAAGCAATACACATAAAATTATAAAAACTATAAGCTTAAACATAAAACTAAAAAAAACTGAGTTAAAACATAAATCTATAAAAAAAATATAAGTTAAAATATAAAACTATAAAGCTATAAGTTAAGCATAAAACTTTAAAAAGAAACATAAAACTTTAAAAACTATCAGTTAAAACACAACCTATTAAGCTATAAGTTTAATCATAAAACTATAAAAACTATGAGCCTATAGAAACTATTAGTTAAACAATAAAACTATAAAAATCATAAGCTTAAACATAAAAATAAAAATTATAAGTTAAAACATAAATCTATAAAAGGTATAAGTAAAAACAAAAAACTATAAAAACTATAAGTTAACATATGAAACTATAAAACCTATGAGTTAAAACATAAAACTATAAAAACTATCAGCTAAAATATGAAACTATAGAAACCTCTAATCTAAAACATTAAACTATAAAAATATAAGTTAACACATAAAACTATAAAAACTTTAAGTTTAAACATGAAACTATAAAAACTATAAGGTAAAGCGTAAAACTATACAAACTATAACTTAAAACATAAAACTATAAAACCTATCAGTTAAACCATAAAACTATAAAATTATATAGTTAAAATATAAAACTATGAAAACTATACGTTAAACTATAAACTATAAAACTATAAACTATAAGTGAAAACATGAAACTCTAAAAAACTATAGGCTAAAACATGAAGCTATAAAACCTCTAAGATAACACATTATACTATCAAAACTATAAGTTAACACATAAAATTATTAAACTTTAAGTTACAACATGAAACTATAATAGCTATAAGTTAAACCATGAAACTAACACATTAAACTATTAAAACTATAAGTTAACACATAAGTCTATTAAAACTTTAAGTTAACCCATGCAACTATAAAAACTATAAGGTAAAACATAAACCTATAAAACTATAAGTTAAAACATGAAACTATAAAAGACTATAAGACAAAACATGAAACTATAAAAAAAACTATGAAACAATAAAAACTATAAGTTAAAACATAAAACTATAAGTTTAACACATAACCCTATTAAAACTCTTTGTTAAAATATAAAATTATAAAAACTATAAGCCTAAACAGAAAACTATAAAAACTATAAGTTAAAACATAAATCTATGAAATATATCAGTTAAAACATAAAACAATCAATATAAATCTATAAAAAAACTATAAGCTAAACCTTGAAACTATAAAAAAATCTCACAGTAACAGGTACTACCACTCCGGGTCAGAGTGGACCTGGGAGCAATGGTAATTAAATGGTGGCTCCACACTCCCCAAAGCCCGTAAGCTGGTGCCTCACCACTGGATATAGTTTAAGTCATATCCAGGACCATTATAAGTTAAAACATAAAACTACAAAAACCATAAGTTAAAATATAAACTATAAAAACTATAAGTTAAAATATAAACTATAAAAACTATAAGTTAAAACATGAAACTATAAGACTATAGTTTAAAACATGAAATTCTAAAAACTATAAGTTAAAACATAAAACTATACAAACTATAACTTAAAACCTGAACTATACAAACTGTAAGTGTAAACATGAAACTATAAAGACTATGCTAAGACATGAAACTATAACAACTATAAGTTAAAACATAAAACTATAAAAACTATGAGTTAAAACATAAAACTATAAAAACTATAAGCTTAAACATATAGTTAAAAATATCTAAGCTAAAACATAAAGCAAAAAAAAAGCAAAGCTACAATATGAAGTTGAAAAACTATAAACTAAAATATAATTAGAAAAAAATCTATGAGCGAAAATGCAACCCTCTAAGAAGGAAACACGAGTACTGAGTGCCATGTCTAGGCGGGAGATGCTTGAATCAGCCTATCATACCTTGATAAAGGTCTCTAGTTGCTTTCGGATCTTTATAAGTAGTGACTTCCTCTTAAATAAAGCAAAGCTAAAATTGTTAAAACCCCTCTGCTTGTTTACAAATGCAACAAAGAACATTTAAATATTTTTGTGAAATATGCTAACATTGTGAGATGTTCAGCAAAGGTGGACGCTGAAGAAGTACATATTCAATTCCATACAAACGAAAATAAATATTTGAGAAAATGAAATTAAATTCACCCTTTCTTCTACTCTACTAAGACACTATGCAAAATTACAAATTTCTCTCATTATTTCATGTAGCTCATGGGACCGTTTTTGTAGAACACACCAACTTAGTCATTCACCTACAATGTGACTTTGGAAATGAAATCTGCATCATCTGATAAATTCTTTACTTTAAAAAAATAACTTCATGACCAGAAATGCCAGAACGTGCAAGTCAAAAGATGAACGATGATTTCATAGTCACACACGCGCGTGCTTCTGATTTGGTGATGTGCGTGTTGCTTTGCGAGAGGAGGATAACTTAGTTTATCTTGCTCCGCATCTTGATTTTGGTAGGATATTTTAATTACTTCAAAAGTGAAGCATAATGAACTCTTGAAATTCGGGTACCATTTGCTATGGAAATCACCCTCCTGATCACAGAAGACTGCTGGCGGAATCTGCACTTTTGCCTTTTTTCCACTCTATTGAGTGAGCTTTGGTTTCTAATCATAGTGATAGATCTATGTTTCATCCTATATAGTCAATCTTAAAGAAAACATTCTCATCTTCTTTGAATTAATTCTCAAGCATCTTATGCATATGTAAATGGTTATGAAGTTTTCTAATCTTGACCTCTTGAACTATTTAGCGAATAGGCATGCACTGATATTCCAAGGTTAGTGACAAATCAGGTGTGAGAGCTGTTTCAACACTTTCTGGCCATGTTAAAATTCAGATGACGTCATCAAGAATTACATTACTAAAGGACCACTTCAGAGTTACGATAACTTTACATAATGGATGATGTCATAAAATGATCAACCGACCAGAAGTTTCACAAGTGGTCTATCATAAATAACGATATGATTAAGATTAACATCTATTTTAACGCAGATGGAGAAAATCATGCATAGAAAAGGTAGTATTTTTTAACAATTTCAACAAGAAGAAAACCTAAACAAGATTTTAAAAAGAAAATCAGTAAAATTAGTTATTCTTACACCAAAAATAAGATAAAGCCGGACGATATTAGGTACATCAGCAATAATAATAACGAAATATATCGAAGAATATGAAATATAACAGTCAAAATAAGAGTGTCTACTTTAAAGTTTGAACAATCACCCGGAAGAAAACTCAAATAAGAAAAAAAGTCTACATTGGTATATCTATTATTAACCGGAAACAGCATTTTCTTTAAATTCTTTAAAAAAAAATCTGAACTAGCTAAACAATGGTGTTCTCTAAAGTATTAAGGCCATGCGTAGATTGCCATCAGGTCAATTTTATGTAATTTTTATATTCCTATCATGTGGTGGGGTTAACATAGATGTATGCTATGCCTAGAAGAAAAGCTTATAATATTTAAGTGGGAACATGCAAATATATTAAATAAAATAGATGGATTAATGGCGAAATTTATAAGTCCTTGATTACGAAACATATTTGTGGAAATCTTATTCGAGTTAGAATACGCCATTTAATATATACGCTCACTGAAAAAAGATTTTATATGAGGATTAGATAATTTACCTAATTATTTTTATTTGCGTTATGGAAAGGTAGGCTTAATGAATGTGTTTTTATATAAACAAAGTGAAACAGAAAGTTGTAGATATATAGATTGTTAAATAAGTAGATAGACCGAGTCTGGTTAGTAAATAGATATATAATGGGATAGATAAGTGTAGATATAGATAGTTAGACAGATAGATAATTATGTATTATGTAACAGAGATATAGTGAAAATTAGGAATAGAGATGTGCAGATAAATCTAAACATTATTAAGGATTGATAAATAGAGGAATACAGATAGACAGAAGGGGTCAAAGAATTATATAAATTAATGGATAGAGAAATGACTCATAAGTTAGATATATAGGTACATAGTCATATCTATACCTTTTTCTTTAAACAGATAGGTTATGTATGGGTATATATATATATATATATATATATATTTAAATGTAGATAAATAAGTACATACGTACGTATTACTAAAGAGAGAATAAGATCTAAAGCTATGAATTGATAGATAATTAGATAACTGCGCAGATAGGGCGATAAAAAGATGGATGAGAGATAGGAATGTAGTGAGTACATAGATACAGGTCGGCCGATAAAAAGAGTGTTTTTTCATTGTAGCGAAATCCAACAGCCGAAAAGTTGATTTTTAATTAAGAACAATGATGATTACTTATATTTTTTGTTAATTTCAACAATAGTCAATGTTATCTACCTAATTGACATGTTAAGTATTTTCTCCCATGATTCAACGATTTTGGCCATCTTTGTTTGTCACGTGACATATGACGAAAATCTAAGAGAAATAGCAAAACTTACTAATTTTTTCGAAAACCATTTTCTTCAATAATTAATTTTCAACCTTATCGTTTTGTGTTATTTTTGGATATTTTCGTTACTGTGACATGGCAATACAGTAGAGATCATTGTTTTCACTATAAAATCTATTTTTTGATTTTCGAATTTCACTACAATAACAAAGAAGTACCAAAAAGTTTACAAATATTCTTATTTATTATATTTGAAAGCAATATTTGTTTTTAAAATATGTACGGAAATATGCAGATTTATTTGAATAAAAAAAAACAGTTTTCTCCTTTCTTTGGTCCTTTTGAATTATCATCGGTCTCCCACTTACTTTGTTAGTTTATTCTTAAGAGAAAGTTTTCTTTTCATTTTTTTAGTGGTTTATTATCGATAAAACAGTATGCTTTCATGCAATAAAAAACAAAACACAAAACAAAAACGATTACAATAAATTACATTACATTAATTTTACATTTTTCTGTTCGTACTCACATACATGTCTATAATAAAATGAAGCCCTCATATTTTCCCCCTGTCAGCCCAATTAGGTTCAACGGATATACCATTGTAATTTAAGATATTGTACTTCACAATTCGCTTGACGTTTGCAACAATTATCAACAAGGCGCAGGGAGAATTTTTACATTTTTGTGACTTACGCACACTGATTGCTTCTCACATGGACTAGTATATGTTGAGGGTTCTCTAGTCGTGAAATCAGACAATCTCTATATATGCACATCAGTTGAAATACCCAATATATTGTATATCTACAGATAATGAGAACATACCCGTATGAGTAACATGCATTTTAGGTTTCTTTTTTGTTTGTTTTTCATTTAATCAAACTGAACCACAGCAACGAGTGGCTGGGTACAGCTAGTACATATATATATATATACATATATATATATATATATATATATATATATATATATATATATATATATATAGTGCTACGCAAAAGTATTGGATACATTACATTTTTCTTCATAACTTTAGTGTTCAAGATTTTACCTAAGATTTGGTCAGTATATTCCTATTACTATTCTAACTAATATTTGGGGTAGTAATTATAAAATTAAAGTTTAGAAAGTTTATAATAAAGGAAAAATATAAATCAACTAACGCAAAAGTATTGGATACATTGAATTAATATTTGGTTGCATAGCCTTTATTACGTTCAACAGCTTCCAATCTTTCTATACTTGCACACATGTTTTTTGCAAAGATATGCAGGTATTTTGTGCCATTCTGCTTTGCAGAACTGTTCTAGTTGTTGAATATTTTTGTGGATTCCTCTTGTGAACATTGATCTTCAATATTTTTCACAAATTTTCAATTGGGTTGAGGTCTGCAGACTCACTGGGCCAAATAAGAACGTCAATTCCGTTATTTCTAAGCCATTCTTTTGTTAGTTTGGCAGTATGCTTAGGATCATTGTCCTGCTGAAACACGAAATTGCTATTATGTCCCAACAAATCAGCAGATTTCTGGAGGTTTTTCTACAAAATCTCCCTGTACATACGTCCATTCATTCTACCATTGATGATTTCTAGTTCACCAGTACCTTTGGATGAAAAACACCCCCATACTATAATCGAACCCAACTTTACTGCAGGAATGGTATTCTTTTTGTTATAGGCGGTGCCATTTTTACGCCATTCATGTGTTGCTGTGTTTCTTCTAATGATTTCGATTTTCGTTTTGCTTGACCAGATTACCTTGTTCAAAAAGTCTTGGGGTTGTTCCTCATATGTTTTAACATAATTCAAACTTGATCTGACATGTTTAAGCCTCAATAATGGAGCTTTTCTTGGGGACCTTGATACAAAATCTGCACAATTTAGAATTCTACTGATTGTATCCTTGCTCACATTAATCCCATCTTCTCTGAGGTCGGTTTAAATTTCTACCGCCAGTAAGAAATTTTTTTTCTACCTTTCTGCTTACACACCTTGATTTATTTCGTTTAATTTCCTTGGCCGACCACATCTTGGAAGATTTGCAACAGCTTTACCAGGGTTTTTAAACTTTCTAATAACGTTTCCAACTGTACTAAGTGGTAGATTAATTCACTTGATATTATTCGATACTCCTTTCCTTCTTTGTGCTTATCAATGATTTTTTGACGAATGTCTATTGACAAGTCTTTACTTTTAGGCATTTTTATAAATGAACTGGTTGAATTTGAAGGAGTGAAACCAAACTGGAAGAATTTTATAAAAGTATCTTAATATAAAGCTCTCTGTTTTGGTCGTTTGCATTACTGCAACACGCTAAGCAAAATTCATTTAAATTTATTTCAGAAAAATATGTATTTTAAAGTGTATCCAATACTTTTGCGTTTGTTAATTCATATTTCTCCTTAAATATAAACTTTCTAAACTTTGATTTTGGAATTATTACTCAAAATATAATTTAGAAGAGTAATAGGAATATACTGACCAAATATTAGGTAAAATCTTGAATCCTGATTAAAGATATTAAGAAAAAGGTAATGAATCCAATTCTTTTGTGTGGCACTGTATATATTTACGTGTGTGCGTGTATGTGTAGGATTTAATGTGTAAATATTAATATGTCAATTTTCACTCCATAGTAATATTTTTAACATAGACGATTTTGTAGTTTATTAATTTCAACAAAAAATTATTTCCATTCTACTCGATTCATAAGGCAATCTCTCTGATTTGATACATTAAGGGTAATATGTACATTTATAGTTTACGTGGCGACACGGCGTAAGTTTCCGGTCCACTCTCTTTTTCTTTCTTTCTATTTCTCTCTGTTTTCTGAATCTTCCCTCTTTTTCCCATCGTCCAAATTCTCCTTCTCTTCCCCCATCCATTCCCCCACTTTCCTTTTTTTTCATTTTTACTTCCTCTCCATCTTTTAATTCGTTTTGCTTTAAGTCCTCTTTTTTTCCCTCTCAATTCCTTAACAATTGTTCATGGCGATTATTGTTGGCGGCTGGAATGAATACAAAACGGTAGTAAATTTGTTCAATTCTTCCATTTGAATCCTAAACCTTGACAAGTCCTCATTTCATAAAGCTCATTTGGGTTGAAATAAATTTATAATGAGATTGGGATAAGATTGTTGGTTGTTCTTTTTGTATTTTTTATTTTAGTTATGCCTTGAGCTCTTTCAGTTAAGATATTCTACAGAAATTTCTCCCTCCTTTACGGATATAACCGTCTCTCTCTCTTTCTCCCCCCTCTCTTATATATAATAGAAGATCGGAATCAGATACGTACTAACAATTTTTGATCCAACAAAGGGAAACAGCATCCGACTGCCTCGTTTGGGCTCTGCTTAATGTTAATTTGGCTTTGCTGCTTTGAACCATATCCCCTTAGCAACATACCATAACGGAAGCTGCAGACTGGCGGCCATGTGTATTTACTCTTTGTTTTGTTTAAAACCGACGGTACCGATGCTCTGATCTTCTGTAATCCATATAAAAATGAATATTACGCTTATATTTTTTCTTGACAATCCTGCCATCTACTGTGTTTTATTCGTACTAACCTTACAAAGATATGTGTCCGTGTGTGTGAGAATATGATTGAAGATCCATTTCCATTCAACTCCAAAACTCAAAAATTTTCAGATCTGGATTCGCAGAACAGCAAGAAAAGTTTTATCTGTGTCGAAATTCGCGACGAAGTAAAAGGTGGACATTTTTTCGATCGTGCGTGTGTGACTGCGAATTCCCTGCATGTCCAATGAAACCCTAATTACCGACTAACTCGCCCCCCCCGCCAGTCCTTAAGACTCATCCGCAACCATCCCCGCAACCAAACGAACTCTCTTAAAAGAGATATCGATTTTTAAACCATGCGAAATTTACAAGCATTGTTTATCGCCCTACCCTCCCTGCAGTATCGTCCCTTTCTCTCCTCCCAGCCCACTTACAATTCCTTAACAATTGTTCATGGCGATTATTGTTGGTGGCTCGGGCTCGGGCGATTGAAGGTTAGAAGTTCGGCTCTCCCCTAACGGTGTTCAGGAGGATGTGTGTATACGAGGGAAGTTGCTAGATGGGGGTAGCTTACTGAAATAGACATTAATAATGGCTACCAAAGAAAGAGGGGGTAGAGGTGTGTTGCTATTCCTTCATGTATTCACAGGTCAATCTTCCCCTCACAACACTCCTTACCCTTCTAAACGACTAGATGCATCGGTATTTCAACTATGTGTCCCTTAAAAGATTCCAGTTTAGTGCTCTGGGGCTTTGTCTACCATGACGGTAAACCCAGTAACACACTGGAATCTGAATGCATTAGAATGACGATTCTACGAAAGTGAATAATCTACAAGCGTTTTTCGAATATGGCTAATACTATATACGAGATATTCTACTATATCAAGTGGTTTCATAACAATATTCTACTATAGCAGATCTACCAGCTACATGTATGCAATTAAATAACTGTATTATTTTTTAGCAAATGAAACATCGATATTCTTTTTTTATATTCAATTTTCGCCCCAAACAAGGCACAGTGCCACTTTGAAGTACGGGGGCTACTATCGAGGACATAAGTTGCAGGGGTATTATGAAGGGAGATGTGTAGCAAGATGCCTGTTCACATTACACTTTAACTTCTGCATGTCAGTACAGTTCGGAAAGCAGAATCCCGGAAGGGAGTTCCAAAGTCTAGCAGTTCTGAGGAAGAAAATATTGGAGTAAAAGGCTTTCTTACACCTGGGGATCTCTACTGTGAAGAAGTGGGATTTAGCTGGCTGTCGGGTTTGCCGAGGTATTCACGTCGAGGGGGTACAAGTGCTTGTAGTTCGTCAGAGTGTTCACCATTAAAGTACATGTAGAACAGGCAGAGGGGTGCAATATTTCGTCGATGGGACAGAGGCTGAAGCCTAGATGACAGTTCATCAGGTTGGCGACTCTGAAGCCTAGATGACAGTTCTATCAGGTTGGCGACTCTTTCTTGAACCCTGTCCAGGAGTGAGAGACAAGTAGCAGACGCACCAACCCAAATGTGGCAACAGTACTCCATACATGGGCGAATGGTGGTCTTATAGAGGTACAAGATACTTTCAGGCGTAAGTAGTTTTCTAGCACGGTAAAAAGTGCCCACCGTCTTCGTAGCAGCCTTGCCAATTCTCTCAATGTATCTATTCCAGTTCATGTTCTCTGTAAACGTTAGGTCGAGAAGTTTAAAGTACTTTCGGGTAATGTGTTCTTGGACATTGCTATTTGTGGTAGGGAAAGAAATCTCCAGGCCTAATCTATTATAGCAACGTTATTCCACAATACCACGTGATCACGTTGCTATATTTTTCGATAGCAGATCTACAAGCTAATAGTAAGAAAACTGCAAGCCTTGTATGTCATAGTGGTATCTCAACGTGATATCTTAAATTATAGCAATGCTCCCTTTGCTATATGCTACTTTAGCAAGAAGTCTGCACACCTTTTCTCTCATGGTGCGTAATATATCATCATGGTTCTACAACAACATGTGGTCTACTAGCTTCATTCTAGCAAGTGATCTACTGGCATTATTCTCCAATCTTTCTTCACCAATAAGTTTTTTTTTAATTAGAAAAAGTAAATGGTTGTCTGGTTCAATACTATTCAGAAAAATAAATTTGTTACTAAATAAAATCAGTTTCATTGTCAGCTAACTCTTCTTTAAATAGAAATATGCCTCTTCTTTATTTATTTTAAATTGTAGTAATTTATTTCGTTTTAACCCGATAGTCTCAGTTTTCTTAACGTCAAACTATTTTGTTAGTAAATATTCTTCAAATCCTTAACAGAAAATGTCACTCGTTAAAATGTATGTATTTTAAATTGTATTTTTAGTTGATGGGACAGCATAATTTGATTTCGAAATAATTTATTTTACAATGAAAAAAAATAATCAGAATTTTTACCTTAGCGTCATCAGATTAATGAGCAATTATTTTTGCTGAATGTGCGACCATTAAAAGAAGAGGAGGCTGATACATACGAACATCAAATTGCCTTAGCGTTTTATTATAATAAAAGAAAATTGAAAGCGGTCAACTAGTTTGTATCTACTATACCCTGCAATTTGCTTAATTAATATTAAAGTCTAGACATCAAGGTGGTGCCTACTCGCCTCATTCTACTATGTTATGTTACTATGCCACATTATCAGATTCCACTATAACAAATAATCTATTAACTTGATTCTATTACCCGAGTGATTTATCTACAAACGATATTCGTTTATGTTTAGAAAACGCGCACCGTTTGAAAGCTTTATGGATCACGCACGCCGAAAGGTCAGCGTCTTGTGCAATTATATTTGTGTCGTTGCTTATTATTTATGGAAAGAGGCACACCCATACAGAACATGATAACGATTTATATCATGTTTGATATCAGTCATTAGCTGTTTATTACTCAATGCGCAAGGAACTAATTTATGACTACAACTTATGATTTAAAACTAAAACATTAAATGTTCAGACCAGGTTATTAAATATATTATAATGAAACCTATGCATGTTTGTCTGCCCTATGAAATTCAACCCTCTTACGTCTAGTAAATGATATGTCTTACTTATATAATTTTTTAAAGTAAGTCTGAGAAAATAATAATTACATTGTTATTTATTTCTACTGCAAACCTAAACATAGATTCCAGGAACAAAGCTTCTTTCTTAGAACTGCACGCCTGTGGAACTCTCTTCCGATTGCCTGCTTTCCAGCTGACTACAATCTGATTGTCTTCAAGTCCAACGTAAACAAGTTCTTGATGAACCGTCCCCCTAAGTAATCCAAATTATAAAATTTCCACTACTTATGTTTACTACGTTATAATCACATTGACTAATGTATACTCATTAACTCTTATCCTCGAATGGTCTCCAGGCCTTGATAAGAAGTGATTCGTTCGTAAAATATGTTTTATTTTGATATATTTATAAACATCAGATTTATGTATAAATTTTATGGGAAATCCAATAAGATATGAGATTTAATAATAATAATAATAATAATATTAATAATAATAATAATAATAATAACAACAACAAAACGATAACAACAACAATAATAATAATAATAATAATATTAATAACAACAACAACAATAATAATAATAATAATAATAATAATAATAATAATAATAATAATAATAGCACGATTTATCCGCAAAAAAGGGGGATCTAGAACTACTCGAAATAAAACAAAGGATAAGTAATAAAAAAGCATGGATACGGTTCGCACTGGAACCTCACACATGGAAAATCCTCATGTAGATGACCAGCAAAATGTAAACAAATTAAACAGTATGACACAACGGAACTAAACGAAAATGAAGCAGCAGAAGTAGACAACATCATACACATTACGACGGAAGAAAAAACAAAACTCTTAAAATGGAAGAAATTAAAAGCAGAAACGGAGAAGTTGAACAAACTCCTAATATACATCGCAACATACAGACCTAATATACATCCCAATATACAGACCTAATATACATCGCAACATATACAATTACAGACTAAAACAATTTATTTTACGCAGGTGCTAAGACAGTATGAAGTTCAAAGTAGAAAAAAGCCAGCGAAAGAAAATGGACCAACAAAACCTGGATGGGAATTGAGGTTGTAAACCTAAATAAACAAACTTAAAAAAAAATCAAAGCGACACAAATAGAAAAGAATAGAAAAGTGGAAATGTAGGGAGAGGCTTTACAAAAAACAGGAGGAATTGAAGAAAAAAATAGCAGCAAAGGAAGGGAGATTAAGATGATATAGATACCAATCTGAACAGTGCAGGGAAAATAGGACCTTTGAAAATAATAAAGGCCAATTCCACCAAAATATAAATGAAGGAAAAACAACAACAGAACAATCGGACCCGACTAAAAGGAAACACTACTGGGGCTAGATATGGAAAAAGCGACAGGATCAGAATAGAAATGCTGAATGACTGAAAGGATTGAAAGAAGAGTTAGAACAAATCGAAGAAGGGACAAAGAATGAAATCCACACGAAAATCCTCAAGACAAACCTACCAAAAACTGGAGAACACCATGTCATATAATAAATGCGAATATAACAATGGCATTAATTGATTACAAGGAGGCGTATTACTAAATCCCTCAAGCATGTATAATAGAGTACCCGGGAATGTACAAAATACCAGGCAAGATTAACAATTTGATAGAAAATGCAATGAGAACACGGAGACATGAACTGACAGCTAATGGACAATACATAAGATTAAAATACGAAGAGGTATCTTCCAAGCATCACTACTGTTCATCATAGCTGTGAACAAGAAATATATTAAGAACATGCCAAGTCGGATACAAATTTACATATGAAAGACGAACAACCTAATGTACATGGATGACATTAAACTGTTTGCAAAAAACAAGAACGAACTCGAAACGCTAATAAACACAACAAAAATCTTTAGCCAGGATATCCGAATTTTTAGAAAAGTGTGCACTGCTAATCGTGAAAATAAGAAAAATTGGTAGCAAAGCAAACGTAGAGGAGGACACTAGGTGAACATGACACCTACACGTACTTGAGAATTCTAGAATCAGACACTATCAAAGCAACATAAATTAAAGACAATTGTAAAGGAATACCTCAGAAGAACAAGAAAACTCCTCGAAACTAAACTAAATAGTAGAAACCTAATTAGCGGTTTAAACACATGGGCAGTGTCACTAGTAAGACACTCTGATAGGTTGAACCAAAAAAGAACTGAGGCATCGAGGCCAGATGACCAGGAAACTCATGACTATGCACAATGCACTACATCCAAAGGATGATACTGACTAACTATATGCAAAAATGAACGATGGAGATGTTTTGCATATAGTTGGGCTGGTTTGTATAACATAAAAAAGAATTAGAAAATACATAATTCAGAACACCGAAAGAATAATTACTGCGGCAAGAGACACTGAAAAACAAACAAGACAGAAAAATAAGATATAAAACTAAAAACAAAGAAGAAAGCAGAGAAACAGCTACACGGAAGATTCATAATGATGACAAAAACACTTGGAAATGGCTGCAAAAAGAAATCTAAACAGAGGAAGTGAATCCTTAATAACAACCGAACAAGATAACGCAATTAGAACCAACCACATCAAATCAAGGATGGGCAAGAAACAAGAAAGCAACAAATACAAACTCTGCGAATAAAGATACAAAATAATAGATTACATAATAAGCAAATGCAGCTAACTAGCCCCAAATAAATATAAAATAGATGCGATCATATTGGAAGTCAGTACAAACCAGCAGCAGTACATGAAATGAAAGTCACAAACTTCTATGGGGCATTGATATACAAACGGATATGCAAGCAAGACGACTGGATATCATAACTGTTAACAAGAAGGAAAGGTCCCGCCAGACTGTAGATTTTATTCTTCCGGCAGACCGCAAAATAAAGATCAAAGAGAATGAGAAGTGGAGCAAATCCACGGGACTGGCCACAGAACTCAAAGAAATATGGAAGATGAAGACCGTCAAAATAGCACTATACTAATAATAGTAGGAGCGCCAGTAACAGTACCGATAGAAAAAAAATAAAAGAAAATGGACGAGATTGGAATCAGAGGGATGACTGAGAAGGTACTACGAATAACAAAATGAAAACGGCTGAAAATCATTGAATGCGGATACACATGAGCTGGAGCCAAAAGAAAATACGACAGAGGTAAACCACAAAGAAACATGGAACCATGAAAACTAAAGCTGCATAATTGCAAGTTAACCCCACCCTGCACCCAGACTCCTCTTGCGCGTGCGTGTGTGTGTGTGTGTGTGTGTGTGTGTGTGTGTGTGTGTGTATCACCATAAACTAACGGCACACGAAATAAGTGACGAGATTCTAGAAGGATGAAATAACCGAGGTGTGAAAACATTAGCTAGGACTCTGCTGGATGAGTGCAAAGAGGACTGGGACTTTTGGGAGGCTTATTGCCAATCGAATTCCAGTGAAAACAATGGTCACTGCCAACGAGAAATCAATGGTAAGCGGCTGTTGTTATAACGCAAGTTCACCTATGAAAGTTACCGAGATAGGTGGTGAGTACTAAAAACATGGAGAATTGTTGTCACTCAAACTCCAGATAACGTCACAACTTGTTCTTCTAGTAAGTCAATAATAATAACTGTAAAGGATCTAGGAGGATGGAAAGACCGGATTGGGAAAACGCTAACTGGACATCCATTGAAAGAGTGCGAAGAATACTGAGACGTTGTGGATGTTTATTGCTACCCAAATCCTAAACATAACCAATTATCATTACCAGTAAGAAATCAATGGTAAGCGACTAGTGTGATAACGGCAATGGATTTGCAATAGCTATTGAAATAGAAAGTGACACTTTTTTCACCTAGAAGAACCAATTATTATCAGTGAATAATCACTGATGATGACTTGTGTAAAAAATTATCGTGAATACAAAATAAACAAATAAATCAAAATTTAAAAAATATATAATAATCAAAAAGGTCAAATGGTGAAAAGACCGAGGTGAGCATAATGCACAACTAGCAGAAAGTAAAATTACATCAACAATTGTAGGAAAACTAGAAAAACCAGAAAACAAAACAGAAGACAGGAGAGAAATTGGAATCAAAGAGAAGACTATAAAATGAACTACAATAATAAAAACAGACAAAATCTTTAGGCAAATCACCGAATGCACAAACAAATCCACATAAATTATAATGGAAGTTGCAAGAGAAATAACAGAAATTATAATGGAAGTTGCAAGAGAAATAACAGAAATTATAATGGAAGTTGCAAGAGAAATAACAGAAATTATAATGGAAGTTGCAAGAGAAATAACAGAAATTATAATGGAAGTTGCAAGAGAAATAACAGAAATTATAATGGAAGTTGCAAGAGAAATAACAGAAATTATAATGGAAGTTGCAAGAGAAATAACAGAAATTATAATGGAAGTTGCAAGAGAAATAACAGAAATTATAATGGAAGTTGCAAGAGAAATAACAGAAATTATAATGGAAGTTGCAAGAGAATTAACAGAAATTATAATGGAAGTTGCAAGAGAAATAACAGAAATTATAATGGAAGTTGCAAGAGAAATAACAGAAATTATAATGGAAGTTGCAAGAGAATTAACAGAAATTATAATGGAAGTTTCAAGAGAATTAACAGAAATTATAATGGAAGTTGCAAGAGAAATAACAGAAATTATAATGGAAGTTGCAAGAGAAATAACAGAAATTATAATGGAAGTTGCAAGAGAAATAACAGAAATTATAATGGAAGTTGCAAGAGAAATAACAGAAATTATAATGGAAGTTGCAAGAGAAATAACAGAAATTATAATGGAAGTTGCAAGAGAAATAACAGAAATTATAATGGAAGTTGCAAGAGAAATAACAGAAATTATAATGGAAGTTGCAAGAGAAATAACAGAAATTATAATGGAAGTTGAAAGAGAAATAACAAACAACTGTAAAAGATTTTGTACGAAGAAGAGTAAACTGAAACTGTAAGAAATTCTAAAATCTGTTGCCACAAAAATAATGATGATGGCATGAAATAATCAGTGTCTGTTGATAACTTCGGTTCTTTGAAGCGAATGAATCAGATACAAAATCGATCGGTATTCAACGCATGCACTAAAATGGACGCTACAAGTAACGAAGATTCTCAGGATTTATCTCTTATTAAAATGGTGCTGATGCTAATTTAGAGGGGTAGACTTAAACGTGGTTCTAAATATTCCATTTTGGTAACGGAGAATTACTTATTTCTATATGGGAGCAATATACGACTCAACACTATTGTAATATGGAATTCAGTATCTGATGGCCATTCTAAAACTTTAACCGCAAAAAACTCCCATCACAATTGTAAAAAAAATTCTTTCTTACTGCATGTGCCTAAGGTCAATGGATTTTCTATGAACAGATTTCCTTTCGAACAATCTCCCATTTGTGGAATACGTTGTCACTTGATTGCTTTCTTAGTGACATGCTCATCTTAGAATACAGTGCCAATAAATATATACCTTAAACCGTACTTATAACCATGTAAATTTTATTTCCTTTCCTTAATTAGAAATCTCTCCATTTCATTAATCATGGTCACCGAGTAGCTTTTAGCCTTGATAAGCGGGAATTAATTAGTATCAATATTATAATCCGGTGTTTAACACATCTATTATATAAAAAAAAACATCTTGGAACTTCCTAACTTGTTGGGGCTATACTGTCCTAAAACCACGCCCACCCTGCCTTCAATCAAATAAATGATGTACTGCTTGAAAATCTAATTACATGGTTCTAAGAAGTCCTAACAAATTTTTGCTAGGAGCAAAGTGTTCTGAAACTACACTAGGTAAGTACAGAAAACTCATTCTAGACTGAGGCAATTTTTATTTTTGTCTCAACCTAAAGTGCCCATTTTGGAGCATCTGTATTTTTCCCACATTAAAAATCTAGTATTGTGTATTCTTTACTCTCGCAGGGATGCAATTCTGTAGGAATTAGATTGTAAATTTACTTTGATAGTAACATGATTTCCCATAAGAAACACACACACACAAATACAAACATGATTTCCCATAAGAAACACACACACACACACATACAAACATGATTTCCCATAAGAAACACACACGCACACACACACATACAAACATGATTTCCCATAAGAAACACGCACACACACATACAAACATGATTTCCCATAAGAAACACACGCGCGCACACACATACAAACATGATTTCCCATAAGAAACACACACGCGCACACACATACAAACATGATTTCCCATAAGAAACACACACGCACACACACACATACAAACATGATTTCCCATAAGAAACACACACGCACACACACACATACAAACATGATTTCCCATAAGAAACACACACGCGCACACACATACAAACATGATTTCCCATAAGAAACACACACGCACACACACACATACAAACATGATTTCCCATAAGAAACACACACGCGCACACACACACATACAAACATGATTTCCCATAAGAAACACACACGCACACACACACATACACACATGACTTAAGTCTAATTTTATATGTCAGTCTCGGCACACCTGCTACACACCTGAGACAAATGCAATTAACCGCCTTGGCACCTGCTACCCACAGCGATTCTCTGACCATCAACACTAACAATAATCTTCTCTATTTTAATGAAATGGCAAAGATAATACCTTCAAATTAGTCGTTTTCCAGAGTGTGATTTAAAATTTCCATTCGGATAGTGATGGACGAGTCTCATCCGGTTCACTTTGAGATTCGCCGTGAGATTAACACAAATCAATCTCGACGCATTCCGATGCCTCAGAGAAAGACCGTTACTCCCACCCCTTCTTCTTGGAACGCACCCCTCATGCCACACCTCATTATATTTCTTCTCCTTCCGCCTCACCAATATTCCAATATTGCGTCCCCTTTGTTCCTTACTTGAACGCCTCTATACCGAAAACACTTCTACAGTTTCCTTACCCTCAATACTCCACACCCAAGTAAATCGCTGCTTATTATCTTAACGCTTCCCACCTCCTCTAGAACTCGTTCTCAGCTCCTCCCGCTTATTCCTCCTCACCCTTCTCTCACTGTCCATCTCTCATCCTCAACCTTGCGCTACATTTCGATGGCCCATTTTCAGCGGTCTATTTCCTTTTCGTCTGATGAAAAAAATAGAAATTAAAAAAAAAAAATGACTCAGAGAAGACACTTTATTTCTGACGAGTTCCTCCTTCCTTGGCTGTCAACTGTCAATATTTGCCGTGGGGCAGAAATGTATCGATCCGTGGACGCTATGTTGACGCTAGATACAAAATTCATGGTCGTATCGCGCGTACGCCGGCAAAGAGACAAGAGCATCGCAGTAGAACCAATTAAGTGCCGTCGTGTTCCCCCTTTAGGGCCGCTCGCGAGGTCATCTTCACAAGCCAGTCATCCTCAGTGTATTTTACATTCTACGCGACACATAATCAAAGGTGACTCAGTCTGACCGAGCAAAAATTTAATCGGAGTAAAGTTTTATTTATTTATTTATTATTATTATTATTATTATTATTATTATTATTATTATTATTATTATTATATTAATATGCAGAAATTGCACGCCAATCTGATATACTGTTAATAATAATATCCTTTTGAAATCATAAATGTTTCTCAAGGGCCATACTATCACCCCCCCCCACAAAAAAAACATGCTAATGCTTTTTTTTCCTTTAAAGATAATTGTCATTGCCATCTCAATATTCTTTAAATAAAACGAATATGTTTCTTCTTCATTTATTTATTTGAAATTATAGCAATTTGATTATTTTGAAAACAATAAATTTCACAGTAAAAGTAATCGTCAACTAAATATTATTCAAATCAATAACATAAATGTTATTCATTTTAAATGTCTCTTTTAAAAATTGTACTACTTCAATCGATGGGCTGACATGATTAAGTATAGAATAATTGATTTTAAAATTGATTTTAAAATTGATTTAAAAATTGATTTTAAAATTGATTTTAAAATTGATTTTAAAATCAATTTAAAAATCAATTTTAAAACCAATTTTAAAACCAATTTTAAAACCAATTTTAAAATCAATTTTAAAATTGGTACAGTCGCAATTTTACACCTTATCGACATCATATTAATCAACAAAAACATGTTTGTTAATCGGGCGATATCAAGTCCTTAATTGCGTGAAATATATAGTACGAACATGAAAATGGCTTAACATTTTATATATTTTTTTAATTTTGTATTATTATTATTATTATTATTATTATTATTATTATTATTATTTTTATTATTATTATTATTATCATTATTATTATTATTATTATTATTATTATTATTGGCAAAACTATCCACCATCTCATACTGTAGCATGTATGAAAAACAAACATATACTACCCTACCCGCTCACCCCACAAAAATCCGCCTTGATCCCTCATGATAGTCTACACACACACACACACACACACACACACACACACACACACACACACATCAGCAGATACTGATGTGTGTGTGTGCGTCTGTGACTGACTGACTCAATTCTTATTTAATTGTTTTGTGTGTATTTTAATAGATTTTAGCAGTTTTCGCACCTGTTAGTTTTGTTTTTCATTCTAAAAGTTTTTTTCATTTAAGAGTGACTGTGGTAGATTCATGTTTGTTAATTAGTTTCTGTGATCTAGGACTTTCCTTACGATGTCAACTGTTTTCACCATTGCTATTAATTGGATCGCCCCAAATTGCCTCTGTGTTTCTTTTGTTTTCGGGACTCTAACGTTTACTCACATAATCATTAGCATTACGGTGATTTTCCTCATGTTTCATATTGCTGGTAAAACCCGTGCCTTTGTTTTGCGGGTTTGCTTTTCTCTCATTCATTAGTTATTATGTGCTTTGCAATCTATGAGTTGACAAGATTTTTTGCTTTTTTATTACTATTATGTCCACTTCCTTGTTTGGAAATGTTTTTTTTTCTGCATCTGTGTATTTTGTGATTTTCATTTTACCATACTCTTTATGTCTGTAATATTTGTCTGCTAATTAGAAGAAATGGCATTCCCATAGCATCCAGTGGACTGCCTTTCCCATCAAACCATCTCTAGATAATGCTAATGGCAGACAGATGAGGGCACTTGATGCCTAGGTGAGAACATTAACTCTTAAAAAAAGGTGCAGTTTGTAATGCCGAAATCATACATCGAAAGTGTTTTCATCCTTCTATTATCATCATCTTATGCGAATTTAAGCCTTAACTCCGTAACAAATAATGTAATATGTCCGATCACTGCACTATAAACTTCGATCCCAGTTAAATACTGTTAATGTTTTATCGTTATTTTCTAAATATCGAAATCAAATAATTTTAATAATAATCACCATTTTATAGAACCTCTATAGAAAACGCTATCGCGTTGGCAATTCATTTTTATTGCACATATTATTTTTAACACTACTATCAAGGAAAATTGAAAACGTTGTATATTTTCAAATATATATGATTCGTAATATATGTTCAAACGGACATAGTCGCCTGCGTTCCACTTGAATATATATATGTGTATATATATATGTGTATATATATGTGTATATATATGTATATGTATATATATATATATATATTATGGAAAAGGGAAACATCTAAATTGTATATAGTCATCAACATTTTTTTTTATTTCAAGACTTTCTGAATATGGCCGATTTGAAACAAAACACACAAACATAAGCCTAAAAATTAGAAAATATGTGGTGCGTTTGTGACATAAAAAGAATGTTCTTCTTGTTTGTGAACGAATCATAACCGTTATGATTCAAAATGTCTTGTGAATTATGAAATGAAATGAGTATTTATTTAAATATATAAATGCTACGTACGCCTCGAATTAAATTCAGATTTAATTCAGTTAATATTCAGTTGTTGATTCAAGCAGATACATTTAAGAAGTCGTTATATTGTTTGATAAAAGTTTATAATGGGTTCTGATTAAAAGAGTGTGCGACGAGATTTATTAAAACTGAATTAAATGAGTCTAGTTCGTTTAAAGTTGAAAGAATGATACTGTTTTAATGTATGAGAGAATAATGTATTTATCGAATTTTTATCTCTTTTTCTGTTCATTCATATATTTGACGGCAATTACTGCATGGAAAAATATACATACGACTCTACTACTATATCGTGATTTTTAAAAATGTTATCTTATTTTGAATGTTTGTTTTATGGTTTATAATATTTGTATGGTTGGAATTCCTAGTTAATTTAAAGTATTGTAAACCTTTGTATTATTGGCGTAGGTATGTCTGTTTATAAAATAATTAGATGCATATAACTTTTACTTATTCGTTATATGTAGGATTTTCTCTTTGTATTTAATACGAAATATGTGGTGTATTATAATGCTAAGTGTGAAATTGTGATATATTTGAATTTTTCTTCAAGATAGTGTTGGGTACAAGCTCGGAGTACATGTCGGAAGAAACAGATTATCATGCAATCTTGGTTTATATCATGAGACTAAAATATTATAAATATAAATTAGTTTTGCAATATTCTCCTATGCGGTATAACATGATAATCATTTTTACTTAAATGTTAGAAATTCATTTCAAATAAATTTCGGTGAAAACGTTTTAGATTCGCACTCATTATAAACGCTAATACAATCAAACAATGTGACGAATTTAAAAAGAAATCAGCAAACTATGTGTATAGAACATGAATTTTAGATTAAGATTTGCTATTTGACATTCATTACAAAATGTCGGACATTAATGTTGAAATAACAGTCATTTCATTTTATAAGCGCCCACATATTTTGAATTCTAACGGCTATGTTTCGGTCGCAAAATTAATTCTACTGAAATATCTTTTCATGACACGAACGCATCACATAATTTCATACATTGTATTTGCGTGTTACTTCTTTAAATGACTCACCTTGAGAAAGTCTTGAAACAGTTATTGATTATATAAATTATTTTGGACAATTTTTGGTATATCATTTTATAATTATCATATATATACATATACATGCATATATATATATATATATATATATATGTGTGTGTGTGTGTGTGTGTGTATGTGTGTGTGTGTGTGTGTAGATTGACTGTTGATTCTGAGTGATGAGAGCTAAACAGCTCGAAATATATTCGATATGATTGACATGGAGCTATTTTCTTTCCCCACCACCGTTCGTGTTAGGAACTGTCAGAAGACAGTTCCTAACACGAAATTACGTTTTCTTTGCGTCGTTTTCTCGTTTCGTGACTTGCTTAAACTATTTGTTAATTGAAACGCATTCATTCTCCAAGTGGCTGGAATTGGTCGGACAGAACGAGAAAAAAGAAATTGCTAAAAAATAACTAAATTGAAAAACAGACCGGAATCATTCTTAAAATGCACGCATTCCAAACATGAGAAAAGAACAATATATTTCAAACTAAAATGCTATTGAAATTGAAACGCGACACATCCACTCTTATTCGAACATTCGGAAAAGTGTAGACGAAAATACGACATAAAATTTTAGTATGACAAACTAATAAACATGTTATTTTAAAATAAAGCTAGGTGAAATGATGAAAACGTATTTTAAAATTTATCTCGACAAACGAAAACGTATGGTTCAAGGTTAATAGTCAGAGAAAGGCAAACAAGATTCTTTGGGCGCATCTAAAAAGTCATATGTCTATTAAATCTAAGAATTTATTCTATTTAAGATCAAAGTGTGGCAGACGTGGTGAAAAACCTACGGATGAACTCCTACATATATGTGTGGAGACTCATAAAAAAGGAAATAATAATAATAATAATAATAATAATAATAATAATAAATAATGATAATAATATTAGTAATAATAATGGTAATTATAATAGTAATAATAATAGTACTAATAATAGTAATACTACTACTGATAATAATGATAACAATAATAATAATAGTAATAATAATAGTAATAAGATTTAAATGATAATAATAGTAATATAATAATAATAGTAATAATTATAATAGTAATTAAAGTAATTATAACAATGATAATAATAATAGTAGTAATAATAGAAATAATAATAATAATAATCATAATAATAAAAGTAATAATAATAGAAATAATAATAATAGTACTAATAATAATAGTAATAATAATAATGATAATAATAATAAATCAAAAGAACTAGAAAAATACATAATGCTGTTATATAGTTGTTTCATTAAAGAGTCTTAGAGAGAGACTATTATAAGTGATGCTTTTTCTTGTGAGAATTCTTATTAGTAATGATATGTGTCTTAGTGAGAGTTCTTGTCTTATTACATATGATGTTGTATCTTAGAGAGATATGTGTATGTAATGACATTTTATAACACAGACATATAATAACAATACAATTTACCTTTTTGTAGAAATCACAAACACAAAGATGAGCTTTATCCAAAACACATGGTGAATTTATTTAATACGACCGGTCGGGATTCCCTCATTAAGAACTCAAAGTTTCACATCTTAGTTTCTGAAGTGACGTCTCGCTTCAGACGTCCGCCTGTCTGTCTCCCCTGACTGTCTCTCTGACTGTCTCTGACTCTCTCTCGACCAACTAACTCCCACCTGCTATATTGAGAACTCCATGCATCCCGGCCACGTGAGCAAAATTCACGTGTCTCAACATGCGCGACTTTGCACGTTTTCGACATTGATTTCCCAATAACCTATTTGCCTTGTGTTGTTTCCACAAAGGAATTTAACCTACATATCTAATTTATTTAACTCATATTTTATTATCCACATTCTTTTAACAATTGAATAGTTTATTTATTATTTATTTCATCCGAATTAACAATTTACTGGATATTCCATTTAAACCTATTGTTCTTTAAAACTTATGCCCAGGGTTCGATTTCTGCTTTCTCTTATTTTCATTTTAACTAATCTCTCTATTTTTATACTTACATGAACAGGGGACAGCCCTTATCATGTAACATCCCTCCCTTCCATATTTCACAAAAAAAGACGTATGCATTTTTAACTTTAGTACATTTTTTTATTTTTACACTTACATCTACACAACCACACGGCTAGAAAGATCAGGCTAAAAAACACACACACAAAAAAAATCTCTTTCAGTCAGCCCTTCACAGCCGACTTCACAATTATTTATTTTTTTATAAGATCAGGACCTTTCTGATCTTTGTGGCATTTACTTTTTGGGTGTAGGATATTTACCTATGATACACATCAGCTATTTTCCAGCGACCCATATGCCGCAGACTAGAGGTTTTCACCTTTCTCGAAATGGACGACTTCCTTCGTCTCAAAAGTGTTCTGATCTCTCTTTCCGCATGGTTAGTCTTATCAAGTATGGCTTTGTTTTTTTTTTATTCTATAACTATCTCATACGGGACATACCAAAGCTCATATACTTAAATCTTTGTGGTTGGCTTCAGAAGTTTAAGATATACCTTTTTTTCTCTCATACGGATTCACTCGGATTTCCTTGCTTGGATTCTTGAAACTTCGACGAGGATTTAGAAATATCACCCCTAACTAACTAACACGTTTCCTGCGACCAACAACTTAATTGCGCCTAAATTCTATCTAATTGCCCGATTTTTTGGTGATTTTTCTTTTCTCTCAACAGGGCTTCCAAGATCCAGCAGATATATCCCACATTCATGCTTCTCTAAAAAAAAAAATACACGGTTATATCTTTCTTACGTAATCTACGGCATATTTTTGCCTGTCTCTTACTTCATTAAGCTATATGTGATTGCCTCGGGACTACCTCTCATCGGTTTACTGGTCCCCTTAAGAATTTTCGTATTCTTTCCAACGCCTGTTTATTAACTAAGCCAAGACTTATTTACTACTTTGCTTGGAGTCGTTTACGTGCAACCAGCTTATTTTAAGCACTTAATTAACCAGGTTCCCAAATTTTTCGTATAGGGGCACTTCTTGTGCTTATCAATCCCTACCAAGTCACTTTTCTTGGAGAAAAAATTTTAGGATCTCTAAAAAAAAACAACAAAACCAAATGCTAAAACAAAACATCTTTCTTACGGCGTATCACATCTAAAAACTCTCCAAATGCCCGTTTACGTAATTTTAATTCTTGTCCCCCTTCTAAAATTCTAACTGAATCTGTAAGCCAACCATACGTCTTAACTTATTTTCTACTAGATCATTTTAATCTAATGTATATTTACGGATAACTTTGAATTCTTGCTGTGAAAATCATAACATTACATACATAAGACAATTTACAATATTTGTTCAACATCATAAAAACATTTTCAAAAAAAAATACCTTAATACATTTAAACATTTTGCAACAGTTATAACTTTTTTTTTTTACAACAAAAAAAAAAAATCATCTGTAACAAACAACAATTCAACAGTCTGTCCAAAACAATTGTCCCTCTCTTTTTTTTTTCAAAAACAAAATAAATGAACACAAAAAAAAGCCGAAAAGTTCACTATGAACTCAAAATGCATTTCCAACAATTTACACCTGTCTCAGAAAGTACATGCGACCTTTGAAAAATTCCTGTTTTGACAGATTAAATTCAACAATTCGTCCAAACGATTTCATATTGACACACATTTTCTAATGGCACTTCTACAAATTTCAAAACAATAATAGATTACACAATCTCTGCATTCGCGTGTATGTGTGTGTGTGTTTTTTTAACAGGCCAATTCATTTATCAATGAATTACGTTTGGTGACTTGTTTACTATTTTTTTTCATTACTACGAATTTCTTTTTACGGCATATCGGCCTTTTCTTCTTTTTCTTTTTAATATTTCTTGTATCTTTTGTTCTCTGTGTGCGTGTATGTTCAAAATTTTTTTTTTTTTCATTTTTTTTTCTTCGCATTTCTGTGATCGTGTAATTTTTTTCTTTTTCCGTGGTATTATTTATTTATTATTATTTTTTTAAATTATGTTGGACCCTTTTAAAACGTTATGTTTCTTTTTCTTTTTCGAATTCTGTGATCGTGTGATTTTTTTCTTTTTCCGTGGTATTATTTATTTATTTTTTTAAATTATGTTGGACCCCTTTAAAACGTTGTGTTTCTTTTTTTCTTTTTTTTTTTTTGGTGGTATCGACCCCAGGGTCGGTTTCTGCATCGCTGATGCAAAAGGTTCACAAACACCAAATTGAGAGTTGTTATATACTGGGTGATATGGTTATTATTATTAGTATTAGACTATACCACTTGTGCGCGTATGTTATGTGAGTTCTTATTAGTAATGATATGTGTCTTAGTGAGAGTTCTTGTCTTATTACATATGATGTTGTATCTTAGAGAGATATGTGTATGTAATGACATTTTATAACACAGACATATAATAACAATACAATTTACCTTTTTGTAGAAATCACAAACACAAAGATGAGCTTTATCCAAAACACATGGTGAATTTATTTAATACGACCGGTCGGGATTCCCTCATTAAGAACTCAAAGTTTCACATCTTAGTTTCTGAAGTGACGTCTCGCTTCAGACGTCCGCCTGTCTGTCTCCCCTGACTGTCTCTCTGACTGTCTCTGACTCTCTCTCGACCAACTAACTCCCACCTGCTATATTGAGAACTCCATGCATCCCGGCCACGTGAGCAAAATTCACGTGTCTCAACATGCGCGACTTTGCACGTTTTCGACATTGATTTCCTAATAACCTATTTTCCTTGTGTTGTTTCCACAAAGGAATTTAACCTACATATCTAATTTATTTAACTCATATTTTATTATCCACATTCTTTTAACAATTGAATAGATTATTTATTATTTATTTCATCCGAATTAACAATTTACTGGACATTCCATTTAAACCTATTGTTCTTTAAAACTTATGTCCAGGGTTCGATTTCTGCTTTCTCTTATTTTCATTTTAACTAATCTCTCTATTTTTATACTTACATGAACAGGGGACAGCCCTTATCATGTAACAATGCAAAACACTGAAAGGATAATTATGGCAGCGAGAGACACTGAAATAAACAAAACAGAAAACAGAGAGACAAACGACAAAACGAGAAAAGAGAAATGGCAAGAGAAACAACTCCATGGAAGATTCATAAGAATGACAAAAGATGGGAATAACGAAAACACCTGGACATGGATGCGAAAAGGACATATAAACCGAGAAACTGAATCTCTAATAACTGCAGCACAAGATAACTCGATAAGAACACACCATATCAAAACAAGGACCGATAAACAAATCCAACTTGCCTCCTCCAACTGGTTAAACAAATCCAAGTTGCCTCCTCCCTCGAGGCTTGCATTCACAAATATCCGTGAGCTTAGTACTAATTTAGCTGATGTTGAAGCATTTCTCCAAACAAATGCCCCGGATATCTTAGCATTAAGTGAGACCAACCTACACTCCTCCATCCCCTCTAACTACTTTAACATGCCTGGATATCTCCCACTCTGCCGTAAGGACTCTGACAGACACATGTACGGACTTGGAGTTTACGTTCGTAATACCCTTCCCTTGACTAGAGAAACAAACCTAGAACCGGATTATCAAACCTTTATGTGCTTTAGACTAATCATGCAACACAGCATTAGCTACTTTTACTTTCTCTACCGCTCTCCCTCGACCCAGGACTGCACCATAATAAACAAAGTCTCTGACAGAATAGACACAGTACTCTCCCTCGACACTAGCGCACAAGTACATGTATTTGGTGACTTTAATGTTCACCACAAAAACTGGCTTGGATTCTCTACTTACACAAATGCAGCGGGCAGCACAACCCATAGCTTCTCTATATCTCACTCCCTATCACAAATTGTTACATTTCCAACCCGTTTCCCTGACCAGGAAGAACAATACTCACCACTTTTAGATCTGTTTTTGACCACAGTTCCTGATGATTGTATAAGGAATGCCGACAGCCCACTTGAGAACGCTGATCATGCAGTGATAATGGTTGAAATCGCCCTAAACTCTAGAACCAAAACTGAAGAGCCAGTGCTCAAAACAACGAGATATTATAAAAAGGCTGACTGGGAGGCCATCAGAGATCTTATCAGAGATGCCCCATGGGGAAATATTTTTTTCTCTTCCTGGGGAATAGTGCGCAAACAAGACCACTGAATGGTTCAAAACTGCAATCGAAGCGCATGTTCCCATGCGGAAATTTTATAGCAATCCCCACTCTCCCCAATGGTTTACTTTGACTAGCGCAACTGCCATTGCTCAAAGGCAGCATGCATACCGCAGATTTAACCGACATAAATCCAGTTCAGACAAATGTACACAGAAGCTAGAAGTAACGTTAAGAAAGAAATAGCGACAGCTAAGAGAGAATTTACGGAAACCACTAAAAACGCATCGAAGCACAAAAACTAGGAACTCATAACTTCTGGAAAATCTACAACAGTGTAGTAAATAATGGGCAATCAACAATTCTCCCACTAACCAACAATCACGAGGTTGTTTGCTCAGCAACCGGAAAGGCTAACATGCTTGCCAGTCGGTTTGCCTCAAATTCCACACTGGACCCTTCCAATTACCTCCTACCTGAATTTTCTATGCAGACAGACGCTACACTAGCCAATCTGAAAATCATCCCTGCTTAGGTGCATGCTATCATAAAAAACCTTGACACTTCAATAGCATGTGGATCCGATCTCATCCCAGCTGTGCTATTAAAAAAGTGCTCAGTCGAAGTAGCTCCAGTTCTCTCCAAACTCTAAACAAATGCCTTAACGAATCTTGCTTTCCGGGCTGTTGAAAAACTGCTTCTGTAGTACCAGTATTCAAGAATTCTGGCGAAAGAACTGACCCATTAAATTATCGCCCCATTAGCCTCCCCCCACTTTTTGCCAAAATATTTGAGACCTTAATTAACCATGCTCTAGTTCATCACCTTACAGATGCTAAACTTCTGACTGACCAACAATATCGATTTAGACAAGCCCGTTCCACAGCAGACATCCTTACTGTAATCTCTGAACGTATATACCATTCACTGGACAAAGTGGAGGAGGGCAGAGCGGTAGCTCTAGATATATCTAAGGGTTTTGACAGGGTATGGCATTAGGGTCTCCTCAGGAAAATTAGATCATACGGTATCACTGGTAGAATACTTAACATGCTTTAATCCTTCTTAGATAAGAGAAAAACGCAGGTTGTCCTCGACAGTTGTACATCTAAACAATATGATATAAATGCGGGAGTGCCTCAGGGGTCTATCCTTGGACCTCTATTGTTCCTGATATTCATAAATAACCCTCCCCCCCGACAAAATTGCCTCTGAGATGGGTATATATGCTGATGACACTACACTCTATAACAGATACGACAAAAAAACAAATGATCACATATCTAAAGAAATGGCAGAAACACTAGAGGATGGCTTCCAATCTGTAGTGGAATGGAGACAAAAATGGATGGTCACGTTCAATGCCGCCACGACTAAACTAGTTCCATTCAATAATTACAAGAAACCTTATCTGCCAC